>NC_056743.1:1497204520-1497354520 GCF_019279795.1 Protopterus annectens
ATATACTGTAATATATTATAATGAACATAAACCCCAAATTATATTTTTTCTGAAGTTTCACAAACAAATGTTCATATCTTGAAAACTACACAACCTAGACATAGATTGTTAGATTTTTTTGTTAACCAGACATAAGCTTTCACATGACAAAAAATAAATTCCTGAATAAGTGCATATTTATTGGGATATTTACAGAAATATGAAAACATATTTGATTGTATAATTAGCAATGCAAATGATACTAAATATCTCTCAAGCTGTAAGATTTTACCTAATATCATGCAACTGTTTGTAAGTCACTTGTTTTTTTTATGTTTTACTTGAAGTATTAAGTATATATGGGAATATTGATCATTTTCATAATTACTAGCAAACAACTAACATTACGTCCTTGTATAGTGTGATATAAACTAGCATTTTCAGTGAATTGCCCTGACTCCCACACATAAGTAGGAAAATATAAATAAGTGGAAAACAAAGATTAAGTTCTCCACTGCAGGACATTCTAGACTAATAACCTTAGTATCATTGTTTTAATAACTTGTTGCCCTTTCTAACACTGCATGTTATTATCTGGTAAGTCACTTACTTAAAGAAGCCATATGCAAAAAAAATGTTCTTGACGCCATAAGAAGGTATGGGTGTGAACTGGAAGTATACAAAAAAAGCATTGCAGTGTTAATTGAGCTGGGGACTAAATGAATTTATATATAAAATGCTGACAACTAGACAGACATGCCCAGGATGTTTTGCCATCAGTAGCTTTTCCCTCACAATGATTCTTTCTGGTTCATAGACTGCCTTAACATTGAGGTTTCCTACTAGTGGGAGCATCAGAACAATGGGTGGGTCTGCTGCCATGGTAGCAAGGCAATCTGGGAGAGTGATTAGTGCATATTCACCATGATATCTTCCCCAGAAGTGCTTGTGGCTCCTGATTTATGCTGCTGAGTGGTAAAAATTTCCTCAAATGGTGGAAACGTATGATGCCATCAAAAGACAGTTGTCAACCATTGACTCTAATGTTGACAGTGCAGGTAAGTTCAGTGTATTTTAACAAAGACTTGGCATGGATGGTGTATTAGTCTGTGTATGTGTGTGAAAGTGTATATAAGTGTTTGGAGAGGCATGAATTCAGTTGGATGAATGTGTGAGTGTGAGTGTTAATAAGAATGAATAGTTGAGTAAATCTATACGTATGATTATCTGTGCATATCTTGTTTGATCTTGGGTGCATGTGTGTTTTGTGTGTGTGTGTGTGTGTGTGTGTGTGTGTGTGTGTGTGTGTGTGTGTGTGTGTGTGTGTGTGTGTGTGTGTGTGTATTGGGGGAGATATCTGAAAGCGTATAGGTGTCTAAATGCATGTGTGAGGGTGTAGGAATTTGTTTTTGCAAATGTAAAGCATGAGCCATCTGCATTACTGTATAACAGTATTAGTGGTACAAAACTTATTCATAGTTATACCAAAGAGCTGATAATGAGATCTTCCTCATCATGGTCATCACTATCCCTCAAACTACATGTTCTCAAAGTCACATAAATTGCCTAGTGAGTGCTGGAAATCTTTTTGAATCCTAATCCAGTATGTCATGTTCTTCACAATTTCCAGTTTTTGAAAAGGTCAGTCTACCATGAGGATCTGCATATATTTCCTGTCATTGTTCACTTATGTACAATACATTAGGAACAGCATTAGAGAATTACAAATAGTTTGTAGTGCTGTTCCTGGGAAAATTAAGGTTAATATTCTTAAAAGTTTGCTAGAGTAGAGCAAAGCTCATTCTCACTTTGGCAGAGCTGTGCAGCTCAGTAAATATGGAATTCAGGGATATTCATAATTGCCATGGTGTTGAATCCCATTAAATTCTCTAACCAACTTTTATGAATCCCTGATCCAAGCAGTTGGAACAGCTGTAGGTCAGCACTCCCCCTAGCAAACTGTACTTACACAAACCAGGCTGCATTAATTTGAAAAACAGCTATGCTACTGAATACTGTTGCTTCCCTGTAAAAGTGAATGGAAACAGTCCAACTCATAGCCATGTACTCTTCAGTACTTGGACGTTGTTTGGCATGGGATCCTGTGATTTACCAAACTATGCATCTTTTAAAATGGCAAGGTCATTTATGAAGCATAGAACCACAGACTGCAGTATTTCTTTGTATGCAGTTCAGAAATCCTGCTGCTGCTCATTTGTGAGTTGCTGTTACTCTGCAGCAGAGCAATAATGTTTTGTAAATTGCTTTGAGATCATGGTACAAATGGGATCTGGCATATGCCCTTTCTCCACTGTAGTGTGATCTTAGAGTTGGTATATATAATCAGCAGGGAGTGTGGGAGGGTGCATGTCAGTGAACAGTTATAAATCCATATATTTATATATATATATATATATATATATATATATATATATATATATATATATATATATATATAGGTTTACTATTGAATAAGCGAATGCACTTTGTTCGGACGGCCACCTCATCGATGTGTTTGGGCGAACCGAAACTGCGAAAACTGTTCGCTAGCGAAACCCATTCGACGTTCAACATTACCGGCCGCACAACACCTCCACACCCATGCTACCATGGGTCAGACAGGGGCGAGGTTTTGCCGTTCGCACATTTGGGATTCGGTGTGGTGACGATCGCATTTTCGCCTTCGTGCAAGTCGAGTCGCCCATGTCAGGATCGGCATTTCAATAGTAAACCATATATATATATATATATATATATATATATATATATATATATCTATATGGGTCTACTTCAGTTTACCGAATTAACATATGACCGAAATTGAAAACAGCGAGATGACAACACTGAAACAGCACAACAATGAATGTTCACAAACCCAAAACTCAAGACACTTAAAAACCAGCTATGGATGTTACACAGAATTTTTTTTTTTTTTGGAACTGCGCAGGTTTTGAATGGAGATTGAGGTACAGTGAGGATCAGGAAATTCACCCTTTTCCCCACTGTAGTGTGATCTCGCAGTCGGTATATATAATTTGCAGGGGGTGTGGGGGGGTGCAATGGGCTTGCCCTCCTGCAAAAACATAGATAAGGTTGTCATGAAGCTAAATAGAACACTGTATTCATCATTTCATTGGAATGATTATCATCTGGAAAGTGCACCTTGTTTGCCATGGAAGTTGCTATAAATCACAGTGTAGTTTAAAGGGACAGACATCTATTTTCCTGCAGTGGATTGAATGTGTTTGTTTCGATCTTGCAAGTTTTGCTTTTATGAACATTCGTTGTTCTGCAGTTTTGATGTTGTCATCTCATTCTTTTCAGTTTTGGTCATGCATTAATTTGGTAAATTAACATAGACCCATATATATATATATATATATATATATATATATATATATTTATATATATCTGCGCAAAATCTGCATGTCCTCCTTGCTTTTGTGTGGGTTTCCCCTGGGTGCTCTGGTTTCCTCCCAAGTTACATGCATCTGGAGGGTTTCTCCCTGGGCCTCCACTGAAAATTGGCTTCATTTGAAGTCAGACTTTCCCGGTTAACAAATGTTAAATAAATAAATAAAATGTTATCATAAGGCAACATTTCAGGCGTAGGCTTGCTTGTTTAAGTGAAGGGATTTTTGGTATGTAATATTTACTACTACAATTGTTTATATATATTGTTGTAGGTGTACTGTGGGGGAATATTTAGATAAAACACTGTATATTAATATAATTTTAAAGGAGTATGTTTCATGGGTTCAGTGCAGTTGAATGTATTATTTCTAAATGTTAGGAGTAATAAAGATGGATTGGTTCATAATGCAAGGAAGGTCATAAGACTGGATTGTTTAGGAATATGTATAATCTACAACAATGAATGTGGAGCTGAGTTTGTTTCCTAAAATGGTATAGGGTATGACTTTTATTGTGTTATGATAGTAAATGTTTTGATCAAAATAAAGACAGGGAATGTTAGGTCAAAGGATTATTCCTCTTCTTGGTTTGTACTGCTCCTACCTTGGATAGACTATCCCCAGGATTCATTAAACTCAGTGCAGGAATAGTGCTATTCCTGCATGGAGCGGATCATGCCCGTGTAAAACATCAGCACACCTTACATATTAATGAAGACAAAATACAGTAAAAACAAACATAAAAGCACAGCCCCCCCCCTCCACAATGGTCCAACAGAGATAATGTCCAGAATGGTATGCCAGTGTACATGCTGGCATACCAAATAAGTAAGCATGTTCCTGAGAGGAACATTTAACCCAATTCCCCATGTATGCTGTAGTTGTCCAGATGTCTTGCCCTAAAAATGCAGAAAGCAATGTGCATACCCCTACAGTATAAAAAAATAAAACACGTTTATTTTTTCCCCGTCTCCAATAAAGTTTAAGTTCAGCTGAGCGGGTGTGTGCGTCACACAGTTGTGTATACCATAGCTTAAACATCCGAAGGAGCTAAATAGAAACATACAGCAAAAACAGTTAAAGTGAAATAGCATAGTGGTAAGAGTGTTTGGTTAGTATGCAATTATTCACGATTCATGCCCCAGTGCAGTCCATTTTTTTTTTATATGTGCAAACAGCACTAAAATTATCTTTTTTATAAATAGGTAGTGAATAATATACATTTGTTAACCAGGGTAGTGTAGCAGGTCCAAATGTGAGGTGTCAGTGTAGTTCAGATGTGAAACCCTCATATAAACACAAGTGTCGCATATGGTAGATGTTATGGAAGGGAAACATACATATCATAAGATGTCATTAATAAGGAATCAACACCACAATCCTGACAGTCCATAAAATGGAAGCTGAACAGTGCTAAATTGTGCCCAGCTATGCTTAGCAGGAGTAAACATTGCTTAAATTTGTATGCTTAGCAATAATTAGCATAGCTAAGCGGATTTGCGCACTGGTAAGCAGTGCCCTGCATCTACCCCTTTAAGCAATGCTTATCTGTGCTAAGCAGGTTTTGCCCGATGCTTAGTTTAGCTCAGCATATTCAAAACCATCCAATCATGGCAAAGTGCAGGAAATAAACTCTATTTAAACCTCACAGGTGGGAATACAGCCCATAACCAGTTGCAGCTCATCACTGCAGGCACTATGGCTGGTGTTGGTGAAGGTGTGCACTTTTGGGCATAGCGCTGAGGCATTCAGGAGTCCAGGGTCATGGTTGGAGTCCTAGTAAAAGACCATGAAGGGAGACCACTGCAGGACCAGTACCAAGGCTTCCAATAAAAAGTGGAGGCCTGGGACCTTCTCGGTATGTGATCTCACCAGTGCCACTGGTATCCCTCAGACTGGTGAGCAGGACTGGCACCACTTTGCTGACTTGAAGCGCAGGAAGAGGGAGCTTTTGGATCAGTGGGTACAAGATGCATGGGTGAGGAATGTCCCAGCTGTGTGTAAGTATCAGTATCAATAAGTGTTTTCCAAA
This sequence comes from Protopterus annectens, assembly GCF_019279795.1. Taxonomy (NCBI): domain Eukaryota; kingdom Metazoa; phylum Chordata; order Ceratodontiformes; family Protopteridae; genus Protopterus; species Protopterus annectens. Next base: position 1,497,209,945 of record NC_056743.1, read on the forward strand.
GTCCCGCCTGTGTATGTGATGGATAGGTATGCATAAATGTTTCTCTATCTCCTGTACAGCTGCAGATGAGAGGGCAGTGAACATGGACGCCCATGTTAGCAGGCTGCTAAGGCTGTGTTGCAAGGCTGCTGAGAACAAATTTAGCTTGTATTATTCAGGGCAAATAAATAGAAAGGAGTAGAATGTCACCTATCAGTATTTAATCATGGGTATGGTTTGTAATGAATAAATGAGACATTAGCAGAGTAATAGTGATGTACAGGGTATATATCAATATAAGTGTCAGTACCTGTCAATAAAACTCAAAACCCCGGACTGGTTGTGTTTACTTTGGTATGTGGTGGTATGAATCGAAATGTGTGCAGTTTTTGCACAGCAACTATAGCTCTGAAAGCATTAAATAATCAAGGCTTATCCAACAAAGATTGTGGAGTTGTAAAACAGGAGATTAACTATATGAAATGTTCCATGCACAAAGATCTGATACCTGAATAGTAATGTTGTGTTAACCAGTGTTTCCCAGACTATGCTATGTCAAAGTATGAATACACAGTATAAGAACTATCTGCCATGCATGAATGTCAGAATTACAAGGTCAGATTTTACAACCAAGAGAGTATTAGGCAGAAAACAGTCAAACAAAAGACAGCAGTTTTTCAATAGCTCATTCTGATGAAACACAAGCTTTGTTCTATTTTATGAACAAACAGGCACTGTTCAAATCCCTGGAGTGGTAGTAAGCTGTATGCATATTTTCACCCAGGAATATGTGTAGAAACAGTCAGGTAGTGTTAAGAAATGTCCTTTAAGGGTCACGCTGTCACAGCTAGTGGTCACTGCCACCCACACCTGGGATAACTAATTGAAATCAAGGCAGAGTATGGCAGTAACACACACATACACACACACACACACACACACACACACACACACACACACACACACACACACACACACACACACACACACACGCACACAATATGAGTGCACATATGTAACCCTGACAATGAGAATATGGGTAGAAAGAGTCAGGTAGTGTTAACAGAAATTTCCTCCACAGGTCTGCCAGGTAAGAAAAGGTATAAAGTAGCTGTAAGAAGGCTATAATTATACACTATGCACAAAAATACCACTGCCCAACCCAAGGCCAAAGGAGAGTAATGATTACAGCAATGATCATTAAAGTTGTGAGCAACTGACGCCTATACAGTTGTTAATTGACATCTCTCTTACTCCCCCACACAATCTGCACCAATACTCTAAACACATAAATCAATGGGTATGTTTTTCACCAAGCTACTATTGGGACATGTGTCCTATTTTTCGACAAACATTTAAATGTTTGATTAATAATGTTCCCTGTTCAAATACTATCATTGGTGGCCTGTTACTATCAATGTAACCTGCATTCCGTTATAATGCCCACTGTAGTTCCATATATGCATGTGTTCTGTTTGCTATGCAACTGTTCCAAATATGTTGTTTCGGGTTAATGGAATACCTATGCATGCTGTTATAACTAATCCTGGAATGTGTTTTTCATGACTGTGGGAGAAAAGTGCTTACTCAGTTTGGTTGTTCTAATAAAGCTGATGTTCTTTCCTGCCAACGGATCTGGGTTTGTTACAAGTTTTGAGTTTTTCTTTTTGTCATATGTTATAAAACTACAACACCATAGCACATCTGGGAAGGCCGATCCAAGTGGATCTGCCTGTCCAGCCTCAACTGGCCATGGCACCGGGCCCCAAAATGTCTGGGGCCCAACCCGGGACCTCCTTGTCCACTGGTCCTGCACCACCTTTAGGTGGAACCACCTCAGGGGATGGGGCACATCTCACCCCTGGGAGCGGATGAGAATAGGAGACTGTCACCCGTCGTCAGGTCTGGGGATTGGTCTGTAGCAAGCTTCAAAAGGAGTTCAGAGATCTGCTATGCCAGCTCAAGGGCCACGTGGTGCATCTTGAAGGTCAGCCTGCCCTCCTGCTCAGCCCCCAGCACAGCCATCTATGGGGCCGTGAAGGTGTAGTGGTGACTGCCCATGGGTGGGGACCTCAGTCCCATTGTATTCATTTGGGGGCTTTTAGGCGTCCAATTCCCAACCACCCTCCCCATCCAAGATGTATACCTCTCACATGTGTCATATACCACCCCTGTCTGCTGTCTTGCCTGTCTTCCTACCCAACCTACCTCCCCAAATATACCTGCTATCCTTCCCCTACATCATACTCTCACCTTATAAAAACAAAAAAAAGGCAGTCTGTTCCCACAAAAAAAGTCTTCCCATACATAGCTGTCCACTGGACACATGTAATCTGGTCAAAAAGGTTAACAACACATTACTCTTGTCCTCTCCCCTCTTTCAGGGGTCTGAGTGTCCAAATTCACCTCCAAATTCTGTACAACTGCACAGCTGTTGCTGTATCAGAAATGGACAGCTATGGACCTTCCCTACACCTGTCCTGCACATCCCTAGCTATTGTTTTTCCCTTTCCACTTTCCTATCCCTCCTTTTTTATTTTCTTTTAAAGAAATTAGCATTGGGGTAAGTGGGAATAAGCTGTAGTAAGCAGCAGTAAGTGGCAGTAAGTGAGTATGAGCGATGCTAAGTGATGCCTACACAGATTAAGCAGTTTCCTGTTTAACCGTGTGTTGGGACCGCTTCCCATCATACAAACATGCGCAAACCCACTTACAACTGCTTAAAATTGCCTTAATCACCCTGTCTCCATCAGCCACTGTTTTGCCGAGCAACAAAATAAGCAACCCTTGCAGGTCTTAAATCCAGGACCCAGTACACCATAGCAACAGAAATTTGCCACTAAGCCATATGAGCTACAGAAATGACTGATGCTTTTTCAAACACATCATTCAGTAGAGTCATTCAACAGTATATACATGAATCAGTCAGGTTTTGTATGTAGATATATATATATATATATATATATATATATATATATATATATATATGTAGATATATGTATATATGTATATATGTGAGGAGTTGCATATATATGGGAAAATAAATACATAATATATGTAGAGATATACATATAAAATATATACATATATATATATATATATATATATATATATATATATATTATATATAAAAGTAAATAAATACATACATATATATATATATATATATATATATATATATATATATATATATATATATATATATATATATATATATATATATATATATATATATATATATATATATATATACATATATATATATATATATATATATATATATATATATATATACACACACACACACACACACACACACACACACACACACACATATATATATATATATATATATATATATATATATATATATATATATATATATATATATATATATATATATATATATATATATATATATATATATATATATATATATATATATATATATATATATATATATATATATATATATATATATATATATATATATATATATATATATATATATATATATATACACACACACATATATATATGTTCTAATAACATGTAGTGGAGTCGTACCTCAGAATCATATCCCTCAACCTCTTACTGCAAGAAATCTGTCCAAAGGCTGTCAAAATGGGCAGTCAATGGGCCCAAACTACGGACCTATTTTAAATATTGCCCTTATCCCACTGTCTCCAGCAGCCACTGTTTGGCTTTGCAAAAAAAAATAATCAGTCTTGATCTCAGTGGCCTGTACACCACAGTCAGAGTAATGTACCACTACACCATCTGAGCCCTAGAAAGCAATGATGCTTCTTCAAACATATCAGTCAGTAGAGTCAGTCAACAGTAGGGAACATTTTCTGTAGAATCAGTCAGGTTTTCTATATATACATGTATATATCTATGGAGATGCATATATGTGGAAAAATCTAAACAACATAAATATATATATATATATATATATATATATATATATATATATATATATATATATATATATATATATATATAGATAGATAGAGAGAGAGAGACAGAGAGAGAGAGAGATACATCTAATATATATATATATATATATATATATATATATACATATAGATACATACACACATATATATATATATATATACAGAAAAGTAAATACATATATAAATATTTATATATATATATATATATATATATATATATATATATATATATATATATATATATACATAAATATATAACAGCTACAAACAAATGCAGTCTGAGGGTCATGCTGCTCAATGCTGTAAGTCTAAATCTCAAAATACACTCACTTGAAGCACTCCTTAAAATGGAGAACATCGACATTTGTGCTGTAACAGAGACCTGGTTCAAAGCAACAGAAAGCACCCCTGCACTACCAGGCTATAACTCATTCCACACCTTCTGGCCCCAGAACCTGTACTTAAGCTCCAAATGTTGTGGTGTTTCCATATTCATAAAGGATGCACACACTTCCAGACTGGTATCCAAACATAATGTATCAGAGATACTGCAGGTGCAGTTAACATTGGTTAAGACAGTGATTCGGGTCGTAGCCTGCTATAGGTCCCCAACCATGTCGCAAGACTTACACTCCATGTTCCTAATCGCCCTGGAGAATATTATGGTGCAACTTAACACTATCATACTGGTTGATTCAACTACCCTTCCATTACCTGAGGAAGCTACTCATGTACCAATGAAATTGCCCAGAATTTCCTGGAATTCAGTAATTCCAATGTCTTAGACCAGCCCTTTCTTTCCCCCACTACAGGTTGCAACATCCTAGACCTGGTCATTACTAACATGGGTGACTGTTGCTATATACCAATAATCAACTCTTCCCTGGTTAGATCTGATGACAAGCTAATCATATTGGAAATCCATATCCCCCCCACCCCCCGCAAAGGTAACCGTCATGAAAAAACCTTTCTAAAGGTAACTTTGGGCTCCTACAAACAGAGCTGGCTAATTTCACTGCACCTGTGCAAATGGGAAATAGTTGCATGGCAGCTAAATCATGGACCATTGCAATGTATGAACACATACACAAATGCATGAATTCTGCCATACCCAATAGAACAATGGTGCTCCCCTCCAAAAAAAGGACCCAGTCTGGTGGTCCCCTTCCATAAACAGACTCTACAGCAGAAAGAGGAAAGTGATGCAGAATAAGATGAAGTCCCAGGACTGGAAAAACTCCCTTACCAGCCTCAACAAAAAGTTGAGATCCCTCATCAAATCCTCCAAAGCTAACTATTAAAACAGAATTGCAGCAGATAGTAAAGACAACCACAAGACTTCTATAGTTATGTAAAGAATCTCCCTGGCAATACCTAGAATTGCTTTGAGCTACTGCACAATGGTACCTCCTATACTAAGCCAACAGATATTGCTAATATACTGGCTGACAGATTCAGTGTCAACTTTACCCCCCCCACCAAAGGTCCAATCACAATACCACTAGATTGCCAGGGACCCAGTATTACTGCTGCACAGGTTAAAACAGCACTGACCAAGGCCATGAATACAGCAGCTATGGGACCTGACAATATCCCTGGCTGTGTTCTACATGAACTACAGAGTAAACTGACACCTCACATGTGTGCCCTGTTCAATCACAGCCTCATGTCCCTACCGAATGGCACACTGCTACAGTCATCCCTCCCCACAAAGAAGGAATGACTACAGACCCTGAGAACTATCTCCCTATTATCCTGATGAGTCTGTTATGCAAAGCTATGGAACGCATCATCATGAACCTAATAAACAGGGATATAAGAAATCTCCAGACTCTGGATCCCACACAGTCTGGTTTTGTGAAGGGTAGGTCATGCCTGCTCAACCTGGTTGACTTCTTTGAGTCAGTCACCAGAGCTGCGGATGAAGGCAAGGTGTTTCATATAGCCTACCTGGATCTGACCAAGGCCTTTGATACCATTCCCCACTCAGGAATCATGGAAAAATTCACTAAACTTGGCATCAATCCCTATATCACTAGGTGGGTTGCGAACTGGCTCACAGATAGAACCCACACTGTGAAAGTAGCTGACTCCAAGTCAGACTGCCGACCAGTCATGAGTGGAGAACCACAGGGTTCGGTCCCAGGTCCTCTCCTGTTTGGTATCTACATCCAGGGCAACACGAAAGGACTCTGGCTGACAAAGTTCGCAGACAAATGCAAATTGGGAGCTATTATTAACTCCACAAGTGATGTTGACATCCTACAGAAAGGCCTTACTGAGTCCACTGACTGGTGTCAGAACCATGGCCTTAAGCTCAATGACAAAAAATGTGTCATCATCACCTTTGGAAGAAACCTGGTTCCCATGACTTACCACATCAATGGTAGTCCCCAGAACACAGAAGGCATCATAAGAGATCTGGGAACACAGGTTGACAGCAACCACTTTTTTGACCACCACATTGCCACTGTGGTCAGAAAGTCCTTCTATGTGGCACATCTCATTACTAAGGCTTTTGCATCCAGGAAGAAAGAGGTCATTGTCTCTCTCTCTACTCTTCCCTCAGTAGGCCAATCATTGAGTACAATGCCCCATTTGGCATGTACCTTACTAGACATCTGCAACAACTGGAGAGGTTGCAAAAGTACCTGCCAAACAGGATCCTAGGCCTTAAATGCTTGTCCTATATGGACAGATTCCAAAAACTCCAACTATTCTCGGTCTCCTATTGCCTACTTAGAGGTGATCTCTGCTTGACTTGCAAAGCCATGTCTAATCCAGCTCTGTTAGAAATGCTACAGCTAGAGAAATCCCAAGCCCTCCCACCACACACTCCACAGACCTCAATTACATTACCAGAATCAACACAACATGCTGGAGGGACAGGTTCATAACCCAGACAGTGCCCATGCTATGGTCCCCTGCCATAAACAAACTCTACAACAGAAGGAAGAAGCTGTTGCAAAAAAAAGTAAAATCCCAAAATTGGAGGAACTCCCTGGTCAGCCTCAGCAAGAAGCTGAGATCCCTTATAAAATCCTCCAAAGCCAGTTATGAAAATAAAATCACCGCTGATTCCAAAGAGAGCCACAAAACATTAAACAGCTATGTCAAGAATCTCAATGGAAACACTCAGATCTGCTCTAAGCTACACCACAATGGCACTAAATATACAGAACCAACCAGATTTGCCATCATCCTGGAAGATAGGTCCATTGCTAACTTTACCCCCCACTCACCCTCCAAAGGGCCCATCTTACCGGAAGAATGCAAAGCTCCTGTAATCATGGATGAACAAGTAAAGACTGCACTCTCCAAAGCCAAGAACACAGCATCCATGGGACCAGACAACATCCCAGGCTGTGTACTGCACAAACTACAGAACAAATTGGCACCCCACCTAAGTACCATGTTCAATCATAGCCTCACCTCAGGCTATGTGCCTGCTGAATGGCTTACAGTGACGGTTATCCCACTCCACAAAGTGGGTGCCACCACAGACCCCAGAAACTACCGCCCCATTAGCCTGATAAGCCTGGTCTGCAAGGTCATGGAACGTATCATCTTGGAGCTTCTAAACAAAGACATAGGTAACCTCCAAACCCTGTGTCCCACTCAGTTTGGGTTTATAAAAGGTAGATCATGTCTACTAAACCTGATTGACTTCTTTGAAGTAGTCACTAGAGCCATAGACGAGGGCAAGGTAGTGCACACAGCCTATCTTTACCTCACCAAGGCTTTCAATACCATCCCCCTCTCTGGAATTATAGATGAACTCACTAAACTGGGCATAAATCCCTATGTCACAAGATGGGTGACCAACTGGCTCACAGACAGAATCCACATAGTAAAACTAGCTGACTCCAAGTCGACTTCAGACCAGTGATGAGTGGAGTACCACAGGATTCAGTCCTGGGTCCTCTCCTGTTTGGCATCTGCTTCTCTGCTGTGCAGACCAACACAGAAGGTCTTTGGCTAACAAAGTTTGCAGATGACTGCAAACTGAGAGCCATAATAGAATCACCTAATGATGTAGACATTCTACAAAAGGGCCTCACAGAGACAGATGCTTGGTGTCAAAGTCATGGCCTCAAGCTTAGTGCCAAGAAGTGCATTGTCATCCCCTTTGGGAAAAACTCGGTACCCGTGAACTACCACATAGGTGGTAGCACACTAAACACTGAAAGTGTGATAAGAGACCTTGGGACACAGGTGGACAGTAGTCTCTCCTTTAATAACCACATCACCACAGTAGTCAGGAAATCCTTCTATGTGGCACATCTCATCACAAAAGGGTTCTCCTCTAGAAAAAAGGAGGTCATTGTTCCTCTCTACTCATCCCTCATCAGACCCATTATAGACTACAATGCCCCATTTGGCATGTATCTCACAAGACCCCTACAACAATTGGAAAGGCCACAGAAATACCTCACTAAGAGGATTACCGGCCTCAAACAGATGCCATACACAGACCGTCTCAAAAAACTCCAGTTCTACTCCATCGCATATCAGCTACTAAGAGGCAATCTCTGTCTAAGATACAAAGCTATGTCAAACCCAGAGCTGTTGGACATGCTACACTTAAAGAAATCCCAGTGTCTCCGAGCCACACATTCCAGGGACCTAAACCTTGTCACCACCATAAACAGAACATGCTGGAGGGATAGACTTCCCATTCTCTGGAACAAACTACCCATTCATGTCAAGCAAAGCTCTTCATTGGCCCTCTTTAAGAAAAACTTGACGACTGGATTGGAAATAGAAAATTCACCCTGGGGATCACTTCTGTGGCACTGCTTGACTGGCGTACAGGAAAATAATTTTCTTCGGTGGTGAAAGCCAGGGAACCTTTTTGGATAGGCTTATATAGGCCCCAGGCCCGATAGCCTAGTACCTACCTATGAACCTATGAACCTACAATACACTTGCCATACATGTTAAGCAGAGCACCTCACTGGCCCTCTTCAAGAGACATTTTGATGAGTGGTTGGGAAATAGAAAATCCACCCCGGGGATCACTCCAGTGACTCTACTCAACAGAGACACTGTGAGCTAAGGTCGGGTGGCACAATGCCAGGGTAATTCTATGGGCTAGGCTTCTAAAGACTCCTGGCCCATTAACCTAGTACACACCTATGAACCCATGAACCTATATCTATCTATCTATATATATATATATATATATATATATATATATATATATATATATATAGATATATATACATATATATATATATATATATATATATATATATATATATATATATATATATATTTATATATATAGATAGATAGATATATACATATATATAGATATATACATATATGTGCTCGGAACATGTACTGGAGTTGTATCTCAGAGTCATACCTCTCAAACTCATAGTGTAACAAATCTGTCCAAAGGCTGTCAGAATGGGGGGACAATGGGCCCAAACTAGGGACCTCTTTTAAATATTGCCCTTATAAATGTAGAATGTTGCCAGAGTTGTTTGTTTCAGCATACATATTCTGATGGCTGTGAGGTCTGAAAATGAAATGTATGTCATTATTTACTGACGAAAATCCTCATATCATCACAATGATTTACCAGAGAAATTAGACTAATCTGTAAAACAGACTAGAAATATGAGCAATAAACCTGGACATCCTGAAACAGTCCAGCCAGTTGAGAGGTATGCTCAGAACCCCTTACTGCAATGAATCTGGACCAAGGCTGACAAAGTGGTAGGTAGAAGCCATGAAAATATGGACATATCTGAAATACTGGCATAGATAAGCTGACACAGTTGCTGCAGTAATACCCTCCTGTCTGCTGTAATATATATTCACTGAAATAGCACAAGTAATTGAAATAGCAAATCCGCTATGGGGAATTACACATGTATTTGCAAATATATCAGGCACTACAGGGATGTAACAGCACTAAAAAACAGACACCAGTGTAAAAGTGCATACCCACAACCAATTTCACCACAGTCATAGTCACATATCAGTAAGTCAAGTGAACAGTAGAGTATATGGATTGTGTGAACAAATACATAATTGTTTGCCACTCACACACTACGCCTACATATACTGGCCCAATTCACAGTGTAGTTTGAATCCTGACCATGGGACAGGACATGTCTCAGTCTGCCCCAGCAGAAACTGGAGCAGCATGCACAATCAGATAAAAAGGGAGCCATAACACTTACATCTACCCCCCATACATAGCCCATATAACATGTACATGTGACATGTCTACACAATGTTAACAGTCTGTTAACAATGGCCAGACATACACAGACTTCTCAAATGTACAGTTTACCTCAGAATGTACAGACTTAGAACTCATATGTATGGCCTCTTCCCTGTAACGTGTCTGTGGGTCTATGATATCACTGGTATGGTAGCAGGAAAGAAGGCAAGAAATAATGATACTAAATACATCTGAGCCTCATAGTGCATGACATCTGGACAAAGCCTGACATCATTTGGGGACACAGGCACAAACACAGGTGTAGATTGCACATATTGCTGTCATAAATTTAGACAGTTGCTCATGTTACTAGGTTTGTTGTAACATATCATTTATGAGGAATATGAAGTCAGAAATACCAATGGTTGTAAGTATTTACTGACTGCATTCCCCAGAGTCCCTGACTGATTTTCCAAGGATAACAACTGTCTGGGGAACAGACAAAACATAACAGGCAAACATGTGGCAAGTCTGTGGACAGCATGCCAGTGGAGAGGTATGTCAGAGACATATCACTGTCAGACATGAAGTCACTCAATAAATGCATGTCCACACAAACCCTGTCAATCTATCAACCCACAATGTGTATTACAGCACTGATGACATAGAATCTGTTCACAATTCTGGAGATATGTCCCCCGTGTTGTTGGGCTGTCTTCAAATGTCCTGTCCTGTGAAGTATTCCCACCTACTGTCTGTGAATCTGTAGACCACCACCTCTGTAATGTCCTTCACATAGGTCTGTAATGGCCTCTCAAAGGCAACACATGGAGGTCTTCATAGTCCTGATACCCTTTTTGGCTGCATCCTACATGAACACAGGCATGGCTTTTCAGTCCCATTCATCAGTATAGTCTACCACAGCCTGAGCACCAGTGTCATCTCATCTGCGCAGAGGACAGACAGAGAAAGTAGATAGCAAACAGGTTATGAGTTAGGATGAATGTTCTGAGGGATAGAAGTCTGGAACTGAAATGTATGCTATTACTACATGACAGCAGTTGTCAATGACATGGCCAAAAAATACAGTACTCTACAGTTACTATAATAATATCATATTAATATCCAATAGGAGATGCATCAAAACATACAGCTCAAACCCCAAGAACAAGATAGTGTAGTACTCAGAGTCCCAGCTTTGCATGCAGGGGTGCAAGGTTTGAGTACCAAAATTTTACATGGAAAAGCAGTGTAAAAAGTACTAATTCAATAATACAATATGTGTTACATTTCTTTTGGCAACCAGTGTACTGTAGCTGGTGTAACATGCAAGTGTGAGTGCATATAACATGTGATACTACCCATGTTTACACAAGTGCCCCATACAGTATAGTCACACCCCTTGCTACTGTAATGACAACACATAGAAGCATGTTCTGTAAAGGAAATCAAATACACTTACTAAATGATGTCATTACCCTGCTATTTTATAAGAATGGAATGTGATCAATGGTTACCAGGGCTGAGCTATGCTTAGCAGGTTTAAGCATTGCTCAAACGTAAATGCACTTAACTCAGCTGAGTGGATTTGTGCACTGGAAGCATTGTTAAGTGAATCTTACATGGGTTAAGTGCCTATTGGTATAACCATATGTTAGCACCGCTTACCATCACGCAAACCCATGCAAACCTACTTACAACTGCTTAAAACTGCTTTAATCACTCTGTTTTCATCAGACTCTGTTCTGCCCAGCAACAAAATAAACAGCCCTTGCAGATCTTGAAGCCAGGACTCTGTACACCATGGCAACAGCAATTTACCACTAAGCCATCTGAGCTACTGAAATGACTGATGCTTTTTCAAACATACCATGCATTACAGCCACTTTACAATAGGGAAGATATACTATGCAACCAGGAGTGATTGGTATCTACAAATATATTTATGAAAAGAAACATATACATAAATATATATATATAGAGAGAGATATATGGTGATACATATATATAGATATATATATGTCAATATATTACCAATAAATACTGGTGTGTGTGTGTGTGTGTGTGTGTGTGTGTGTGTGTGTGTGTGTGTGTGTGTGTGTGTGTGTGTGTGTGTGTGTGTGTGTGTGTGTGTGTGTGTGTGTGTGTGTGTGTGTGTGTGTGTGTGTGTGTGTGTGTGTGTGCAAGTGTGTGTGTGTGTGTGTGTGTGTGTGTGTGTGTGTGTGTGTGTGTGTGTGTATATATATATATATATATATATGTGTGTCTGTGTGTGTGTGTGTGTGTGTGTGTGTGTGTGTGTGTGTGTGTGTGTGTGTGTGTGTGTGTGTGTATATATATATATATATATATATATATATATATATATATATATATACATACATGTCTCAAAATGCCCATACAAACATGTTCTGCTGATAAGACCACCCATAACTGGGGCAGCATGCACAGTTGGATACAAAAGGACCCATGCCATTGACATTTGCCCCCCCCCAGTCCAAATAATACATAAACAGTATGCTGCTACAAAATCATGATTGGCCATACACAATGGCCAGACATACAATGGCCTCTTAGCAAATAAACTAACATGACTGAAGATAGTAAAGAGAAAAACAACCAGCCAGTAATTCACACAAGTTTATTATACTCTGATGTCTTGGCCAAAGCCTTCAAGGAATAAAACATTGCAAGAAATACTTGCCTTACATACAAGAAGAAATTAACATTTATAATTACATATTTAAATACACAGCCTCCATTTACACTCCTCATTTAACCCCATAGGGGATAAAGTATCACATGTATAAATATAAATCGATTTGGTACATAACAATTGTTCTTTTATGACTGCTTTATTAAACTGAGAAACAAACTTTTTCAGAAACTGTACCTTGTAACCCACTACTGAGCTATAGAACTGTCCTCTTTCTTATCAGCAATATCTCTCACATGTTCCAACAGCCTAGTTTTAAAACACTTCTTACTCTCCCCCACATAAAATATGTTACAAAGGCATCTATAAGAACTCTCTATACACTGACCTCTTGAATGTATAGAATTCCACATGTTGTTTCATAGGTTCATAGGCTGGTACAAGGCTATCGGCCCTAGGGCCTATACAAGCCTAGCCATAACAATTCCCTGGCTATTTCTTCCCACACTATTTACTTCCCCAGACCCCTGTCTAGCAGGGTCACTGACGTGATCCCTGGGGTGAATTTCCTTTCTCCCATCCAATCATCAAGGTTCCTTTTGAAGAGGGCCAAAGGGTCGCTCTGCTTGACATGTATGGGCAGTCTATTCTAGAGTCTGGGGAGTCTCTGGGTCAGAAACCTATCCCTCCAGCATGTTTTGTTTATTGTGATGACAAGGTTTAGATCCCTGGAGTGTGTGACTCTGAGGGATTGGGATTTCTTTAAGTGTAGCATGTCCAACAGCTCTGGGTTTGACATGGCCTTGTATGTTAAGCAGAGATCGCCTCTGAGTAGATGATATCCGACAGAGTATAGCTGGAGTTTTTTAAGGTGGTCAGCATAGGGCATCTGCTTTAGGCCTGTGATTCATTTAGTGAGTTATTTCTGCAGCCTTTCCTGTTGTTGCAGATGTCTTGAGAGGTACATACCAAATGGGGTGTTGTATTCTATAATGGATCTAATGAGGGATGAGTACAGTGGGACAATGACCTCATTTTTTTCTGGATGAAAAGCCCTTAGTGATGAGGTGTGCCACATAGAAGGATTTCCTGACTGTTGTGGCAATGTGGTTATTGAAGGTGAGACCACTGGCCACCTGTGTCCCTAAGTCTCTTATTACACTTTCGGTGTTTTGTGTACTGCCACCTATGTGGTAATTCACAGGCACATGTTTTTCCCCAAAGGGGATAACTATACATTTCTTGGCATTGAGCTTGAGCCCATGGCTCTGGCACCAAGCATCTGTTTCTGTAAGGCCATTTTGTAGAGTATCTACATCATTTGGGGATTCAGTAATGGCTCCCAGTTTTCAGTCATCTGCGAACTTTATTAGCCAAAGTCTCTTAGTGTTGGCGTGTACTTCAGAGAAGTAGATGCCAAACAAGAGCGGTCCCAGGACTAAACCCTGAGGTACTCTACTTGTCACTTGTCTGGTGTTGGATCTGGAGTCATGTACTTTTACAGTGTAGGTTCTGTCAGTAAGCAAGTTGGTAACCCATTGAGTGATGTAGGGATTAATGCCCAGCTTAGTAAGTTCATCTATGATTCCAGAGTGGGGGATGGTGTCAAAGGCCTTGGCGAGGTCCAGATAGGCTGTGTGGACTGCTTTACCCTCATCCATGGCTCTGGTGACTGATTCGAAGAAGTCAACCAGGTTCAGTTGACAAGATCTGCCCCTCACGAATCCAAACTGGGTGAGGTCCAGTGTTCGAAGGTTGCCAGTATCTTTGTTTATAAGTTCCATGATAATACGGTCCATGGCCTTGCAGATCAGGCTCGTCAGACTGATGGGGTGGTAGTTCCCGGGATCCAAGGTGGATCTCCCCTTGTGGAGTGGGATAACTGCAGCTATGTGCCACTCAGTGGGCACGAAGCCTGAGGTGAGGGTATGATTAAACATGACACTTAGGTGAGGTGCCAGTTAATTTTATAGTTTGTGTAGTACACAGCCCGGGATATCATTTGGTCCCATGGATACTGTATTCTTAGCTTTGGAGAGTGCGTTTTTTGCCTGTGTGGCTATTATTACCAGACTTTGGCAATCTTTCGGTATTGAAATGGGCCATTTAGGGGGTGAGATGGTGGAGAAGTTGGCACTGAATTGATCTGCCAGGATATTGGCAATATCCTTTGGATCAGTATATTTAATGCCATTCTGTTGTAGCTCAGAGCAGATCTGAGCATTGCCATTTAGATTCTTGACATAGCTATAGAATGCCTTGAGGTTGTCTTTGGAATCTTTGGCAATTTTATTTTCGTAACTAGCTTTGGAGGATTTTACGAGGGATCTCAGCTTCTTACTGAAGCTAGTGAGAGAGTTTTTTGCATCCTGGGATTTTCCTCTTTTCTGCAACAGTTGCTTCCTTTTGTTGTAAAGTTTGTTTATGGCAGGGGACCACCAGATTGGCTTCTTTTTTTTGGAGGAGAGCATCTTGGTTCTATTTGGGATGGCACGATTCATGCATGAGTGGATGTGCTCATACAGTGCCTTAGTGTAGGACTAATGTTGTCCTACATGTTAATGTTGTCCAGCCTTTGCCCTCAGCAGGAATGATGGTGCTAAATAATGATAGACCATACTCATCAATCTCTTACTGCATGACATCTGGACAAAGCCTGACATAATTGGGGGACATAGGCCCCAAAACATGGCCATACTTGGAATATTGCTGTTATACACCAAGAAAGTTGCTGGTGTTGCAGGGTTTGTTGTAACATATATTTTCTGAGGGATATGAAGACAGAAACACAAATGGATGTTTTGCTGATTGCATTCACCAGAGTATGCTACTGATTTGCAAAGGACAACACCTGTCTGGGGATCAGACCAAACATAACAGGCAAACCTCTGGCCATTATGTGAATAGCCCTACAGTACAGAGCTATACAGACACAGACCTTTGTCGGACTGAAACCCATGCAGAAGCAGCATGTTCAGACAAACCCTGAGAAACTAGCAGTATTCAAACCATATAACAGCAATACTCATATTCTGCCCCTAAGTCTTGAACCTTCTCCACCATTTAGTTGGCTTGTCTTCACACATCTTGTTGTAAGAAGTATTAGCTCACACACCTTCATGATGTCTTCCTCACAGGAAAGGTAAAGGGCCAGCGCTCACATGAAGTACTCAGTTATAGGAATGTTTTGCCCTGACATTGGCTATTGGAATAACTACACAGCTGCTCTGCATGCAATTAGCAACTGAGGGACACCAAGTGGTCCACAGGCCATCACAGGGTCATGAGAATTACCTACAAAAGACGAACTGCCACCTATTCAAACCATCTCTGTCATAGACAGGAGTGCAACATAACAAAACTGACTGACTGCAAGTCACAGAAAGAGAATATCACCAAACTAATTTCCAAAAAAAAGGTATGTGAAACATGTAGGCATGTAATCGACTGCAGTAGGTGGTCTGTAATAATGGAAAATAGGAGTATGAAAGAATATGTTTCAACAAGACTTCCTGTACTTATGTACTGCTGAATAACACCAATGGCCATAGCATGTGGCTCTGTCTGCAGTGACATAGATCACAGCTCAGACCCCTGACTCACCCCAGAAAAGGACAGCTGACATTTGACAACTACTGGAGTGTCTGTCAAACACCACTGACTGTGCCACTGCTAGACCAGTTACTGAGCTGTAGTACATATCCATATGTTACCTGTGAATATAACTATGATACACGTTTGTCTTGTAAATCTAAGAGACCTATACAGCGCATGTGCATAGTAAAGTAC
The DNA here is from genome assembly GCF_019279795.1 of Protopterus annectens. Classification (NCBI taxonomy): domain Eukaryota; kingdom Metazoa; phylum Chordata; order Ceratodontiformes; family Protopteridae; genus Protopterus; species Protopterus annectens. The sequence continues at coordinate 1,497,226,509 of NC_056743.1, forward strand.
TGTTGCAGAAGTGTGTGTTGAAATGCATGTGATATAGTGAGTTCATACCATTCAACTGTCCAGTGTTATGAGCACATGTGTGCCTGATATCTGTAGTCACTTACACATAGAGTTGTGTTATGTTAGGCAAACCATTGTCAAGTCTGTTAATAATGACGCTGTAACATAATAGCCTAGTTATGAATGTGAAACATCCTCCAGGTTAGCACTGTGATAGCAAAGCCTGCTGTGCAATTAAATTACTTTTCTATGCATGTAAATAAGTTGTGCATCTTGTACTTGTGTGTAATATCAGTTTTAGTGGATACAACAGACATAAATGTTTACAGGTACTGGTTGTTGCATTGCCATGACAATGATATGGGTAGTACAATAGGCATGATTATCCAGTTGTAATCAGAGAAGTGTATAATTGTGTTATGACCCTCTGTCTATGCCTACCACAAACAGCTATGTGAAAACCTACATACAGTGGATATCAAGAGTGTACACACCCCTGTTGAAATGCCAGGTTTGTGTACTATACGAAAAGGAGACCACAGAAAATCATTTCAAAATGTTTCCAACCTTGAATGTGACCCATAACCTGTACAATTCTATTGAAAAACAAACAAATCTGTTAGAGGAGAAAATATAAAACATAAAAAACATATTATAAGCTGGTTGCATACATGTGCACACACATAAACCACTACTTGGTTGATACACATCTTGCAATAATCACAGAGTTCTCTTTTTGGGTACACACATGCCATGAATTAATGAGACTCTGATTAACCCCAAATAATGTTCAACTGTCCTAGTAGGATTTATTTGACATTTACCCAGTTGCCTGTTACAGCCAACGACATGTTTTGCAGAGAGCTTACAAAGCATCAAAGGGATCGCATTGTGGAAAGGTATCAGTTAGGAGAAGAGTAGAAAAAGTGTTCACAACATTGGATTATACCATGAAATACAGTGCAGACAGTCATCAGACAGTGGAAAAGATATGGGACAACAGTGACAATGCACACACCTGGACATCCATCCAAAATGGATGACATGACAAGACAACATTTGGCTATGGAGGCTGCCATGGGACCTATAGCAGCACTGAATGAGCTGCAGGAATGCCTGCCAAATACTGGGTGTGTACTACATGTGACAACAATCTTCTGTGTCTGCCCTGTGGGGTAGGGTTGCTAGATGGAACCCTTTTCTTACACAGAAAAACATCCTGGGCTGGACAAACATTGCCAAACAGTACATCAAGTATTCCAAATGCATGTTGGACAATGTGTCATGGTCTGATGACACCAAGGTTGAACATTTGGCCCACAATTCTAAGAGGTATGTTTGGCCTAAAGCAACACTTTGCACCACCAAAAGAACAACCCCCCCCCCACTCAGTGAAGCATGGTGGTGGGAGTATCATGCTGTGAGGTTGCTTTTCATAAGCTGGAATGGGGCCTTTAGTCAAGTGGAGGGAATTATGAACAGTTCCAAATACCAATCATTTTTGTCCGCAAACCTTCAGTCATCTGATAGAAAGCTGAAGATGAAGAGGGATGTTACCTGTTAGCGTGACAATGATGCAAGCATACATCCAAATCAACAAAAGAATGGCTTCACCAAATGAAAATTACAGTTTGGGAATGTGCCAGCCAGTGGACAGACCTACATCCAATAGAAAATCTGTGGGTTGCCCTGAATAGGGCTGTGCACACAAGATGCCCTCACGAATTGACATATTTGTAGCACTGTTGCAAGGAAGACTGGCCAACTATTACCAAGTAAAAATGTGCCATGATGATAGACTCTGACCTAAGATGACTGAATGCTGTCATTATCCAACAAGTGCTTCCACAAAGTATCTGTTTAAGGGTGTGCACACTCATGCAACCAGCTTATTGTATTGATTTAAATTTGTATGTTTTCCCATAACAGATTGTTATGTTTTCAATGGAATTGTACAGACAATAGGTCACATTAAAGGTGGGAATTGTGTTGAAATGAGTTATTGTGGTGTCATGTTATGATAGCATAAAGACCAGGCATTGAAACAGGGGTGTGTACAATTATATATCCACTGTAACTGTATGGACTCAACAATACCTGACCTGTAAAACTCGCTTACATCAATGTAAGTAATCCCCTTTGCTGGACAGCAGCAATATACAAACCACATGATAGGTAGCTATATTGGTTGTACAGGGCCACATAGGTGCAGGCAACAACTTGGAAGCATGTCCACTTCTATCTGAACAAGCATGTAAGGTCACAGTTGACTTCCTGTAAGGCTAACTATGACTACAGATCAGACATATCCACACTGCCAAGGCCAGTCACAAGGGTTTCTCCACATATGTTGTCATTCTCAGAGGCAACAACACAATTCACCCTGTACTGGTGGTAAATCACACCTCATACAATGGCTATAGGCAACCTGCATCAGACAGGTTAGGTGTGAACATCACTCCCTGTCCCCCCATCCATATAGGGAGATATGCACATCAATCGCACCCCTCCCCTCCTCAGTGGTGAGCAGGTACATATTGCCTACTGAAAGACAACAACAGCAAGTCTCCATGGGGCCTGATGACATCCCTGTCTGCATCCTACATGAACTCAGGCATGTGCTCAAAGTTCCATCACACACTGTAGTCAGACACAGTGTCGGCAACATCCACACCCCATCCACATGGAAGATGACCACTGTCATCCCTCTACACATAAATGAATGAGAAATAGAGGTTTATGCAATTAACTGTCCATCATGGGGTAATATGACACATCAGGGTCAGGAGTGCAATGCCAGCTAATATTGTGCTGGTAAATTACAGGGGTATGGTGTAGTTGTGAGTGTTGGCAACAAATATCCACTTTGATGTGCAATTTCTGTCCATGCTGTTGACAAGTGTATGAGGTGCTATGATGTGTTTCACTGTTTATGTCTTCCAGGTGGGATGCAGCACCCAAGAAACCCACACTTCTCAGGGGCTGAAACAGCTGAAATTGTGGAATGCATAGTCCATAACTATGCTGTCATGTTTGGCTGTGGGCAGGAACATCTTCGGGAGTGGACAGCCCTGTGGAATGACCTAGTCCACAGGGTAAACGATGTCAGCCTGCACACAAGAACCTATGAGCAAGTCCGGCATTGTGCATCTGACCTCATACGTAATGCCCAGTGAGAGGCTGCTGCCATAGGTAGAGAAAGCTCAGCCACAGGTGGGGGCCCATCCATGCAGACCCCACTGACACCCACTGAGTTGTTCCTTGCCAACCTTGGGGAACCCACCAGAAACAGAAAACAGCATGCTGAATCCAGCATTGTGGATGTGAGTGCCCCCCACACAATGGACAGGGAGTGTACAAGTAAGGCCCTAGTGCACATTAATAGAGTACTGTAGCATACATAGTTGTATCTATAGAGTATCTACATGCATATGTCAGATAAGATAGTAGTTGTGTACGGGGTTTGGTAATTCACATAAGTGCACATCTATGGTGATGGGCAGCATATTTCATAGTACTGGGGGTTGTATCTGTAGAGTATCTACATGCATATGTCAGATAAGATAGTAGTGGTGGACAGGGTTTGGTAATGCACATAAGTGCGCATCTATGGTGCTGGGTAGCATATTTTGTAATATTGGGGGATTGCACTGCTAATGTGCAGAAATGCTGCTTCCCCTCTGTGCCAAGGCCACATGTGAGTCTGCTGACAGTATCTCTCTCCCACACCTATTTAGCTCCCTCTGGTCTACAAGTGGGACAGCAGCCTGTAGCTGGTGAGTATGTAATTGTTTTGTTGTGCTTTGCCAATACACACCTAGCCATATTGCTTGATATCCATGTTGTACAAGTGGGACAGCATCCTGTAGCTGGTGAGTATGTAATTGCTTTGTTGTGCTTTGCCAATACACACCTAGCCATATTGCTTGATGTCCATGTTCACTTGTGGTGGTGTTAACTGTCGTGCATCACAATGGTCACCATGGGGGCATATCTGAAGGGTAATGTAACATTCCTGCAGCATACCTTACTACCTATCAGTGCAAAACATCTGGACAGAGACCAACAAACTGGGGGGACAAATGGGCTATGGTAGGGATATGTATGACACATTAATCTTATACAGTGGATACCACAGTGTACACACCCCTGCCAAGATGCAAAGTGTTTCCGATATATACAATGAGAGACCACAATATTACATTCCACACCTTTTCCAACCTGTAATGTGACCATAACATGAACAATTCACTTGTAAAACTGAACAATATGTTAGGCCACCACATATGGGGTATACACACCTTACAATAAGCTGGATGCATATGTGTGCATACCCTCCAAATAACACATTGTAGGAGCAGCTTGTGATGTACTGACAGCATTCACTCTGCTTGGGTATACACCTGCCATCAAGTACAGGGACTCAATGTAACAAAGAATAACGGCCCACTGCCGGAGAGGTGTATTCATGACATTTGCTCAGTTGCCTGTACCAGAAGCATCCATAGCTTGCACACATCTTACATAGCATCATAGGGATCTCACATTTGAAAGGTATCAGTCAGGAGTAGGGTACAACAACATTAACGCATAAATTGCAAATACCATGGAACACAGTGGAGACAGTCATCAAAAGGTAGATTAAATATGGGACAACAGTGCTGTTGAAAAGAACCAGATATCCTTCCAAAACAGATGAAAGGACATGTTGAGAACTGATCAGAGAGGCTGCCAGGAGACATGCAGCAACACTGAGGGACTTGCAGGACTCTCTGGCAAGTACTGGTTGAGTAGTACATGTGGCAACACTTGCCTGGATTCTGCATAAGTCTGGCCTATGGGGTAGGGTCAGTAGGTAGACCATGCAGGCTGTGTACAAGTAGCAAAACATAACATCAAGTCTCCCAAGGGCATTTGTTGAAATGTGTAATGGTGTAATGAGACCAAGGTTCAAACTTACAGCCACTATCCCTAAAGCTACATATGGTGCACAAGCAACGCCTCACTTCACCTGAAGACCACCATCCACATGTTGAAGCTCACTGGTGCAGTGGCTTGCTTTGGGGTTGCTGTTCATTAGCTGGAACTAGACCTGTAGGCATGGTGGAGGGAAATATGAACAGTTCAAATAACACTCATGTGTGGGCCAAAGCCGTCAAGCATCTGCAAGACGGCTGAGGATAGAGAAGCATTTCAGCTTCCAACATGACAATGACATGAAGCATACATTCAAAGCTACCCAAGAATGGCTCCACCTGAATACAATCAAGGGTATGCATTGGGCCAGACAAAGACCAGACTTAACACCAATAATAAACCCCCAGTGTGACCTCTAACATCTGTGCACATGAGCTGCCCTTGCCAGCTGACAGAGTTGGGGGACCTTTGCAGGGAAGACTGTCCAATTAATGCCAAGTCAAGATGCGCCATGCTGATACTCCCCTTCCTAGGAAGAGTGACTGCTGTAATTCACTTAACAGGTGTTTCAAAAAAGCATTTGTTTAAGGGTGTCCACACCTATGCAACCACTGTATCATACATATTTCAATCAGTATATTTCGCAACTAACACATTTGTTTGTTTCTCAGTTGGATTGCACAGGTTATATGTTACATTTAAGGTGGGTAATGTTTTTGAATGCAGTATTGTGGTCTCATTTTACATGATACAAGAGTTTGCCATGTTAACAGGGGTGTGTACACTTATCATATCCACATTAAGCTTAGAAGGTTGTTGGTGTAACAGGATTTGTTTGAATATACATTCACTGCTGGTGATGAAGTCTGCAAATCAAATGTATGTCATTAATTAGTGACATCAGTCCTTATATGATCCCAGTTATGTGTTAGACAAACACATAGGGGTTGTGAGAAACAGAACAAACATATGTGTCAAACATATACACATTCTTCAATGATTTGTACAGTTGTGAGTTATGGTCTACAGTAGTTGCCACTGTGCTATACAGGTGAATAGCAATAATGTGCACATGGATGCAGTGTGTGAATGGACATCACCTACTAACAGTGCTCATGCATCCCAGAGATGTATATTGTTAGTAACAAGGATTGAGAATGGCTGCAATGCATGATGATGGGGGTTTGTGTGTCATGGATGTCACCTTTTGGGTAATGTGAAGTCTGTGTAATAGCTGTAATAGCTATGTGCCACATCACATGTAAGTGTCTGTGTGCATGTCTGTGTGTGAGTCTGTGTGTGTGGCAGCCAACCAGAATGTACAGGTATTAATTTGCATTTATTGTCTTCTCCTCACAGGTGGCAATGGGGGGGTCAGGGTCCCTCCCACTTGGGAACTGATGTCAGTGTCTCCGTAGATTATGACAATGATGATAGCCATAGTGAGGCACAGGTGGGGTTGTCAGGGGCTGAATCTGTGCCATTGTTTGCGATCCCACTGTTGTCCACCCCATTCCCACACACAGTCACAATGATTGCACATACCCCATCACCAGTGGCCATAGATAATGGACAGTTGGCGGGTAGTGGCATGGGACAGGCAAGTGTGGTGACTATGGCAAGTGTGTCTGTAGACACCAGCCATAGCCAGATAACAGGTGAGGTCCTACACAGGTGGATGGGCAGGGGTGCTTGAAAGGGGACTGCTGCCAATCATGCCCTTGTCACTAGTGCCACAGCAAGTGTCACCAGAAGCATGTTTTGGACCATCATGGAGGAACAGGCATGTAGTGAATGTAACACAAGACAGCTTTTCAGGGTCGTGAATGCCACTCCTCCTGCTATGCATGACAACTTCCATGATCATGCTGATGCCCACTGTTATTATGCTGGGGTCATGGATAGATAGTTGGGTGAGATGGTGGGAATCCTCGACAATGGAATGTCAATCTTTGAATGTGGAATGCCTGTGATAGAGCATGTGGTTGGAGTTGTCTCTTGGCCAGATGGACATAGGACAACAGCATGAACAGTTGAGGGTCCACTTGGCCATGCAGCTTCCATAGTGGCAGTACCAGCAGTATGACAGCAGAGGGGTCACTGTCTATGCCACTATGCATCAGGCCATGGGCATGTGGTCCTGGACGGTCTCAACAGAGACACAGATCCAGCAGACAGCAGTCACCATCAGGGAGTAGTACTGCATCTGGCCTTGTGCCTGGTTGTGCCAGTGGGTCCCCTGGCAGGCCCATTTCCCATGTCTGTGGCCAGAGATGGTGAACTGCACACCCTGCCGTGTATGGTCCGCAGCTGTCCAATATACCCCTGTGTACGGCAGCCACATGGCATGACTGTGTGCATCCATTCTCACACAGATCACCCTTACAGCCACCTCCAGACTTACACACACCACCTCTGTATGGCCCATTTAATGAACAACCCCCAAACAAACACACATGATGTCAACCAAATGACCGAGCCTAGGCCTCTGGCAAACCCACACCACACCCTATGCATATGATGATACCTGTACCACATCCCTGTCATTCATACCATCAATGCAGGGACATGCTAATATGGGTCTGATGCACAGGGTGAATTTAGTACAGTTTAGCAATGTAATACTGTGTAAAATGTTGTCAGACAGCATAATTAATGGTTGCACATCAGAGTGTGCAGCTGTCCAGCCATGATGCATTATTGTTGTTATTAACACTGATAGACTGTGGTCTCCATAATGCATTTTGTTTGTCTTCTAGGTGTCTGTGTGTCAGATGTGGTCCTGCAGACATTATCTACAAGGAGTATGGCAGTGTGGTAACACACTGAGTGTGTCATATCCAGGGTACAGCTGTACACAATTAACAGGCCTGTATAACAGTTTTTGCATGTGCCATGTAGCTTATAGGGCTGAGGGCTGTATACAGGTAAGTGTATGGTGGCTGACATCAGCAGCTTTTGTACAGTGGACAATAGTAAGTGTAGTGGTTGGAATACACCTCAGATTTGTAAATCCCACACACCCAGAGGGTATTGTGTTGACTCAGCACACAGAGAATACTGCGCGCGCGCACACACACACACACACACACACACACACACACACACACACACACACACACACACACACACACACACACACACAAAAAATCACAGTTGTCAGTGTTGGGTTTGAAATCCCTACTCATCTAGTTAGTGGTAGCACAGTATTATGCAGTTATCACAGATGGTACAGAGTTCATAGTGTGTTGAGTTTCCAAAGTACATGTATAGTGAGTTACATTACATACCCTTGTAAGGTATGGCAGTGGGTGGTGTAGTGGGTGTGACAGGTCTCATGCTAATGTCATGTATGAGTGTACACACTCAAAAACACTGCTATACACACCAATTCACACACACAAGTGTGCCAGTACTGTGATTAAGAGCCCTGTATCTCTAGCTGCTCATTCCATACAGTTACATAGCAGTTGCACACAGCACAGGGCTTATCTGCAGAGTGTGCACAGATACCTCTACCATTGATGTAAAAAGCGGCTCTCATACAGTGGAACTTAGGACGTGTGCTGGGAGTATGATGGCCAACAATTGTAATACAGGGCCACCCAATGGATATATTCCTCAGTCAAACACACGCACTCAGGATACTGGTCTTGTATGCACACACACACACACACACACACACACACACACACACACACACACACACACACACACATACACACACTCACACATTTGCCAGGATGGAGATTCATAGGATCATGTGTTCATAGGTGTGTAACCAGCTAATGGGCATGGAGCCATGACAAGTCTAGCCCATGGGAGTACCCTGGCATCATGCGACCTGACATTTTTTCCCAGTGCGTCTATCAACCATTGCCACTTCAGTGATGGCCAGGGTAACAACTAAATTCCCCATCCACTCATCCAGATTTCTCTTGAAGAGGGCCAGTGAGGTGCTCTATCATGTATGTGACATATATTGCATTACATGTCCACTCGCTGAGTTATGTTCCTATCCCCCAGCATGTTCTATCGATTGTGGTAATGAAGTTGCAGTATCCATGGCATGTGGTGCATACAGATTAGAGTTTCACTAGATATGGCATTCCTAACACAGCTATCCATACATGGCATTGTCAGTCAAGCATGGATTGCCTGTAAGTAGCCAAGATGTGGCCAAGAATACTTGGAGGTATTGTACTCTGTCCATATAGGACAGTTGTTTGCAGGCTAGGGTCCTATTTGTGAGGGACACTTGCAGCCTCCACAGTTGTTGCAGATGTCTAGTGAGCTACATGGCAAATGAGCCATTGTACCTGCTGGTTTGCCTAATGAAGAGAGAGTAGAGGAAGACATTGACCTCTTCCTTACTGGATGACACACCCTTACTTATGAAATGTGTCACATAGAAGTTATTCCTGTCCACAGTATCAATGTGGTGGCCATAAGAGAGGTCACTGTCAGCCTATGTTCCCAGGCCTCTTATAAGGACTTCTGTGTCCATCGGACTACCAGCAATGTGTTAATTCATGTTAACCACATTGATTCCACACAGGACTGTGACACATTTCTTTCCATTCAGCCTAAGGCCAGTGTTCTGACAACAGTCGGAGGAATCAGTGGGGCCTTTATGCAGGATGTCAACATGATATGGGGATGTACACATAGCACGCGCCTTGCAATTGTCTGCGAACATTGCCAGCCAGGGTTCCTTTGTGGTGTTCTGGATGTCAAAGGCATACATGACAAACATGAGGGGACCCATGACCAGACTTGTGGCAATCCTCTCGTGACTGGTTGGCAGTCTGACATGGAGTCTGCTACCTTCACACTGTGGGTCCAATGCATGAGCCAGTTTGCAACCCACCTAGTGACATAGCGGTCGATGCCTAGATAGCTGTAATTCTCTATGATTCCTGAGTGGGGAATGGTATCACATGATTTGAAGACCTGCCTATCCTGTTATTGTATCCATACTGTTACATAGTTATTTCACATGGCATACAGCTTACAGGGCTGCAGAGTGTGCACAGCTACCTCTACAGTGGTTGACAACAATGGGCCCTGTACAGTGGAAATTTGGATATGTACTAGGTGCGCAAACTTTGCCAAACATGCCCCCAATGGATATGGTACACAACAAAACACACACACACACACACACACACACACACACACACACACACACACACACACACACACACACACACACACACACACACACACACACACTCCAGTATTGGGATTAGAATTCCTACCTATCTATGTGTTCCTCAGTTATCAGATGGGCCACAGAGCTTATACAATTTCACCTAGTCCAAAGGTACTTTTAAGGTGAATGACATCAACAGAACTACTAAATTAGAGTGAGGGGAGGTGTAAGGGGTGGTTCACAACTCAAAATGGTATAACCCACGCAGTATACAATTCTCACACAAACACACACAAGCAGCTGCCTGCACTGGGATTAGAACTTCTGCCTATGTAGTTACTTATGCTATAGTGTTACACAGTAATCAGATGCACCACAGAGCTTATACAACTTCAGTTACTCCAAAGGTACTTCTAAGGTGAATGACATCAACAGGTCTACTAAATTAGGGTGAGGAGAAGTGTAAAGGGTGATACACAACTCAAAATGGTATAACCCACACAGTATATGCTTCTCACACAAACAGTTGCCATTACTAGGATTAAAGCCCCTGCCTATCTAGTTATTTCCCCTCTAGTGTTACGCAGTTATCAGATGCACCACAGAGTTTATACAATTTCACCTCGTCCAAAGTTACTTCTAAGGTGAATGACATCAACAGGACTACTAAATTGGGGTGAGGGGAAGTTTAAAGAGTGGTACACAACTCAAAATGGTATAACGCACACAGTATATGATTCACACACACACTTGTCAGTATTGAGATTAGAACCCATGCCTTTCTAGTTATTTACACTGTAGTGTTACACAGTTACCACACATGCTACAGTGCTTACTGAACTGACAACTGGACAAAGGTGCTGATAACTGCACAGCTTAGGTAAAGTGTTACAGCTGGCAAAAAGTCTGCCTTCAATTTTTCCCTTACATCTTGCTAGTTCTTTCTGTCTTGCACTTCAAATAGCATAATAGCTTTGTACTTCAACAGGTTATTGTATCAATAAGTGCAGCACACCTGGGAACCATCAGCAGTATTCGTTACTCACAGAATTAGCCCCAGTAATTAATAGTTATGACCACCTCTCCTGACATGATTGAAGTGCATATTTCTGTGCTTTTGCCCATTAACATGATGCACTTGTCCATTCTGAGGCACTGTTGCAACTGTCTCATGTACTCAGGCAACCCTCTCCTCTAAACTCCAAACACTCAGAACTGTGAGAGTTACCCCTATATCACCAAATGTGGAAATATGAACTCTCCAGCGAAAACTGCACTAACTGGTCAAGAGGATAAGGTCAACATCTGCACCACACCATGTGGAACACATAGCTTGACACAACACCCATTATGACAGCCTTGACATACACTGCAAAATCACACACCCATCTTCACATAGGAACTCGATGGACATTTACCCAAACAGCATAGACCAGCAAGACAGACATCCACTCAGGCACCACGACACTGCACATGCCAAAGGACACATATGTCACCTATACAGTGTGCCCCTCAACCTAAGCCCCTAAGGCTAACCACCTTGCACAATACAGTAATCATGGGTGACTCAATACTGAAGCACACAGATGCCCCACTCACTAGGTTGATTATGGATCAGGTAACAGCCAGCTGTCTATCACATGCCAACATCCAACACATGACACACCAAGTCAGGACCCTCCACAACATCTACAAATATCACTCTGTCATCACTCATGTGGGTGTGAATGACCTGAGACATGCCTCCCTAGACTACATGGGAAGAGACAAGGCTGAACTCTTGGATTATGTGGTCCTGGCAGGTGTGACAACCCAGAGCAGTATACTACTGTCACCCATAATGATGCTGCAGTACTATCAACAAATGATTGCAACATTGGCTTATGTGTTGTGTGTCATTCTCAGGGTATCCATTATCTTTCTGCTTGGGACAACATGATTGACAGACCTCAATGCCTTGCCAGAGATAGCCTGCATCTGTCACCCCTGGGATTACAGGTACTGGCTAAGTGTCTTGTCACCCCTATAGTTTCTTATTAGGCAGTGTTCAAAATCAAATTACCACCGTAACAGCTAGATGTATGCAATCTGAGGGTCATGCTGCTCAACAGTAGACATCTAACTGTCAAGATGCAGTTACTCAAAGCACTCCTCAAAGTGGAGGACATTGACATTTGTGCTGTAACAGAGACCTGGTTTACAGCAGCAGACAGCAGCCCTGCACTAACAGGCTATGACACATTCCACAGCTGTCAGACCCAAAATATGGACCACACCTCCACAGGTGGTGGTGGTGTCTCCATATTCATAATGGATATGCACACCTCCGGACTAGTATCCCAGCATAATGCATGTGAGATACTTCAGGTACAACTAACTTTGGGTAGTAGTGCAATCCAGGTCATAGCCTGCTATGAGTCCCCATCTATGTCCCTAGACTGTCAATCTGCATTCCTCAACACCCTGGCATCTATGAAGGTCCAACCCAACAGTGACATAGTAGGAGACTTCAACTACCCCTCCATCAACTGGGAAGAGAAGTCAAACACCAATACACTGGCCCAATGCTTCCTTGAACTCATCAGTTTAAATGCCCTGGACTGGCTCATACTGACCCCCAGTAGAGAATGCAACAATCTTAACTTATGTTGATTACTTACATATGGGAGTGTTGCTTGACCACAGTTGTCAGTCCCTACCTGGTCAGACCCAAACCTAAAGTAATCAACATGGAACTCAGCATCTTACCCACACCCTCACAAAGGTAACCACCTTCAAAAACCTCTCCAAACCTGAGTTTATAGTCATAAAAACAGGGGCAGATGACTTCACTGCACCCATGCTAATGGAAAATAGCTGCATGACTGTCGAATCATACACATATGTACTGCACAAACATGTAAATGATTGCACAGTACTAGCCATAACCAACAGAACCAAGACACTGTCCTCCAAACACTGGAAGCCAATGTGATGGTCCCCTGCCATTCCTAACTTGTAAAACAGATGGAGGACACTGTTGCAGAAAAAGGTGGTGTTCCAAGACTGGGGAACCCCGTTATTAGCATCACCCACAACTTGTGATCCCCCATGGAATCATCTATAGGCAGCTATGAAGGCAGAATTGCAGCAGAAACTGACAACAATCACAATAGCCTTTGATAGTTATATCAACAACCTCCACAACAATACCCACGAGTGCTGTGAGTTACTGCACAATGCTAACTCCTATCCAGAGACAACAGATATTGGCAACAGTCTTGCCAACAGTCTTCCTAACAGATTCAGTGTTGGATTTACCCCTCTCTCCCCACCAAGTGAACACTCACAATGGCAGATGGATGCCAGGCACCCAACATTATTGTAGGCCAGGTTAGACCTGCATTATCCACAGGCAGGAATACAGCTTCCATGGGACACATACATATCTGTGGCTGTGCTCTACATGATATGCAAAGAGACCTGGTACCACAACTGTGTGCCCTGTTCAGTCACAGCCTCACCTCAGGATTTGTCCTTCCAAAATAGCACACTGCTATAGCCATCCCTCTCCATAAAGGGGTGACATCTACAGACCCTGATGATTATTGGCCCATTAGCCTGCCTATTATGTACAGGTATGGACTGCATCATCAGAGACCTGTTTGACCAAGATATAGGTGATCTCCCAACTCTGGACTCTACACAGTTTGGCTTTGTGAATGGCAAATCATGCCTTCCCAACCTGGTTGACTTCTTTGAGTGCATCACCAGGGCCTGTGTATGACAGTAAGGCACTGCATACAGCCTACCTTGATCTGGCCAAGGCTTTTGATACCATTCCTCACAGGAGTTATTGCTAAACCCACCAAACTAGGCATCAACCCCTATATCAGTGGGTGGGTTCCTAATTGGTTCACAGAACACACAGTGTGACAGTGGCACAATCCAAGTCACACTGGCAAGCAGTCACAAGTGGAATCCCACAGGGATCAGTACTGGGTAGTGTCCTGTCCAGCATTTACTTCTCAGGAGTCCAGCCCAATACAGGGGAAATCTGGCTGACCATGTTCACAGAGGACTGCAAGTTGGGAGCTATAATTAACTCCACATGTGATGCAGGCATCCTACAGAAAAGCTTCACTGAGACTAATGCATAATGCGGAAACCATGGAAGAAGCTTAACACCACAAAATGCATCATCATCCCCTTTGGTAAAACACTCAGGTCCTAGTAAGTACCACATCGATGGGAGTCCAAAGAACACTGTAGGCATTATAAGAGATCTTTGGACACAGCTCCTTCAACCACCACATTGCTACTGTGGTCAGGAAGTCCTTCTATGTGGCACATTGGATTACCAAGAGTTTTACTTCCAGGAAGACAGAGGTAATGATCTCTGTCTACTGTTCCCTCATTAGACTACTCATCAAGTATTCTGGCCCATTTGCCATGTACCTCAGTAGACACCTGCAACAGCTGCAGAGGCCACAGAAGCACCTCACAAAGAGGTTCCTAGGCATTAAACACACGTCCTACACAGACAGACTCAGAAGACTCCAGTTATTCTCTATGTCATATTACCTAGTTAGAGGCTATCTGTTATTGACTTACAAAGCCATGCCTGGCCCAGCTGTTTTAGAAATGCTACATATAAAGACATCCCAATCCCTCCATACCACACACTGCAGAGACTTCTACCTCATTACCACGATCACCACAATATGCTGGTGGGACAAGTCCCTCACCAAGAGACTGCACATGCCCTGGAATACACTTCCCATACATGTCATGCAGAGCACCTAGCTGACCCTGTTTCAGAGAAATATTGATGAGTGGATGGGTAATAGTTCACCCCCAGGATCACTGCAGTGGCTGTACTTGATATAGGCACTGGGAAGTAACATTGGGTGCCACAATGGCAGTGCCCTTCTATGGGCTAGGCTTGTAAAGGCTCCTGGGCCATTAGCCTACTACACACCTATGAACCTATATGGGGAATTACATCAGCAGGACTGATAAAGTAGGGCAGTGGGTTTTAAACTTATCAAAATATACTTTGTCCTACAGAAACACTTCGACACACACACATACTTGCCAGATGTGAGAGTAGAACCACTACCTAACTAGTTATTTGCACCATAATATTATGCAGTTATTGCATACACCACAGAGCTTATGGGGCTGATGTCTCACAAAAGGGACTTCTAAGGTGACTGATATCTGCAGAACTGCTATAGTGGGAAAGGGAAAGTATACTGGGTTGGAATGGACCGACACACACACACACACACACACACACACACACACACACACACACACACACACACACACACACACACACACACACACACACCGTTTGACATTTGCCAGGACTGAGATTAGAACTCCTACCTAACTAGTTATTTATACTATAGTGCTATGTCGTTATCGCATGTACCACAGAGCTTATGAGGATGAAGCCTGATGAAAGGGACTTTTAAGGTGACTAATATCTGCAGGACTGCTAAAGTGGGAAAGGGGAAGTATACTGGGTTGGAATGGACCCAAAAGCTTTAACGTGTAAACACACACACAGTTTGACATTTGCCAGGACTGAGATTAAACTTTTACCTAACTAGGTGATTTGTACTATAGTGTTATGCAGTTATCACATGCACTACAGAGCTTATAGGGCTGAGGCCTAATGAAAGGGACTTCTAAGGTGACTGATATCTGCAGGACTGATAAAGTAGGGAAAGGGGAAGTGTACTGGGTTTGAATGGATCCAAAAGCTTTAACTTGTAAACATAAACACTTTGGCACTTGCCATGAATGAGATTAGAACTCCTACCTAACTAGTTATTTGTACTATTACAAGGCTGAGGTCTGACGAAAGATACTTCTATGGTGACAGACATCTTCAGGACTGCTAAAGTAGGGCAATGGGAAGTGCACTGGGTGGGGAAGGCCTGCTCATTCCTAGATCCTGCTGACATTTCTCTAAGTGTATGAGCATGCCCAGTGTGACCTTCTATAGTACAAGTAGGACTCCATTCCAGAGATTTTTGTACACCAGTCCAGTTTGTTTTGTGCTACAGCCGTACCTCTCAACCTGTTGGTGCAGGATATCTGGAGATAGCCTATCAAAATGGGGGGACAATGGGCCATATGGTGATTGTGACTATTTCTGTCAGTAATGTATGGGTCGTTAGGGTTACAGGGCTTGTTTTAGCAGACATCTGACATATATGCTGTTTGACACTGTAATGTATTGTTTCAGTACCTCGTGACACACCTCCTCAGATCATCACAGTAATTTACCAGAGGAATACAGGATGGATGATGCACACACCAAACTTATGGCCCAAATGCTATGCATTCTTGCACAATCCAGCCTGTTGAGAGGTGTGCCTACAAGCAATTGACTGCTGGAGCTGTAGAAACAGTCCAGCATCTTGGTGATATATTACAATGGTGGAATCTCTGTGCATTTCTGTTCTGGCCTGGTCTGATTTCCAGTCCACAGTTGGGTAATATAAGTCAGACAGGATCAGGATGACAAGCAGACTCCAGATAGATTTGTAGGGGATAAGATATGGGGGGGGTGTCCTAGGTCAGATATGTTTGCCCATAGCTACCAGTGTTTTGTATAGGGGTTTGCTCAAAGGTTGACTGCACTTTCAGGGTCTTGTGTGTGTCACACTGTTTGACCAGCCTGGAGGTATATGTTTGTCTGATATATATGTATGGCCCACCTCATTTTGCTTGGCTGGCCACATTCTGGGGTCAGGATGTTGCATAGGATGAGTAATCAGAGAAGGGTGAGTTATTCATCATGGCTGTGGGCCAGGGTTCTGTGGGTGCAGACATGTCACCATTTTCCAGGGTTAGAACTGCCTACAATGAGTGCATTCCCATGTTTAGACTCCTAGCCTTGCCTGTCGACTGCACAGAGTATCACAGAATGACCACATTCATGACTCATATATCTTGTTGGTTACGCAAACGAGTGTGGTTTTTGCAAGTCACTCAGGGTTGAAGTCAGATATTACTGACATTTGACATTGCAGTTTCTGACTTCGTACCCATCAGACATTCCATGCTACTACAACCATTCCTTCAACTTTATTACATTATTAGAGCAGTATTTCAAAGGTGTCCTTCTCTTTGGACCTTTTTTACCCCATTATTCATGGCTTTGGCCAGATTTCTGTCTCTCTGAAGCGGGCAGGATTTCTCCTAGCAGTTAGCAGCATGGCCTTTCTTTGCCTTTTTTTAGCCTGTGTTATGTTGGTCTTATGGACCCCATGACACTTCCAAACAAGGCACTCTGGGTGAGGCCTGGGTGTTTGCCATAGGCCTGTAGGCCAGGTGTGACAGATGCAGGCCATCAGTAGCAAGGCTGTGTATTCTGATGATCATATGTTCCCAGGCTGCCAGCAGTGGACAACCCTGGTATGGCACCTGTAAGTTGACTGTGGGTGTTACTGACAATAGCTTTCTGTTTGTGTTGAGCCATCACTCTAGTTGACGGCTGGATGGTGCTTAAGGCTAGGGACATATTACTGCATTTATATGGGACTATGGGGGGTGACACATCTGTACACTATACACATTTGAAGAGAATGTACTAATATTTGTTTAACATTTTGGTCCCATTTAGCATAGTGGTGTGCCCTATCTTTCAGACTACAGACATAACAGTATTAACCACAGGTCAGATTGCTCTGGCATAGATATTTGTAGTTTTAGACTTCTTACATTTCAAAGCCATACTGCCACTGCCAGACCTACTGTGATATCACTGTGTAAAAGTCTGTGGGTGGGGATTTTATGGATGTTGCCATGTGGGGGCATTGCCAGGCATTTCTGTATGTTTTTATACAGATGATCTGCTGGGTGAGGCTGGGATTGGGTATGGGACCCCCACTTTGACATCCATGCATGTCACCTATAACCCCCCAATTATTTGGATCACCAAATATACTGCAGTGGTATTTGTCAACTAGGGTGTTACTGCATGGTGTGGGTAGGCCAGTACTGGGAATACACTTCCTGCTGTCCCACAGTTTTCTGATGCTATCCCAGTAAGCCACCCCATTCCCTTGCATGCTGGAGTCAATACTATAGATATGCTATCAGAACATTCTACTCCATTCATTAATTTTGTTAAGGAGACTGACTTACTTTTTGCCTGAGGCTGTTGTGAGGATGGTGCATAGGGCTGACTATGTCGGATGCACAAAGTACACTGCCTATACATGGTAGGGTATAGGTGATGTGTTGTTTGGCATCCATTTTACTGTGTGTGCAAGTCAGAGAGAGAGAACAGTCCCTTGGGTCCTACAATGTCAGTGTATGTGCTATGCATTGCCTCTTTGCCAAGGACAGGGCATACTGGGCATGCCTACATCTGCCTACAGGGACAGGATCAGGATGTTTCTCCTCTGAGTCCCTCTGTGCCTGTGGAGACCTTGACAATGGTGGGGGGCTGCGTGGTCCTTTCCAATTTTGTTCCTGCTGCAGCTGTTTCCACGGGATTATATTGTGTAGCATGGCACATACTATGAACATGTGTGCACATGGGGCTGGAGAGTACTGCAAGGCTCCACCTGTCAAGGTAGCAGAACGGTGACTTGAGCATCCCAAACACATGCTCTATAATGATCCTGGTTTGTGCGTGTGCCTCATTTTGACATTCTTGTGTGGGTGTGTGTGTGTGTGCATTTCTGATGGGTGTCATCATCCACAACTCCAGTGCGTAACCAGCATCCCCCACCAGATGGCCATATGGGATGTCCCCACTAGCAAACATCCAGTACAGCTGTGACGAATGTCAAATGTGGGAGTCATGATAGCTTTTAGGGCTGCCATCAAACACATTCATGATAATGCCCTGGACATCACACACAACCTGGCAGTTGATGGAGTGGAACCCCTTGTGGTTTAGGTAGACCCTACCCTGGTCACCAGGTGGTGATTTGATGTGGAAGTGCGTGCAGTCTATGCCACCCAGTACCTCTGGGTATTCTGCTACACAGTGGAAAAGATATATATTGCTGGTCCTCTCCTCACTGGTGATGGGGAAGTAAATGTGCTCAGCGGCATGCAGTAGCATGGGATCCAGGAAATGGTGGAGTATCTTGTATGCAGATGCCTGTGAGACCCCCATGGTATCCACAGTTGGTCTTTGGAAAGTACCTGTAGCTAGTTTTCTTAAGGCTACACATACCTTGGTATCCACTGGGTTGGGTTCCCCTCTGTTGGTTCTGGGTCAGAGGCGAGGCCTGCACAGCTCAACAAGTTACTGAAGCATGTCCCTTTCCACCCTGTAGCACTCTACTATCTCCAGATCATGTAGCCCCTAGTAGGTAACCCTGGGTCTAAACACTCTTTTCTTCCTCCTCGGTCTGAGTTGGTTGTCAGCATTATCCTCCTCACCACCCTCAGTTTCTAGCACATACTGATAGATCAAAGCAACAGCAGCCCCTAACATGTTTTGTTAGTTTTGTCAGTTTAAAATTCCCCCAAATGCGTACACCAGTGGTGTAGATTTTGTGGGAAAAAACAGACTGAAAGGTGTTTGCATAGTTTATAGTAGTGTGCTGGGCTGCTGCCTGTGTAATTGGCTGATTCTGATACATTCCTCCTGCCAGCTATGGTAGTTCTCCTTGATTGCCTTCCTTCTGCTGTTTCCCCTTCCCATTTCCTCCCCATTTAAGCCCTGAAGTGCGCCACGCATTCCCGGTGCTCAAATGTAAACAGTTCTGCTATCCCCTGTGTTTTTTTTTTTTTAGGCCCATTGCATGCCACGCACACCTGTTTAGCTAAAGTAAACACTTTTAAGCAGAACTGACTCTCCCTGGATGCAAACACGCTCTGCATTTCATGGAATATGAAAATACAGCCTCAGACACAAACCCATTTTTAGCTGTGCTTAGCTAAGGGCAAACATGGACAACTGTGCTCCACTGTGCTTACAGCAAGCATGACACACACCCTTTTCATGTTAGCTGCTCCTTCTGTCTACATGGTGGTGTAGAGCACTACACAGTTAGGTGCAGTCTGACACTTAGAAGAAATTTTTGATTCAGTATAAATCCCCTCATTTGCATATACCACTACCTTACTCCTAAGTTACTACATTTACACTAAGCCTTTCCCCTTAGCAACCACTATTCTCTGGTATTGTTTTCATTCTGCATGCCACTGACTATAATTACAAAATGCAGATTTCTCTCAAAATTGATTTTCCCCCTTGTTTTTTTTATTTTCAGCACAATCCCATTTGAGCGCTGCTGCCCTATGCTTAAACAGCCGAGATAAATGGCCTAATAAATGAAATACATGCTTAATTTGAGGCTGTCATGCCTCCATTTTTCTTATTTGCAGAAATGTATTCAGCTAGTAACTGAATACATTTCTACAGGTTACACTGTTCCTGCACGAACACCTGCCTGCTTGCTGAACCACTAATTCACCTCATTTGCATGGTTTTCACCAGCAAATGAGGTAATTAGCATAAGGCAGTGGTGTTTGGGCAGGAATAGTGTGGGAGCGCTCATGCACATACCGGGAGCTCTATACTGAATCGCTCGGTGGACATATTGCGTGCAGTAACTCCTGCACTATTCCTGCATGTCATGCAGGTCTTAATGAACCCCGGGGTATGAATAAAACTAAAACATGAACTGAGTACAATCTGGGATGGAATATGAGGAGGCACAGGGGCAGATTATTTTGTTTTAAGGATAGGTACTCTAAAGACCCATTGTGCTATAATCTGGTTTTATAGGTCATGCTGAACTTTCAAAATAATAGGCACTATTCATGTAAATACTTTTTTCTCTGTTTCATGTGTGTGTGTGTGTGTGTGTGTGTGTGTGTGTGTGTGTGTGTGTGTGTGTGTGTGTGTGTGTGTGTGTGTGTGTGTGAGTTTGGTTCTTGTCTGTTTTGTCTTTTCAGATCATTGACATTACCTTTTTAGCAAAAAAGGCTTCCTCTAAAAATGTAACTAATAAAAAATAAAGTGTTTCATCCCATACTGCATATCTTATTTTCTACAAACTGTATTTTAAAATAAGGGGAAATAAAGATATAAGATGCATACATGAAATGGCAAGAATAAAGCCCATTTTTGATGCTACTGAAGTTTATTTACGGATCTGTTTCTCAATTATTTATAACAGTACAGTGCAGATCAAGACAACCAGAAGCAGGCTCAGCCTGAGCTGTAATAAAACAACAAAGTGATGCACAAATAATCAAACAATGCACAATAGACAGCAAATAATAAATGCAGTATAAGCAGGAGTGTAGCAGGTAAGTATGAATGCATAATACAACACAAGCAGCAGCGTAGCAGGTAAGTATGAATACATAATACAATACAAGCAGCAGCGTAGCAGGTAAGTATGAATACATAATACAATACAAGCAGCAGTGTAGCAGGTAAGTATGAATACATAATACAATACAAGCAGTAGTATAGCAGCAAAGTATGAATACATAATACAATATAAGTAGCAGTGTAGCAGGTAAGTATGAATACATAATACAATACAAGCAGCAGTGTAGCAGGTAAGTATGAATACATAATACAATATAAGTAGCAGTGTAGCAGGTAAGTATGAATACATAATACAATACAAGCAGCAGTGTAGCAGGTAAGTATGAATACATAATACAATACAAGCAGCAGTGTAGCAGGTAAATATGAATACATAATACAATACAAGCAGCAGTTTAGCAGGTAAGTATGAAGACATAATACAATGTGTGCATCAGTGTAGCAGATAAGTATGAATACATAATACAATACAAGCAGCAGTGTAGCAGGTAAGTATGAATACATAATACAATACAAGTAGCAGTGTAGCATGATTCATAGGTTAGTACTAAACTAACTGCCCTTGCGAGCCATTTTAAGCCTAGCCAATTATTCCTTGTGAGACTCAAACCCTGCACCTTGTGTTTGTAAGGCAAACAACTCAACCATTAGGCCACCCTCCCAACATTATGAATATATAATGCAATACAAGTGGCTGTATAGCAGGTAAGTATGAATACATAATACAATACAAGCAGCAGTGTAGCAGGTAAGTATGAATACATAATACAATACAAGCAGCAGTGTAGCAGGTAAGTATGCATACATAATACAATGCATGAGGCAGTGTAGTAGGTAAGTATGAATACATAATACAATACAAGCAGCAGTGTAGCAGGTAAATATGAATACATAATACAATACAAGCAGCAGTGTAGCAGGTAAGTATGAATACATAATACAATACAAGCAGCAGTGTAGCAGGTAAGTATGAATACATAATACAATACAAGCAGCAGTGTAGCAGGTAAGTATGAAGACATAATACAATGCATGCAGCAGTGTAGCAGGTAAGTATGAAGACATAATACAATGCATGCAGCAGAACGAATAACAA
The DNA here is from genome assembly GCF_019279795.1 of Protopterus annectens. Lineage (NCBI taxonomy): Eukaryota > Metazoa > Chordata > Ceratodontiformes > Protopteridae > Protopterus > Protopterus annectens. Next base: position 1,497,248,988 of record NC_056743.1, read on the forward strand.
GTAAATGTCTAGTGTGTAAGACAGGTAGATATAGATGGAAATTATAAAATCATAAAAGGTAAAGGTCATTTGTACATATTTATGAAAGAGTTGTCAGGATACAGTAACTAAATGAGGGTTACTGTGAGTGGCAAGGTCATTGAATTTGGTTTGTTTAGTTAGGTAATATGGCCTACATTATGACATTTACATTCACACTATTTGAGCAGAATCTGTTTCAGCTGAGTTGAGGGTCAGATTAATTTGATATTTTGGTTAAAAATATGGTATATGTTTGGTATACCCAATAGTATTACAACTTTATGTCCTGTAATATTAAACCCAGTTAGATAATTCACAGCCATTTCATACATGTCGGCCTATAAAGTATAACTTTTTGTGCTGTCTTGCAATAACTCAGCAGCTACATACCTTAATTGTGGTATAAATAATACGTTTGATTTTCACCTTTCAAAATATGAAAATATAAGCATTACAAGAGAAAAATGCATGCAGGGAAGTATTTCTGGTGTTCTTAATTGGTAGGTAATACTTATTAATCCATGTTTACAGAACTGTCATGATCAGCAATATAACACACCTCATTGATTCATAGAGTGTTTTTTTTTTTTTTTTTTTGCTGCATTTGACATTTAATTAAAGATCTGACACTCACTCCACAGATATATTTGGAGCAGCAGAAGAATCTGTGAGGTTTAAACTATTGTAGGTAATAGTCTTGCAAAACATTTTTCTATGTTTTGCAGCTTTTGTTTGATTTTTGAGATTGCTATGGGGAAATTTGGTTGCAATGAACATTTCATAATGTTAGTATCCAGATTTCTAGTTATATTTGCTTTGAGAGATAATATTTCACATACGTTTCTTAAGTCTTTGATTTCTCCTCTGCACACCTTTGCTTACATGCACCTGAATAAAAGAAAATGGGCCAAATGCAGCCACATGTTTATAAGGTGGGCCCTTTGCCCTAATTGTTTTAAGAGGTGTTAACTCTCACATCACCCCTGTACATTGTAGCCCTCCATGATCATGTCGATACCATCCAACTACCTGATGGTCACTAGCACTGAAACCCTTGCCCAGACTATACACTGGCATAGTATTGTTCATAAATTGCATGCATCTGACTGGGTTTGTGTTTCATATGTTTTTTTGAAAATATTTTAAGAGATAACACTACATAAAACTTAGAGAACAATGTTTTTTAGCCATTGGTTAATATGTGAAATTACAAAGACTGAAATCATATAGAATTATATTCTTCTATGAAAGTATTACACTGTGAGCAGGAGGAGTCAGTCTGAGTGACAAATTACACATTTAAAAGAGTGGTTATGGTTAAATAATTAAACTTTCGGCATGTTTTACTAGCACTGCACTGGCTGGATTTCCAGAAACCATCTCCTTTCCCCAAAAAAGTGATTTATTCCTTGTGCTCTTTCCAGTGTAGTAATACATTATTTATTTTGACAGGTATATCTCAGTGAACTTATAACTTAGTATTAGGTGACTGGTAGTGAGACTGTTAGGTCAATTTCACTGCATATTGTAGAAAAATTCCAATAAACATGATAAAAATATAGCTCATTCTGCTAAAAAAAATATTGTTGCAAGTGTACTTGCTCAGCATATCCTGTGCTCAATTTATTTTTATTTTGACCAAGTTTTCTGAATAAAATGAGAAATGCTAGCTTGCCTGTTCTGATTTTTAGTCTAAGTTTCCTACCCGAACTTTGTTCTTTAGGCAAGGCCCTCCATGAAGCATTAACATGACATCAATTGACCTATATAACTACTCGACTGATGGTGTCACATTCTTTCCTTTTTGTATAATTTGACCTGCTTGCTAATTCTTGATGTCCCCTGTCCTACATGAAATAAAGCAACAGAACTGAAAGATGCTCAACTGAATGTCTACAATGGGGCTACTGCATTCCTCATTTTGTAGTGGAAAGAGTATCGCGTGAACACTTTTAATGTTTACTTTATCTCCATTACTCAAACTAAAGCATACACAAGATTAGAATTGTAATGTGTGATTTTTAAGGAGACAGCTAGTGGATGAAATATTGTTCTATTAATGCAAGAATAGTAGATGAAATGTGTTAATAAAGGAAAACAAAATGAAATGCACAGCATGTTGAAATATAATATTAATTCTAATTTAGAAGAATTTTTTGGGGATATATGAAAGTTACTTCATAGCTATGAAATCCAAAATAGATTTGGTTTTCCAAGAGCCACCAAGTGCAACCTTTGCTAATTTCTCTTAAAGATTTAAAAAAGCTTAGAACATGCCCATAGGAGAATCAGTGTGCCTCAAGAGGTAAGAGGTCATTTTTAATTTTATTTATTTTAATTTTGTTGGCCAGGCTAGTCCAATTAGGCCTATGTCCTTTTTCAAGGAAGACCTGAGATGTTATATAATCTGTAAAAGCATAATTTGACCAGGGCACTGGGTAAATTCTAATACTCTGACAGAAGATGGCACAGAGGGGTACAACCCCTATGTAAAGAAGTGGAGCTATAGGCATGGAAGAGGTTGGAAGGGTGGATAATAACATTTATCCGATTCCTGAAATTGAAACAACGTTATATAAAAGCAGATTTTTGGTCTAACAACTGAGAAGACTTTCAGAATCTGACAGAATCCTAAGCAATGTAGGGTGATGCTGTTTGTTAAAAAATTTTCTAGAAAGCTCCAGCCAAGCTAGAGTTTTCACTGTAGAGAATCTTAAACTTCATGTAGTGGAAGCCCATGAGATATATGCAAATGCCCTTTAAGGATATACCAGTGTTTCACCTTCATTGCTTCCAAATGCTTGTGACTTTTTATTTTTTTTACTTTTTCAGTCTTTATGGGGTACATTCAGGCCAATAAAGCAACCCCCACTTTTTTGACCTCATCAGTACACCATAAATGGATTATTTGGCTGTACTTTGGCAACTCAAAGCTTAAAATCAAGCCTAATGATCAATAACCAATAAATAACTAATTGAGTTAACATCTTTTTGTTGTATAAAATCTTATAGGGATGTAATTTATTATTTGAATGATTGTAATTGCATTTGGAACTTTTCTCCTCAGGTCTCCACAGAAAATGGGCTATTGGCTCAGTCGGACCAACCCAGTTAACAAATGACATTAAATAAATAAATAAGCAATGGCAATAAACATTAGGATATCTGCAAAATATTCCAAATAATGCCCAAACCAAATAGTAAAAAGGTCACACAGACAAACCATTCATAAGAAAAATTGCAATAAAGACCCACCCAAGCACTTTTCACTGTAGAAAACCTTAAGCCTCATTTGCATATATCCCACTGCAGGAAGTTTTAGATGTTACATAGTGAAGACTCTAGCTTAGCTGGGTCTTTCTTGTGTTTTTTTTCTAAATGGTTTGTCTGTGTAACATTTTTACCATTTGGTTCATGATGGTGTTTGTGCGGACCTAACCTAGAAGGCAGCAGTGGGATCATTTCAGGTAAAATGGACTTTAACCATGGTGGAGTAAAATTTATTATTTGTTTATTTTACATTTGTTAACCAGGGGTGTTTGACTGAGCCAAAAAGGCCCTTTTTCAGCAGATGCCTGGGGAGAAAAGCTTCACATAGCAAAAAATTACAGATACATTTAGTTATTTAGACATAATCAGTATGCACACAAATTACAAAAGACATGTTTTTACAGTGGTATGCAGCACATCAACAATTATAGTGGAGAGAGCAAACAAAAAATATTAATTTAAAAATAAAGGTAATTAATAGATTTGTGGTGTACAGCTGAAATTTGGAACATAGGTAGAATACATACATAGTACACAGATACAGTACATACATTGTACATTAGCCAGTGTTTGTGAGTAAGACTGAAAACTATTATCAAGTACTCTAGGTTTAGTATGTGTACCTTATCCGCTTTCACTAGCCTGGGAGCAGTCATGGCACTGCCATCTTTGCTTGAGATGTCACCTGATGAGGTCTTTAAAGGGCAAATGAGTAGAAAATGGTTGTTCAATCTGGAGCAAAGAAGATTCTTCATGACAAACTCCAGCTGTTAAGCAGGGAAATAAACAGTGATGGAAAAGTCAAAGCTGAGGAGGAGGAAGGGCAAAACTGAGGAGAAAGACATTTGTTGTGGCTGCTACTACAAGGAGACCTGAGCTGGAGAAGGAATAAAGATGGAAGATGTCCTGTGTAGACCTGATACCAGCTGCTCTAGCTTGTGTGTTGTTTTTTCCTACATATACTGTATAACTAGGTATTTTCTGTCTTTCACCACACCCCAAGTTCCCATAAAAATAAAATAACACTGGAAAGTATGAAGAGACAGTTGAGTACCTCCCCTTTTATTGCCAGCCCCCAGCACCTTAGGCAGTGTAAAAACTGCCTCATGCAAACTGAAAATGAAATGTTGCTTAACAGATTTTTGCATGCATATGTGTGTGTGTGTGTGTGTGTGTGTGTGTGTGTGTGTGTGTGTGTGTGTGTGTGTGTGTGTGTGTGTGTGCATTTGTGTGTGTGTGCACGCGTGTGTGCATGTGTGTCTTTGTGTGTGCATGTGTGTGCATGTGTGCGTGTGTGTGTGTATGTGTGTGTGCGTGTGTGTTTGTGTGTGTTTGTGCATGCATGTGCGCGTATGTGCGCGCATTTGTGCATGTGAGTGTGCATGTGTGAGCGTGTGTGCGCGCGCGCATGTGTGTGTGTGTGTGTGTGTGTGTGTGTGTGTGTGTGTGTGTGTGTGTGTGTGTTTGTGTGTGTGTGCATGTGTGTGTGTGTGTGTGTATGTGGTGCAATACATAGCTAACTTGGAAGCAGTTTTTTCTAAATTTCATGCACACAGTGAGCATCGCACTGTTTTACCTCCACCCACAAGAATGCAACATCCTCATACTGATAAAGCTAAACTGCCATAAACTGATGCAGTAGAAAATACACTATCAAAGTATCTTTGTACTCATAAAATTAGCAGCAATGAACCCCCAAATACATCTTCTACATGCACTCCATCATCAAAATGTCACCAAGAACATAACATTTCAGTATCTAATAAAGATACATCAGTTTCTGGAAAACCCTGGTAATTAGTGACCCCATTGTTATATACACTGACTTCATGCTCCCTAGGCAGAACAACGACAGGGTTACAGTTATCTGTCTACCAAGACCCAGGATTGCTGACATATCAAGGGTCCCCAGAACCCTATCTATCAATACAAAATGGGTATGACACAGTCATAGTCCATGCTTCAGTGAAGGATCTGTCACAAAAGCCAATGAAAGACATGCAGAAAGACTTTTTGGAGCTTGCTATGCATGCTTCAGTCAACAGTAAGGCTCTGGTATTGGGTAGTATCCTCTCTTCACCAAGAGTGACGCCTACCTTCAAGGAAAACATAATTGGATTCAGCAATTGGCTAAGTAGCTGGTGTCATTGCAGGGGGGGGGTTCTAGTGTGTATCTCCCTGGGCCAGATTGGCAAAAGATGATTTGCACATCTTATTCAAGGGCTTCAGCATACTGAACAAAGCCGTTGCTTCAAACATTGGCCCTCTTTTATGCAGATTTCATTTAAAGGTCATACCAACCTAACAAACAAATCAAACCAAATCACAAATTAGTCAACATTAAGGTTGCCATTCTCAGTGCCATGAGTCATAACAAACAAACTGCCTGATTTGGTGGAACTTTTGCATTTAGAATGACTCCTTGTCTGAGTAGTCACAAAGACCTGGCTTAAGTGTAATGATGGCACCTCATCTATTCAGGGGTTCTGTGCCCATCACAGCTTTAAGCCTATTGGTGATGGATGAGGTGTCTTAGTCTTCTTCAGGGATCTTATCCATTCGAAAGTGATACCCCAGGACCCACATCCCATCGAGCTCATCAAGCATCAGCTCTCATTAGGCAAGTCAGAATCTTAACTTATAACTTGTTACAGATCACATTTTATGGCCCCCATATAATCTTAAAAACTTCCTGGCCTTCCTTGAAATTATCCCTATAAGAAATGATTCTTTAATCTTTGGTGACTTCACGTCCTCCTGTAGTCTGGAGTGCTTTCAACTCCTAATATTGGTTATACAAAATGTTTCTTAAAGTGGGTTTATGAGCGCTCCCTTTATAAAATTGCCCCAAATCCAACCAGTGGCACTAATATTCAGAAACTACTTCACACAAACTTGGCCCCTGCATGTTCTTTGCTGCTGGTTGGCACCTCATTAGTTAAGTCAGACCACAAACTGGTAACTTTCACCCTGAGAACTTTCACTGCCTGGTAACCAACACCTCCCTCTGTAGAGACTTCAAAAAGCAAAACTTTTTTTTACCTATGTTAGGCCCGGGTCTATATTATAATCTTGAAGGTTTAAAACTTCGAATTGCTAAAGATCGAACTTTAGTGATCGGTCTTAAACCATCGAAACCAAAAAAAAAAAAAAAAATGCTAAATTAAAAAAAAAACTGAATAGCGTGTAGGCAGTGGGGCAAGCCTCCCACACCCCCCTACTTAAATATACCAACTTCGAGAATGCACTACATTGAAGTAAACAGAAATCTCCCCCTATGGAGATTTTCCGTTTAAACTTTTGATGTAGTGTGCTTTCGCTGTTCTCGTGTTGACAATATCGTATTCGATATTGTCAGACTTTGAGATTATAATATAGACTCATTAGGCTCACATTGGATTTGGGATATTCAGCCACTTATGCCAAAGATCTTTATGCTCATTTAGATAAACCCATTGACAGAGTAGGCTTTACTAGAACCAAATACAGTGGCTCATTCAACTACAAACCACCCTGAAAGTGAGCAGACGTTAACAGATTGAACGACAGAAGGAAGAAACTGCTTATCTTACCTTATACAGCCAGAACCTGTTATCACAAAGTGAATATAAAATGCTTTACTAAGAAACAGAAGGCATCTATAAAGACCAGCAATGTGTTCAATGAATATAGTCTCGTTTCTGAGGGCAAGGATAATTATAAGTCCTTTTTTAGTTACCTTGGAAATCTAAGGAATAATTCTCATCACTGCTCCAAACTTATCTACAGTGATACCTCCTCTTCTAATCCTAAAGACATTGCCAACATGCTAGTAAATAACTTGGTTGCAACTTTCTCCCCTTAAATTATTGTCTCAATTCCAGATATCCCTAACTCACTCCCCCCCACCATCACAAAGGATCAGTTCCTTAAAGCATTCTCCAAGATCAAAGACAACTCTTTATTGGGTCCTGCCAATATATTAGGTTGCCTGATAGGGTCTACTTTAATTAAACAAAAGTGGAATCCATCGAATACGCATCCGTCGACACATAAACAGCGAAACGTGATAATGTCGAACACGCAAAATCGCGAAATTTAAACATTGAAACCGCAATAGTCGGCCAACCCCACTGCCTGTAACATACTACCTACGCAAACACAACAACAAAAAACACATACATACACTAACCAAAACCACCCCACTTGTAACCCTACACTAAACCCCACATACACAACTATCTATGCACTACCCTTAATCCCTCCCTAACCCTAAGGTCTGTAACTACCACACACTTATCTTACAGAACTATACCCACACAAAGTAAATATTCCACACACATACATGTAACAAAACCCTACACTTCTTCTTCTTCTTCTTTCGGCTTTTCCCGGTCAGGGGTCGCCACAGCGGATCATCTGTCCGCTCACTAAACCTTACATACATTACCTATCTATGCACTTACCTTAACCCGCACCCTAACCTTAAGGTCCGTAACTATCGCACACTTACCTTACAGAGCTATACCGCAGACTGGCCAACTATGACAATTCGACATTTCCGATTTTGCTATTTAGTGCGTTCGACATTTCCGCATTTCTCTGTTTATGTGTCGATGGATTTGTATTCGACAGATTCTGCTTTCATTTAATTAAAGTAGACCCGTCTGATAAATAGTACCAAACAGGCTCTTGGTGATCCCCTCCTTAAGTCGTTCAACTATAGGCTTGCCACAAGATATGTTTCTGAGTCATGGCATACTGTGATAGTGATGCCCCTCCCTAAAGGTGGCCCAACCACTGACCAAAGAAATCACACATCCATTAGCCTTGTCTGTAAACCACATAGAATGTATCATTACTGACCTCATAAACAAAGTTATTAAACATTTGATGAGGTTTCACCTGCTTCACATTTCAGATTTGTTAAAGGTAGGTCATGCATGCATACTAAATCTTGTTTGCTTCCTTAACAAGGTCACAAAGGCAGTGAACAGTGTTCACCCTATTTGGGCTGTCTACCTAAATCTGGCAAAGACATTTCACACCATACTACATGATGGCATTCCTAATAATAAACTAATGGCCTTAAACACTGATCCTTGTGTGGTAAGATGGATTACAAACTGGCTTAAAGGCAGAATGCATGTTGTCAGGTTCAGTGATATCTCCTCATTTAGGAAAAAGGTGACAAGTGACCATTGCCAGGGTTCTACACTAAGCCCCATACTTTCTAACATGTATTTCTTCAACCCAAACACTAACAGCTATGATCTCTGACTGACTAACTTCGCTACTGATTGTAAGCTAGGTGTAGTAGTTAAATCAACCAATGATACTAATACCCTTTGAATAAAATTAACATGCATTAACCTTAGGTGCACTGACAAAAGGCTCAAACTAAATGCCAAGAAATGCATTGTCATGTTTTTCAGAAAGCAACACATTCCAGCCACCTACTGTATCAATGATACAGCACTGTCCAGTGGGTCTGTGATCACGGACTTGAGCCCTTGGGTTAATGGCTTCCACTCCTTTGATCACCATATAACAACTGTAGTCAGAAACAATTTATAATTACTCACTAAATGTCATATAAACCAAGAAAGCTATTTTTTACTGCACTCTGCCTTGGTTAGACCCATTAAAGAATGCAATGCACCCTTCAGTATGTATCTCACTAGACACATCAATAAACAAAAAAAAAAAAAAAAAAAAAAAAAACAGGTTCATAACAAAAAGGATCTCAGGCCTCAAAAATCATAGTTATCCAGGAAGGCAGGAATCACTAGTGCTGTACTCCATGTTGTGTAGGCTCTACAGGGGAAATGTGTGCCTTGCCTTCCATGTCCTCGGTGACTCTGTGACCTTCTCTTTCTTAATATATCAAATAGTGTAACTAAAAACAGAAGAAGAGATATCGATTTACATCGGTTGATTCTAGCATCTGATTCATCGAATCCAGCATTTTGAACAATGTATTTAGAGTATAAATTAAGTAGGGTTGCGATATAAATCATTGTCTCATGCCTTTTCTAATCTTGAACCAATCAGAATTCTATATCCCGTTCTAACTGTTGCATCTTGTTCTGAATGCAGACCTTCATTAGGCAAATACGATGAAATGTCATCCTCATTCATGTAACTGCTTGACATGGTTTGTTATGCTTCATGCAATCAAATACTTCAGAGTACTCAGTAAAGCAGAAGTAAATAGTTATATCTGGAACTCCCTTGCTTTCTGTACTATACTTTTTCTAAATATGTCTGTTCTCAGTCCATATGTTGCTAAACTCTAGATTGCAGAATCTTGATTGTTACCTTGTTTATGTGCGAAACAAGTACAATTGTTTGATAATTTGTATACTATTTAGCATTGTACAGATTTTTACTAGAAAGCAAATATCTGGTATGGAAAAGAGTAATATTACACGATACTGAAAGAAGTGCATATTTATGCCACTGAGTAAAAATGTGGGAATGGTGCAAAATGTATATATTTTTGGGGGTGGGGGTGGTGGAGTCTTTCCTTTTTTTTAGCTTTGCAGACGAAAAAAATGACTGTTTTGTGGAAATGCTAGTAAAGAAAGAAAGCAGTCTTGTTTTCTAAGTGAAGTAAAATTTAGGGAAGATGAAAATATTTAGAAGATGTTTTAAATTAGATGAAGGGGTGATTAAAACCATATCATTCAACCTGAGATCACAAGAAATCTGGACACGCTAAAAATAATGAGCTGTCAAAGACCAGGAATTAGCAAAGTAATTTAAATATTGATATTATAAACTTAGAACATTGATAGAATAAGAGGTTTTGCATTAGCATGTATTTCTTAAGGATATGAAGTCTGAAACACACATTTCTGTCACTATTTAGTGACTTCAGTCCTCAATGATTTTCCACAAAAAAAAAAAAAAAAAAAAAAAAACTGGTTTTATGAGAACAGGTCAACCATATGAAATGATCTACATATTTTGTAAAACTCTGGAGAGGTGAGAGGTATGCTCTAAAGATAGGAAAATAATGAATCAGTTTGAAATCATTAAAAATGAAGAACTGATTTTGGAAATGGAGTAGAAGAAATGAAGCAAATTCTGAAAAATTAAAAGAACATGCTGTCAGGAAGATGGGCTAGGATAGATTTTCACAGAATGCTGATGATATGGCACTTCTCCATCTGTATAGAAGAACTGAATGAATGGCATGATGATAATGCTGATTACAAGTAAAATACATTAGGATATTAAACTTTCTATGGAAGAAAGCGGTAGCTGAATATTTCTCCAGTTGGTGTCCAGTGTCATTGTTACACACCAATCATTAATTATGATCAAAGGTTTTGCCCGTGAGGTTATGACGTTCATAAAAGCATCACTGGACGGTGAGGTAGATCTGTCGTGGGAAGAAGTAGAATTTCTTTTGATGAATATAATTGATGGTAGATGAGATATTATATAATAAGTGGAATGGTTGTTATGGGATTTAGTTATTAGCAAGATGTGCCATGCCAGTCCATAGGAAGCTTTAGGGATGTATGGGTTCAGAGCAAGATTCTTGAGATGAATAAAGACTGCAAACTCCAGTTCATATTTAAAATTAATGCTAAATGTGTACATGGAAGGTGAAGTCAGACAGGGAGAGGAATAAGTCTGGGGTGAATGCAAAGTGCCACTCTGCTAGCAAAAAGAATAAAATTAGTAAGGGGGTCTGTAGATGGAGAATTCCAAAGGGAAAAGATTTCCAGTAGTAGTAATAAATGTGGGTATGACAGGAACTGAAAACATTACTTTAGCAGTAAGCAGGGGAGTGCCATGATTTTGGCAAGTAAGAAGATATAGAAGGCATACAATTTTTAGAAGAAAAATAATGGTGTTAGGAGAAAAAATAAGAAAGCAGGAATAGCTAGCAGCAAATAAAAGAAAGAATGTCAGACAATAAAAACTGGCTAGTTCTGGAAGCAGTTTAGTCTCTGTTTTAAAAGATGTGAATCATTGCATCTCCTACTGTCCTACGACTTCCTGTTTCCTTCTTCATTGCTACTTCCCCACTACCTGACATCTATAACTTACAGATTCCTGTTCTTAATTATGTTGCTGTTCGGCTTATCCTCTATTCTTCTCCTCCTACTGAGCCACCTGACATCCTACCATGACTCAATAATATATCATGATATCTCCCCAACTCTGTCCCATCCACCTATCCATATTTCTTCTTTACATTCCCCACACATTGAAACAAGCCTATTTAATATTGCCCTTCATCTTTATTCCAAATATCAGCTGACGGATTGCACTTTAGCTCAAACCAAAACAAAATTAAGTGCAAAAATCCTGACCAAAAAACAAGTATACATTATTTCCCAATGCACTAAAATCCTTCTAGGGGGAGATATTCACCCTAATCCTAGTCCTACCTATCACAATGAACACAAAGATAATTCTATTCCACATACTTCTGGAACCCAACAACAGCCAGTCCCTAACCCTGGTGATCTGTTTGCTGCAATAAATGTTATAAGCATAAGAAATAAAACTGCTGAGCTACATGCTTGGATTACCCAAAACAAGCTTGATGTTCTCACTGTAACTGAAACTTGGCTTAAACTCAACATAAACGACTCAGTAGTTATACCTCCTGGCTTTAATATCATCCATAATGACTGTATAAAGAGGACAGGTGGTGGTATTGCTTTAAAATTTCCCAATACCTACAACATTTCCCCTTACAGCTATGCTGGAGGATATCCTACATTAGATATCCTTAACATTTTCACAAGAAAAATTATTGCTAGGTGATGTGAATGTCAGTTGGTTGGACATAAACTCTAACTCCCCTACATCTAGCAAGAACTTATATGGTTTCACACAACTAATTAATAGCCCTATGCATTATAGCAATACATCCAGTTCTCTATTAGACTAGATCCTAGAATCAGACTCTAGCAAATACTCCACCACAGGTACAATGTCAGACTCTATCAGTGATCATCTCCCAGTCTAGACAACTAGACATCTCAAACATCCAGTTAAACAGCATATTTATAAAACAACATGTAATCTTTCCAAATTTAACCCAGAAATGTTCATTACTATACTATCATCTATTAACTGTAACTTCCTAAAAATCCTCCCCATAGATGATGCTATAATTGAATTCAATGCAACTTTTCTAAATATCCTAAATAGCGTTGCACCTCCTAGAAGGAAGAGAATGAAAACAAATAATGCAATTTGGCTGTCCAAAAGGAGTAGAATGATAATGAGGGATAGAGAAAAAGCATGGAAAGAACAGGAAAAATATAAAACACCTCAAAATCATGAAAACTTCAGACTTCTTTGCAATCATACTAAAAAAAAAACAAATAATTGAGGACAAAAGCAATACTATAATAACTTTCAAAATAATACTAAACACAACCCTAAAAAATTTTGGACATCCGTTAAAGACATCTTACATCCCGATTAAAAATTCAACCCAAACCCCTCTCTCACCACTCAAAACTGCAAAACAGATCAACTCTTACTTTTTAGATAGTATAGCATGTCTAGCCAAGGATTCCTCAACATCTAATCCCAACCCTGCCCAACAGCCACATATCACCACATCCACTTTCACCTTCAAACCTGTACTCACATCCTATATAAAACTACTCAAACTTAAACCATGCTCTTCTTCAGCTGATGGCTTTCCAAATGAGTACCTAAAATAGCAGCCAATAGCATTGCTTATCCTGTCTCAGTCCTTATAAATAGGTCAATAGGCAGAAAATGATTGACTTCAACAATTAGCTAAGTTTCTGTTGTCATTCTAAGGGGATCCAGTATCTGTCTGCTTGGGGTGACATGATTGACAGACCTCAATGATTTGCCAGAAATGGCCTGCATCTGTCACCCCTGGGTTTACGGGTACTGGCTAAGGCTCTTGCCACCCATATAGTGCCTTTTTTAGGTGGTGTTCCAAAGACCAAATTACCACTGTAACAACTATAAATAAATAAATATCCAAAAAAAAGAACTCCAACAAAGAACAAGAAAGAGAAACCAAGAGCTTGAGGCAAACAAACACTTCCAGGACACCACAAATTGAAGAACAAATCGAACCACACTGAAGTGGTAAAGATTTGGTTGGAGATTTTGACTTTCAAAAAACAGTAGTCCCAACAGATAAAAAGTGGAATCCACCAACGTCGTTGTATGCGAAAATCTTCTTTAATACAAAACCAACAGAATGCAAACAAGCGCTTTCACCCAGTGATACTGGGCTTTCTCAAGTTAAAACTGTAGTGTGCACATTCAGTTTAAATACCTTGCAACAAGCAATTTGCAACTCATTAAACAATTAAATGCAGTTGTTGACTTAATGCAAATTCAACCATTGAGTTTTCACAAACCAAATGCATTTTAACATACTGTTTTATAAATGTTATTGAAACCATTACTAGGATGCAACATTATGAAGAATACACCTTAATATGTTCATCTTTGGTTTCCTTATAAATAAATGCACTCTGAGGGTCATGTTACTCAACTCTAGAAGTCTAAATCTCAAGATGCACTCACTCGAAGCACTCTTCAAAATGGAGAACATCGACATTTGTGCTGTAACTGAGACTTGGTTTAAAGCAGCAGAAAGCACCCCTGCACTACCAGGCTATAATTCATTCCACACCTTTCGGCCCCAGAACATGGACTGAAGCTCCAAAGGTAGTGGTGTCTCCATATTCATAAAGGATATGCACACCTCCAGACTAGTATCCCAGCATAATGCATCTGAGATACTTCAGGTACAACTAACGCTGGGTAAGATGGTGATTCAGGTCATAGCCTGCTATAGGTCCCCAACCATGCCTCAAGACTCTCACTCCACGTTCCTAAGCACCCTGAAATCTATTAAGGTCTAACCCAACACTCTCATACTAGGTGACTTCAACTACCCCTCCATCAACTGGGAAAACTACTCATGCACCAATGCACTGGCACAATGCTTCCTGGAATTCATCAATTCCAATGCCTTAGACAGCTCATTCTTACCCCCACTAGGGGAAACAACACCCTTCACCTGGTTATTACTAACATGGGCAACCATTGTTCTATACCAATAGTCAATTCCTCCCTTTTTTGATCTGACCACAAACTAATCACCATGGAAATCAACATCTCACCCACACCCCCCGCAAAGGTAACCACCATGAAAAACTTCTCCAAAGCTGACTTTGGACTTCTAAAAACAGAGGTGGCTAACTTCACGGCACCCATGCCAATGGAAAATGGAAGCATGACTGCCGAATCATACACCAATGCACTGTACGAACATACACATAAATGCATGGAACTAGCCATATCCAACAGAACCAGGATGCTCTCCTCCAAAAAAAGGAAGCCAATCTGGTAGTCCTCTGCCATTAACAAACTCTACAACAGAAGGAAGAAACTGTTGCAGAAAAAGGTGAAGTCCCAAGACTGGAAAAACTCCCTTATTAGCCTAAACAAAAAGTTGAGATCCCTCATCAAAACCTCTAAAGCCAGCTATGAAGGCAGAATTGCAGTAGACACTAAAAACAACCACAAAGCCTTCTATAGTTATATCAAGAATCTCCACAGCAATACCCAGGTTTGCTCTGAGTTACTGCACAATGGTACCTCCTATAATGAGCCAATAGATATTGCCAACATACTAGCTGACAGATTCAGTACCAACTTTACCACTCTCATCCCCCCAAGGACCAATCACAATACTAGAAGAATGCCAGGTACCCAGTATTACTGCAGCACAGGTTAAAGCTGCATTGTCCAAGGGCAAGAATACATCTTCCATGGGTCCCAACAATATCCTTGGCTGTGTTCTATATGAACTACAAAGTGAACTGGCACCACATATGTGTGCCCTGTTCACCCACAGCCTCATCTCAGGGTTTGTCCCTACTGAATGGTACACTGCTACAGTCATCCCTCTCCATAAAGGGGGAGTGACTACAGACCCTGGGAATTATTGCCCCATTAGCCTGATGAGTCTGATATGTAAGGCTATGTAGTGCATCATCATGGACCTAATTAACAAGGATATAGGTTCATAGGTTCATGGGTAGGTACTAGGCTATCTGCCTGAGAGCATTTATAAGCCTAGCCAGAGTGTGTCAGCTTTCGCCACCCCATTGATTAATTAACTGAGCCTCTGTCAAGAAGAGCCAATGAAGTGATCCCAGGGGTGTATTTTCTGTTAACCAGGTAATCTCCAAACTCTGGATCCCATGCAGTTTGGTTTTGTGAAAGGTAGATCATGCCTGCTCAACCTGGTTGACTTCTTTGAGTCAGTCACCAGAGCTGTGGATGAGGGTAAGGCAGTTCATACAGCCTACCTTGATCTGGCCAAGGCCTTTGATACCATTCCTCACTCAGGAATTATTGATAAACTCACCAAACTTGGCATCAACCCCTATATCATTAGGTGGGTTGCAAACTGGCTCACAGATAGAACCCACAGTATGAAAGTAGCGGACTCCAAGTCAGACCGCTAATCAGTCATGAGTGGAGTCCCACAGGGATTGGACCTGGGTCCTCTCCTGTTTGGCATCTACTTCTCAGATGTCCAGGCCAACATGGAGGGACTGTGGCTGACCAAGTTTGCAGACGACTGCAAGTTGGGAGCCATTATTAACTCCCAAGTGATGCAGACATCCTACAGAAAGACCTTACTGAGACCAATGAGTGCTGTCAAAACCATGGCCTTAAGCTTAATGCCAAAAAATGTGTCATCGACCCCTTTGGGAAAAACTCAGTTCCCACTAATTACCACATCGATGGGAACCCACTGCATACTGAATGCATTGTAAGAGATCTGGGGGCACAGGCCGACAGCAACCTCTCCTTCGACCACCACATTGCCACTGTGGTCAGAAAGTCCTTCTATGTGGCACATCTCATTACCAAGGGTTTTGCATCCAGGAAGAAAGAGATCATCATCTCTCTATACTCTTCCCTCATTAGACTAACCATTGAGTATAATGGCCCATTTGGCATGTACCTCACTAGACACCTGCAACAGCTGGAGAGGCCACAAAAGTACCTCATGTAGATGATCTTAGGCCTTAAACACATGTCCTACACAGACAGCCTCAAAAAACTCCAGCTATTCTCTGTCTCATATCGTCTACTAAGAGGCGATCTCTGCTTGATTTATAAAGCCATGTCTGACCCAGCTCTGTTAGAAAAGCTACATCTAAAGAAATCCCAATCCTTCCACACCACACACTCCAGAGACTTCACCCTCATTACCACAATCAACAGAACATGCTGGATGGACAGGTTCATAACCCAGAGACTGCCCATGCTCTGGAATAGACTTCTAATACATGTAAAAGCAGAGCACCTCACTGGCCCTCTTCAAGAGAGATCTTGATGAGTGGATGGGAAATGGAAAGTTCACCCCGGGGATCACTCCAGTGGCTCTACTTGATAGAAAGACTGGGAACTAACATCAGGCGGCATGATGCCAGGGCACCTCTATGGGCTAGGGTTGTAAAGGCTCCAGGGCCATTAGCCTAATACACACCTATGAAGCTATGAATAAAGGAATCCCACATTTTCTCTCTGTGGAAAAAGTTACGCATTATCCCTCTGTACAATGGAGATAATGCAAGAGACATGAATAACTTTAGCCCTATAGCAATCTTATCACCCCTCATGAAAATACTTGAAAAATTAATTCAAAAACAATTGCCAGACTATCTTCTGCAGGAAGAACTCCTATCCCTTGCATACCATGGCTTCCATCCTTCTCATAGTACTAGCACTGCCCTTTTAACCTATATAGATACTGTCAATAAAGTTAGAGATAATGACAAACTAGTCTCTTCCCTATTTCTAGACCTGTCTAAAGCCTTTGACAATGTTTGTCACAGCAAACTTCTTCAATGTCCTCAGTCTAGGTCTCTCTCAACCCACCCTTCTGTGGTTGAAAAGCTACATATCCATTAAGTATCAGTTAGTAAAATGGAACTCTAGCCTCTCTCCTTACCCCTCAGTCACCACCAGTGTACCACAAGGCTCTATCCGTGGTCCTCTCCTCTTTAACATTTTCACCAGTACCCTCTATACTTCCACATAACAGACCACCTTAATAGAATATGCAGATAATTCCACTCTCATTTGCACATCTGACAACATGGTACACATCTAAAAATGACTCAGGAAGCTTTAACAGCCACTGAAACATGGCTTTGTAACTCACAACTCATGCTTAACCCAAAAAAGACCAAACTGCTAATTTTTCCCTTAAATCCCTCTCTCATGTAAAAACTAAATTTAAAGTCCTTTCTCTCTTGATAATACAACCATTGAAGTCACTTCTCTTAGCAAACTTTTAGGGTTGATAGTGGATGATAAACTTAAATGTGAATATGCAAAATTCCACAAGAAAAAAAATTATCAAAAGCTAAGGATGCTTTACAGAGCCAAAAAACCTTCACACTTACACAACTAAAACTACACTTGCCACTACTTATCTCTTCCCCACTTATGGCACGTCAATACTTACTAACCTCCAGGCTATACAAAAATTAAAACTTGAACAATGCTATAACAAAGTTGCTAAATATACAATACATACCCCTTTCAGAACCCATCACTGTATAACACTGAAAAGCCTTAAATTGGTTAGACCTGCCATATCAACTAACATATACCCAACGTCTTACCATCTATAAAATTATCCTGTGTCCAGCTGCCTGTCCATCACTAAAAAACATTCAACACAACTATAATTCCAGTCAGTCATTGGGATCCAATGATCAAAATCTCCTGTCTATAAACCTAGCAAATCTGCTGGGTATTGTCTATACTTGTACAAGGTTGCTAAGGCCTGGAACTCCTTACGTGTATCCATCAGGTCTATACCCACCCTCCCATCTTTCAAAACCACGCTGAAAGACTTCCTACTTAAAATCTGGCTCTGTTCTTGCTCAAAACCAGGATAACCTATATCCCTATATGTGAATAAGTACCTTTTCATTCCTTATACCTCCCTACTCTCCCCTTTTCACTTACTTCTTTACTGCTATCTAATTCTCTTCTCTGACTTTCTCTCTAAATATACCATAATCCTGTTTTCCCTCACTTCATATTGCAATTCCTATCTGTATTACACTAGCATACATTTAATTTCTCTGCAAACTGTCTAAAATTTCTCTAAATATTTAAAGATTGTGATATACCTTGTATTAATTCTTAACCTATTTTTTTTATTATAGCTAATTTGTTATAATTATTTAAACTGGAGATGTTTTGATTTTATTTTTTTAAATTGTAAAGCTATTGCTCTTAAAATGTTTGATAATAATTTGGAACTTTTCTTCCCAGGCCTCCACTGAAAATGGGTTTCCACCCAGTCGGACATTCCCGGTAATCAAATGTCAATAAATAAATACAATAAATAAATAAGTTAGCTTTGTGTAAGTTTATACTATTGCATAATAAAAGCTATTATTTTTTTTAATTTCATGTTAACATTGTGAAATAGGTTGGGTCCAGTTAAGATAGTTATATTACAAAGAGATAGGAAGGCATGGGATGAATTAACTTGTGTTATGTATCTATTTTTATATTATAGATTCATATATTCATATATGAATATATGAATATATTATAGATTCATATATTCATAGATATTTCAGGGTCTATATTATATTTTCGAAATTTTCAAACATCAAACACCATATGAAAGATGTTTGAAATTTCAAAAATATAATAAAAAAATAAAAATAAAAAAACTATACATACCTAAAAGCTGTAGGCAGGGGGCAAGCAATTGAAGTAAAGGGAAAATATTCCCTACGGCGATTTCCATGTTACTCGTGCAATGTTTTGACCAATCGGGTTCATTCAATACGCGTTTGCCATTTACAGTTTTCGATCACGTGATAGGAACCCGATATTTCAGGGTCACTGGTCATGGCCATCCTCACCTTGCCAGTACCCTCCCTCAAGCAGCATCTTCTTTCACCAGGAGGGCATCATTGGTCAGTTCCCATCCAGTCATCCAGTTTATATTTAAAAGAAGATAGTGAGTTGCACTGCTTAACATGCAGACGGAGTTTATTCCAGTGGCTTTGTAAGCACTAGATTATAAGCCTGTCACTACATCATGCTTTATCTATCTGTTGGTGAGGATTTAGATCCATGGTTCTAGTACTGGTTGGAGTTGTGGAGAAACAGGATGTCCAGGACAACTGGTCTCCAGTGTCACTGTAAACAAGACAGAGATATCCCCTCAAAAAATCTGTTAAGACACTATAAATAAATAAATAAAATAAAAAAAGAGCAGAGTTTCAAGCAGCTTGTGGTAACACATTGACTTTAGACCTGTGATCTTTTTGGTTAGGAAACTTTGGGGTCTTTCTAATTCTTTGATAAGTTTAGTGAGATACATCCCAAAGAGGGTTTTGCACTCTATAATTTGCAGACTCAAGGGAGTGATTACCACTTTAGACCTTGATAGTATTTCTTTGCAATTACCAGGTCTAAATAAAAGGATTTTCTGACAAATGTTATTACATAATGGTCAAAAGAGAGGGAGCTATCAACTGATGTACCCAAGTCCCTAACTACATTTTTGTTTTGTAGAGGTGTCTTATCTTGACATTATGATGAGAGAAGGGGGTTGCCTATCAAAAGTGATGATAAGTGCATAGATGAACTACCTAAAATGTGGGTTATGTGATACTGGTTGGCACAACAAGAAAACTGGGTCTCTCTATACATTTTATTTTATATATTGTCTGTTGGTACTAAGCCTCAGGTAAAATGGTCAGACCTGTTACACTGTAAGTGGGTTCTTTTATTTATTTCAGTTCCCTAGCAAGGCGTACCACAAAAACAATTAGACTAAAAGGGGTAATAAAACACACATTGGAGAAATGTAGCACATTGGCAGACTGATAACAAGAAAAGAAATATAGGTCTGAAGTGATTTGAACCCATGCCTTTCCAAGTGATATTATGTAGAGCAGTGAATTAGAGAGGAGACCTACTAAAGCAGTTAGACTAAAAGAGGTTGTAAAACACAAGTATCAAGGTAATGTAACAATAACACATTTGCAGACTGCAAACCATACACTGTAAAACAACATACAACCACCAAGGGATTTACTCCTCAGCTCACCCAGTGCACTGATACAGTACAAATCAATTCACAAGTACATTAAGCCATCACAGCTGATAGAATAAAGATCTTAACTTTACTTTATTTCATATTTGCATGGTCATGTGCAGCAATGCTTTACATATTTGCATGACTGATAAAAGACAATATCATGTGAAAAGGACTGGACTTCATCTTTGCCATAGGAAGAAAAGCGTTGTCTCATTGGTTATACATGCACATCAACCTTGCTCTTTGTGACCCATTATGAAATGTATGACCACAGAAAGATGATTATTTTTTATGAATCCTTCGTGGATATGTGTATATTGAAGTTATCTATTTGTTGACCAGATTATAGGTTGAAAATTGGGGCATAGAACAGAGATGAAAAGAGGAAGCAAGCAGAAGTTAATACACAAGCTTAGTAAACAAGGAATACACAGGATGAAGGTAGAATAGGAGCATACTTCTCAATGTCATATTTAAATAATCCTGGAGAATTACAGCAATAGTTATGATAATTTCATGACTTAAATCCTCAACGATTTGTCAAACCACAAAATGTTTTATGATGAACAATTGGAGCTAATGATGTGCAGATTAGTCAAATATCTGGGAAGTTGAGAGATATGGGTGAGAGTATTTTTTTGTGGAATGGGCATTCATTTACCTATTTATTTATATTTTTGGAGCATGGAAAGATGGGGAAGGAAACCAGGGAAGTAAGATGTGGGTAAGAGGGGGAGGTTAGGGATCAGGGGAAAGACAGATATGATTGGCAGGATGTGTGGTAACACAATAAAGGTGAGGGAACACACTGATATTGGAGACATCAGATAGAGGGAAGACAATTGTGAGGGGAGGACTGTACAACATACAGGGGTGGACATAGACACGTAAGGGAGAGGAACATCAGGTTGGGGATAGGACAGGATGTTCCCTTCCCAGTGGGAGATTATTGATAACACTGAGAAATCATCATTGGGGTCCTACCTCAGAAGGTAGAGTCAGTGCTGGGCAGGGAATGAAACAGTAAGTTGCTAGAATGTTATCTCCATAGTGGCTAATACAGGCAACCAGCATCCTGTCTATTTTCTCCACCACAAGCTCTGCCTGCTCCTGACGAGGGACAAAAGTGTCTCCTCCAGTTTCATTGCTACCCATAGACACCACTGTATCACCATCCATTGAAGGGCTATCTGACCTTAAGAGAGGATGTAGAAGGAAGATGAGTAATTCTTGGTCCTGATATTATAGGGCAGGAATGGAAGATTGGAACTATTCTTAAATTTCTATGAACACTGGCAGATGGTTTTACTGACTGAATTAATTTTAATAGGAGGGTACTTTAATTTGGTGGTCAACTGGTACAGTTATAGGATATCTAGTTTTAAGGAAAGGAATATTAAAGCACTTCAAGTGGTAAAGGGGTAGATAATGGAAGAGGGGTGGATGGATAAATGGTGGTGGCATCATACTTCTCTATCTCTTAGTAGAAGAAATCTGATTAAATCCTAAAATTATGGGGGGCAAGGACCCAAGAATAGTAGCAAATTTTAAATCTAGAATAATATGTATATTAGGATGCATTTTCTGAAACATATAGTCTGGAACTCAAAATCTTTGTCATTATTTATTGATTTGTTTGTAAAAAATAACACCACATTTTATAAGGAACAGACCAAAAATATGAGGGAAATATTTGCACATTCTGTGAAAATCTGGAGAGTTGAGAGGTATGGGTGGCAGCATCCAGATGAGACTGCTTTTGCATTTTCCAGGAATGGATATAAGCAAGGTAGCAGGCTCAATAGATTTTTAATGAATGGTAGAGGGTTGCAGCAGGTGGTTGATGTACATATTGGTGACAGATATATCTCAGATAATGCCTGTGAAAGACTACCCTTAAAGGTTCCTCAGGAGCTGATTCAGCCAAAGAGACGGAGATGGAAAGACTGGCTCTGGGCGGGCCACACTAGGCATAGTACAAGGCATCAATAAGGAGAAGTTATTTTTTGTTGGAATCACTGGAAAGTGCATTAGAATATTCTGCCATGAAAATGATGGAAAGCATTAAAGCGTGTCCATAAATGTCACTTTATAAGTCTGCAGTGGTACTGGAATATTAAAGAAGGGGAGGAAGGAAAAAATCTGGACGAGGAACTAAGAATCTTTTAAAAGAAGTTGGAGGCAGATACGGGGGAGACAATAATTCTGACAAGTTCTGAGGAATGCTGGGGATTAAAGCATATGCAGAAGAAATGGGAATTACAGCAGTAGAGAAGGTTATAATTACTGTTCAAGATTTTGGGGGATGAAGAGGAGAGAAGGTTGGTAAATGTTTGGCATATAAGGTTAAGAATCAAGATGGCAGTGGTGCAATGGGTAGCACACTCACCTTTGGTGAAGTGGGCTGTGGGCTTTATTCTCATACCAGGGAGATGGAGTGCTGGCACTGCAGTGCAGCTAAAGGGGGGTGTTGCACACCTCAGCGTGTCATCCTTTGGATGAGACGTTAAACTGAGGCCCCATTTGCCCAAGTGGTTTTAGTGCAGGTGAATGTAAAAGATCCTATGGCACCAATTGAAGGAAGTAAGAGTCCTTTATTTCACATACACAAAATTTACATAAAAATCACAGTACATTTTTCAACAAGATTTTTTTAAAGGAACCCCTCTTATACTAAATTTCTGTTTTAAACTTCCATAGAATCTATTAACTTTTTTAACTCCCATTCTTTTACCAAAGCCAACATTTTATCTTTTTACATATTTCAAATTTATCCCAACTGTTATTGAATAATAAGGTATTTGTTCTTGCTTGCCACATATAGTAAACAATTGCCATGAACATCTTATCTTTCTTATATATCATTCTAATATTCTCTCCTTTGTACTATCCATATAAAATATTCTCCATTCACATGTTTTTCCATCCATTTCCATCTATTCTGTTTCCTTATTTCCTCCCACACTTTTTAACTTTATATCATCCCATGAATCCATGTTTCATGGTTTTGTTTCTTCTACATGCCATGCATTTTCTTAATTCTATTGCTTTACGTTTTCTTTCTTTTTAAATGGTAATTTACTGATCATTAACATCCAAATAAAATTGTGTCTTTCTCACATGTTAAATCTTTCCCTTTGCTTTTTAATAGCATCTTTTATCTCCTGTTTAACTACTTACAGGGATAAAAAAATCTCTACTATTATGTTTTCATACCATATCTTTCTATTTCCCTGTACTCCCTTAATGTCGATCTTCCATTCTAAGATTCTAACATTTTTTCCATTCTTTCTCTTCTTTTTCCACTTTTTTCCTTTCAGTCTTCTTTTCTTACCATAATTCATTATCTTTTATTTCAAATAATTTAAAGATTGATTTTTTGTTCATGTTTTCTCCCTCTCATAATCTTATAAAGACATAAGGATGCAACAAATACAGATTCTTTAAATTCAACCCCCCCCCTTGTTCTTTCTTATTATAAAGTATCCCTCTTTTAACTGGGTGCAACCTAGAATCCCCCCAACATAAGATCATAAATAGCTCAATTTTTCTAAAACATAACCAATAATTAAATATACTTTCTTCTTAAAACTTTAATCAAATACTCTGTATACCTTACATATTTTCTGTATTTGTTTAATACTATATGTCCACTGTTCTTCCATATCTCTTTAACTTCCAACGCTTATTCCTAATACTTCAAATTTCTTATGGTTAAAATAAATTTCTGCCTTTTAACTACCTCTCAAAACCTTGACTTTTGTCTTTGTTTATTTTCAAACCTATATATTTTTTAAATATTTCATCTCTTTTTAACACCACAATTAACACCCTTTGGCGCAAAAATAACATCATCTGTGTATACCATCATTACTGGTATTTGTGTAACATCATATTTATATATAGTCTCTCTCATACCCTTTAACAGTAAATGTATTGCTACATTCATGCACAAGGCAAACAGCATACTGCTTAAAGGGCATCATTGTCTTTCTATTTTATTTTATTTTATTTTTTATTTTACCCATCCATTTACTATAATATCTAACATCCCTTTTTCAAATGCCAATTGATTCATCTAATTAGGCTTTTTTAAAAATATAATTTTCTAGACTATCCCATGAATGGTTTCTCATAATATTGTCATATGCTTTTTCTATATCAGCACCTACCAATCTTCTTTAATCTCTTCCTTAATTGCAGGTGTTCTAAATAATTAAAATAACCACAAATAAAATGCTTACCAAAGAATACAAAGGACACAGAAAAACAAACCAAACTTATTTATTAAAACTAAATATTTAAGTGTTTTTGTCTGTAATGTTGTGGATTTCATCAAAACCACAAGTAATACTCTCAGTCAATTCATTACAAAATTAATTCACATCATGTGACCTGTGGATAAAACCTATTTATGAAAAAAACACACCTCATTTAAAATATACACAAATGACATCTCATTTGAAGTACAAAGCTCCGGCTATTAACATTTCATAATGGTATAGAAAAAACATACTGTTCCATGCAGAGATGTTTGAACTGTTTGACAAAACTAGATTAGTCCTAACCAGTTTACTTACTGAAGAGAAAAAAAGGTGTGTTTAAAAAAACTAAATATGACATCACAGTTTTAATTTATATCAGAGGATTTACTTTTTAACATGTACCGAAAGTATATGTTTTTTTCATGAAACTGAGAAAAAGATGGACTCATTAAAGTTCAAAAAGGACAAAAAACTTGAATGAGATGACAGGGACTATGAAGGGCATTCTGTTTATCCATTAAATATTAGACATAGATTCAAATTTAGTAATTGGGACAGAGACAAAAGGTGAATCAGGGGATCAACTGAAAACTTTTTGAGGATAAGAATTTATGCCCTTCAGATCCAGACCCTTTAAGAAGGTCCAAGAGAATTGCCAACCAAAACTCTGTGAACCAAGATGGGCACCATTATTTTCTTCAGAACAAGAAAAACAGGAATCGACAACAGGGAAGATAACATCACCAGACAAAGGAAGGCAGTTGGCCTATGAATGGAATTAGTCTTTTTGACAGATGTTTCCCACCTTTACACAGCACTGTGAATGCTTAATCATATTTTCATTTCAGCATCATTAACATCACAGACATTAACATTAGGCCTATATGTCTGTGTTTATTTTTAAAGGGTTTCACTTTTGCCCCCTCAGGATGTGCTGACATAACATCCACCACCCTAGATATAAAATTGTTTACAAAATCTCTCAATTTATTTATTTTTTTGTGCTGACAGTGTGAGGAAATACAACAGTAGTAATTTGAATCCAAACTATTCAAATAAACTGTCATACAAGTACTTTTAGTCCACTAAGCTATCTTGTTATTGAGACATTTGAAATTAAATGTGAAAAAGAAATTGGAAGGACTTTATCCAGTCAGTTGTCTAAGAAGTTTTTTTTACCTTAATAAAGACAAAAAGGAGATGTTGAATAGTTTTTCCACAAACAAAAAATTAAGATTCATGCAAACCAGACTAATGAGGAGGGGTTTTATAATTATGGACATTGGTGGCTATTAGGGACATACTTTAAATCTGTTGATTCACTCAGTGATCTACTCCCAGGTGTCTGAGAATGAAATGGCAATTGTTTATCACAAGATTGATTTATTTTTAGAAGTTGTGTTGCTTAGTGGCATATAGCACCACAGATTTATCATTATTTGAAGGTAAACCACCCAACTCTACCAAAAATCTTTGGGATTCCTAAGATTCAGTCAAACATGTACAACCTACCTCTTCACCTCATTGTTTTAACCAAAAGATCCAAAACAAAAACTTTGGCAAAATTTATAGATGAAATAAAAGAACATTTTTAGTCCTTATAAGTACATTTTGAATGACTCTTGGGCAATGAAGAGATGTTATAATGGGAGAAAACCTTTTTTATGATTACCATGGATGTTAAAAATGCATTCTCAGTGATCCCCCACAGGTTAGGGATCGGTTGGTTTCATGTCATGATTTCAAACTATTTATTAGCATTTAATGAAGTTAGAATTTTGGTTTTATATTATTCAACAGATGGGAAATATTTATTGAGCAAGCTTTTCAGGCCTATAGTTTAGTGAGTTCCCCAAGGTAGTGCTCAAGAGGTAAACAAATATAAAAAAATATTCAGAAAAACCCTAGGATCACTAGTGACTAATAATGATTTTAATTAAAAATATAGGGGTAGTGTAATCAGTGTTGTATTATTAACACTAAAGAAAAGGGTGACATTATATGCTTACATAAATGGAGACAGCAGAGAAAATTTTACTCTAAGACATCTGAAATTATATATTTGGCTTGCTGTGATACATGTACATCATTTTAATGTAGGTAAAACTGAGAAAACATTCCCCCAGATTTTCAAAAGCTTGCACGGCATGCATGCTTAGTGTAAGAGGTAATGTTGGCAAGATGGCGTCTGAGCGATCCACGTACGTGCCCGTTTGACGTGCGCGAGCGCTCTAGCACTAGTACTGCACGTTCCCAGTCCCAGTATGCAAATTACTCCATTTGCAGGTGAAAACCATGCAAATGAGGTATATCTGTTATCCAGGAAGCTAGAATCAGGGCGTGCAGGACTAGCATAATATGTAGAAATGTACTCGGTTAGTAACCGATTACAGTTCTGCAAAATCCAAAACGGGGACATGACAGCTCCAAATAAAAGCGGTGTATCATTGAGGAAGCATGCCAATGGCCAAGTATAAGAGCATTGGCATTGCAAACAATGCAAAATGTCCAAAATACAACTTTAATTTATTACCGCCGATCACGGCTGTTTAAGCAAAGGGCAGCAGTGCACAAATGGGATCGGTGGGAAAATAAGAAAATAAACCTAAAGCAAGCATTCCAACTAAAATCAGTATTCCACCATGCAAGTCAACAGCAGGCAAAATACAACCCAGTGAATAGTGGTTGCTAAGGAGGGAGGCTCAGTGTGACACATGTAACTATGCTTTAGCAGACAATTCTATGAAAATGAGGAGAAGGATAGTGAATCCCAGTTTTCACCAGCATGTGAGGCAGGTCCCAACAGTGTAAGAGTTCGAATAGCCGAGTGCAAGACTAGGAGGTAGGTGACATCATGGGTGGGTGTGTCAGGCATACTGTAAGCGGATTGGAGCCCTGTGGCTTGGGGTTGCTCCTAGCTTAGCACAGCTAAGGTAGGGGGTATGTCTAAACCTGCCTGTCACTTATGACAAAGTGTAAGTGGGTGTGTGCGCCACACACTGGGATCTACAAGACGATAAAGGAAGTGAAACCAGGAAATAGCAGCATTGCACATTGGAGCACATGATTGAGCAGCGCCCCTGGGCTGAAACAGAAGGGCAATGGGAAGGGAAATATATATATATATATATATATATATATATAAATATATATATATATATATATATATATATATATATATATATATATATATATATATATATATATATATATATATATATATCTAACAACGTGGATGTATGGGTGTCTGCATATGTATATATTTATATGTGGGTATTTATATATATGTCTGTCTATGTATGTACACATTTGTACTACAGAGAGGGCAAAGTATATCTCCATTTAGTTATGGGTATATACATACACACACACACACACACACACATACCTCTACATATTTAGCTACATATCCTGTAATGTTAACTGGTATTGCTGGGTACTGTGTTTCATGTGCATACCGGCCAACCTTGTGTGCCATGTATGTTTGCGATACCTACAACTAAATCCGTTAGTGTACACAAAGTCACATGTGAAATCTATTGTTAGTACCAGGAAATCATTCATCCTATGCGGGACAGCCCGAACATTGGGTATACAACATTCGTCTACACCCAGAGTTACATAGGTACCCATGGCTATATGCATGGATTACAGCATGTGCCAGACCTGGGATACTTGGGTCGGAACAACATACAGGATGGGTCACGAGGGGGGGGTGGGGGGGCAATGTGTGGTGGTGTAGTAGCTACAGGCCGGTAACCAGGGTAGGGATGGTGGCTGCGTGTGTGCATCAGGTGGGGGGAAGCAGAACTGTGGGTAATGAATGGATGTGTCAGGGATGGCCTTGGTTGGATGGGCCTGTACTGCTTGGCCTGCCTAGTGGGTGGGTGAGGGGGAATGTGATGTCAACATATGAAACATAACAGTGGGCTAATTTAAATCCCTATTTCAATGACACAAGTACAATACAATGAGCTTGGTAGTGTATTGCAGGGTGGACGTGTTTGTCTGGGTGGGGGGTATGCCAATTCGTACGTGACGTATATTGTTTGGGGCCTGTCAAGCCCATTCACGGTGCATGTGGGCATATATGTGTCTGTTAATCTACCATTGCTATCTACAGATGTCTGGCCATATATACCTTTGTGGGTATATATATTTGCTTACATATTTCTAACTATGACTAAAAAACTTCAAAACTAAATTAGGAGGGTATACAAATAAACTCACAGGCAAAGCAGTTTTCTTAGCGCTTTCATCCTTTATTCGATGTATAGGACTTCATCAGAGAATCGATGTATACAAATGATAAAAGTAATGGTACCTGTTTAAATAGTTAGAAACACGTGGCACATAAAAATAGTTATTATTAGATCCAATCAGAAGTATTCAAAAAAGTTAAACAGCCTGTAGATGCAAAAGTATGAGCGGAGACCAACCATAACAGAGTATTAAATAACCTCTCGTGGTGACCAATGTTCGTGGAAGCAATTCTAACATCTGAGACTAGTTACGATAAAGAAATATGTGTAAAATATTATAATCATTAGTATATAAAACAAGGAAAGAAACTAATTAATTAATAAAAAGTAGTGTGATGCAAAATGTTTAAAGTAGCAATGTAATACTTAATATTTAAAAGCAAGCTGAACATAACATGCTAGTAAAAAACTGTTCAGTCAAGCTTGAATAAAATTGCAAACAGCCTATTGAAATAAGATGTGCATAAAGACCAATGGAAATAGAGTATTAAGCATCACTAGAGGCTAGGTCTGTAAATGAATAGTCTAATAGAAAACTAGAGAACTAAAAAAATAATGCAAGACAAAAACTATAGAAGGCTAAGGAAACTAAAATATAAAAATAAAAGTATATAATGTACAGACAATCAATAACCTAGCATAGCCAGCGTAAAGCACATCTAATGTTAATACTGTCATTGAGTCCCAGAGCTGAATCAGCTCCTAATTGTAATTGCCATAACAGTTCCTTCATTTCCAACAGTGTGTTGCAATCACCAAAAAAGGAGAAAGTTTCTACAAAACAAAGAAGGAAAATCCTGTGAAGTTGGAATATTTTGTTCTATGATAGCCCAATGCATTAGAGTTATCTTTCTTTCTGATTG
The DNA here is from genome assembly GCF_019279795.1 of Protopterus annectens. Lineage (NCBI taxonomy): Eukaryota > Metazoa > Chordata > Ceratodontiformes > Protopteridae > Protopterus > Protopterus annectens. The sequence goes on from NC_056743.1 coordinate 1,497,278,791, forward strand.
CTGCCAGGTATTCTTTCATTCTATCGGAAAGCTTTCTGTATGTCTTTCCTATGTAGAAGGATTGGCAATGTTTGCAGACAGCTGCATATACTACCCAATCAGTATGGCAGTATAAGTACTGACTAAAGTCACTTAATAACCACAATGTGGAAAAATGTAAGAGCTGCCACACAACATGTGTTGACAAACAACACAATGACCACAGTTAAACATCCCTGGATGTTCCTGTTGTGTAGAAGGATCAACCATCTGGTATGAGCAATCTCTATTCTCAAAGCTATGTCTTAGGGAAAATGATTTTTTGTAAGCAAAAGACGGTTGTGTTCCGAGGACTTGTTTCAGTGCATCTTGACTGGAAAAAATATTCCAGTTTCTGGTAATCACATGTCGTATAGCTTGCATGTGCCTGCTGATAGGCTGAGAGAAACTACACTGCCTATCAGAGGTAACAGGACATTCTCCACTTATGGTGTAGCCAAATCGTAGAACAGGCTTGTGCATAAACTCCCTTTCATGTTGAACTTTTTCTAACTCAGTGTCAGTGAGGTTAGTAGGGTAGTTTCTGGCTAAAAACATGAGTTTGAGAAAATTTGCTTCTGCATTAAACTCATTATTTTCACTAGTGATGCGTGACAGCCTGATGAACTGTCCACAAACTACGTTCTTTTTAACAAAAGGAGGGTGCTGGCTGCTGTATTCAAGAAAGTTGTTCCTGGATGGTTTTTTATGGTATATGGGTGATTCTAAGGTGTTAGTGGGGGGATTGATGTTAATAACAGTGTCCAGGAAGTTAATGAATGTGCCTATGCTAGAGATTGTGAACTCCAAGTAACTGATGCTATCCGTGAGTTCAGTTTTAAAGGAAGATAGTACATCCTGCATTCTTATTTCTTACTATGTCCGTATATACCTACGGAGACATATATCTGCGTACATATATGTAACTTGCTGTGTATATGTGGACATATAGATGCTGACATATATATATAGATATATATATATATATATATATATATATTTATATATATATATATATATATATATATATATATATATATATATATATATATATGTGTGCAGCTGTCGGGATTTGCATGTATATCTGTCCATATATTTGTATATATATGTATATATCTCGATATTTATATATATATATATATATATATATATATATATATATATATATATATATATATATAGATAGCGTTCGTTCTGTAGGCAGGAAACCCAACAGTACCTTTCAGATTTACTGGATACTTCACTTTACGCTGCCAAAACTCTAGGTTCTTGAAATTGGAAGGTGCTATTCTACACCTGAACCCTATACTCACATCCAGCTGCCTCTAAGGCCCTGCAACCTCCAGGCAGGTGTATTCCCCACTCCGCTTTGCCCTCGCTTCGCTCGGGCTCGCTCCGCACCCCACCCTGCCCCCATATCCCACCCGCCCCCACTACCTCTATATTTATAGGGATATCTAGCCCATCCCACCCTCCTCCCTTCCAATCACGGCTGTCCTCAGATTAACAACTCCTCCTCCCACACTCTCAGCCATCCCCCTAAATTTAGTAAGCCCTCCTAATCCTCCCATCCCATAAGCTACCACTTACTCCTTACCATGGTCAAAACTATGTATTCCATTATCTCTTCACTAATTTTACTTCTTCTTATCCCTTACCTTTTATCACGCTATGAACACCAAACACTATTAGGAATTCCCTTCCCCAAGGCCCACACTACCACACACACACACCTTCCACCTAATCTTATAGTTCCTTCTCCCCACCCTGCAAAAACTCTAGGCTTTAATAATATACAACTAACCCTTCACTACCCTAGATCATCCAAAAATAAATCTAACCTCAAAATACTATACAAACTTCAAAGATTCTTAGATCACCTAAAACAATGTATTACTCAACATGGAGACATTCACCCCAATCCAGGCCCCGCCACTCATCTAGATTCTGTCACGTCAACACTACCCCATACTCCTAATACCTCCCTCCTCATCTTACATCTCAACCTAAGAAGCATAAACAACAAAGTACATAGCTTACATGCTATGATAGCCACACATTCCCCAGACATCATGTGTCTTTCAGAAACATGGCTCAAACCCGCCACAAAGGATGAAGAAATTCTTCCACCTGGCTATAATATCCTAAGGAATGATCAAATAACCAAAAAGGGTGGGGGAATAGCTGTAATGTTTAAGAACAGATTAAACATCATTAGGAACCCATTGCATCCCCCCAGGTCTCTAATATTGAACTTATTGCACTAAAGATTTGCCTCCCAAAAATGTATCAATCTTGTAGTAATCTATATTCCACCAGGGAAGAACCTTGAAAACCTAGAGCAAACTTTAAGTTGGTTAGCCACCAACTACCCTCAAGAAACCATTATACTAGGGGACTGCAATATTGACTGGTCCCACTGCTCCGCCAAGACAAATCCCCACCCAATCAATCTATATGGCTTCTCCCAAAATATCACATCTCCAACCAGAATTGGTAACATACAGCAAAAGGCGAGTACGATTGACTGGATTCTCACCAATAAAGAATAAAGATGCGAACAACTATACCACCGGTACCCTCCCCAACGACCTTAGTGACCACCTTGTCACTTACATTATAAAGCAAAAACTTTCTTCTACCAACCCGCCCTTATATAAACTTAACAGAAATAGGAAAAAGTTCAACCCAGAACTATTCCTAGCAGAACTAAAATACTGCAATTGGTCGACCCTAAATACTCTACCCCTAGCCGAGAGCGTGTCATACTTCAATGACACATTCCTAAACATTCTCAACTCCCATGCCCCAAATCGTCTAATTAGAACCAAGGACCGCATAGCTCCCTGGCTAACAAGAGAAACCAAATCAAAAATTAAACTCCGTGACCAGGCTTGGAACAAATGGAGAGCTACCAAAACTCCCCTAGATCGTATTAAATTTCAACAGCTTAGAAACTCCACGAAATCTGACATTACTAGAGATAAAAAACAGTATTTCTGTCATCTCCAGGACAAACATCAGACTAACCCAAAAAAGTTCTGGGTTGGATTTAATAACCTCCTCCATCCTGGTAAATCTTCTACCCCAACACCCGAGAAACTCACTAGTAAAGATCCAGAAGAAGTAGCCAATACTTTAACATTTTTTTTACAGAGACCATCTAGTCCCTAGCCAATCATCTACCTACTTCCTCCCCATCCTTAACTCTTCCTAATGACTCACCTCCTCTCTCCTTTAACCTACAAACAGTATCTACCTGCTATATTCGTACCCTATTAAAAAAACTGAAACCGTCCACCCTTGCGGCCGATCGTCTCCCAGCGGAATACCTACAATTAGCATCTGATGTCATTGCCTATCCCATATCAATATTGATTAACAGATCCATAACTGAGGCTACCATCCCCCCCATTTGGAAAATTTTGTACATCATTCCACTTCATAAGGAAGGCTCCTCCATGGAAACATCTAACTATAGGCCTATCGCAATACTGTCTCCAATAGCTAAAATTATGGAACGGTGTATTCACAAACAACTCCTACACTACCTCACCATCAATAATCTTCTGTCTATTACCCAGCATGGTTTTCGCCCTCATCACAGTACTACCACTGCCATCCTCTCCTTTGTCGACTCAGTAAATAGCAACCATAACAAAAAACTTATATCCTCTGCTCTCTTTCTTGACCTATCGAAAGTTTTCGACATGGTTAACCACCAGCTATTACTCCACACCCTGCAAACCCTCCATCTTGACAACTTAGCACTAAGCTGGTTTAAGGACTACCTTTCTGGCCGGCAACAAGCAGTCCAATGGCAAAATAGTCTATCTCAACTGCTCTCTAACAACATTGGTGTCCCACAGGGCTCCATACTTGGTCCCCTTCTTTTCTCTGTTTTTATAAATGATCTTCACACAGTCATCCCCAGAGCCACCTGCATTCAATATGCAGATGACTCTACCCTGATCTGCTCTGATCTTTCTCTCCAGAAACTCCAAGCAGCCACCCAACAATGTTTTGCCAAAGTTGAAAAATGATTCTCTGACCTGAAACTCATACTCAACCCAACTAAAACCAAGTTACTTCTATTTTTCCCCTCGTCTACCACTCCCTTAGCACAAGAACCCCAACCTACTAATCCTAGGACCTTTTTTGTGGAATCCTTTAATGGCACCATCATTGAGCCCGTCTCCTACACCAAGCTATTAGGTGTCACTATAGACCACAAACTCAAATTTGATATGCACATTGCCCAAACCATTAAGTCAGTTAACAAGAAACTAGGTTCAATGTACAGAATCAGGAACTTTCTTACTCCTCATGCAAAATTAACCATTGCCCATACTCATCTCCTTTCCACCCTACTATATGCCTCCCCGATATTTTCCTTCCTCAATAAACGTGAGCTCAATAACCTCTCTACTACCTACCATCATATAGCCAGATTCATAACAGGAACACCCTATCGTACCCACCATTGTCTCAACCTGAAGAAACTTGGCTTGTTAGAACTGCCCAATCTTCTTAAATTAAATCAACTCACAGAAGCATTCAAAATAATTAATCAACCTGACAAAACCCCCTCGCTGAGCAAAATCCTGACCCCCTACACCAACTTAAGTTGCCTTCGATCTTCAAACAGTATTCAGGTATTAACCATCAAATCTAATAACATGGGCGGCGATGCTCTTTATGCTAACTCTATTGGAAAGCAATGGAATTCCCTTCCCAACAACCTTAGGCTCATGACTTCACTCAATCTATTCAAAACTAATCTCAGAGAATTACTTAAGTCTCACTGGTTGTGCCCATGTCCAAACCCAGATTAATTCCTATAGGTCTCACAGTACCTTTACTCTCTTCTTCCCTCTCAAGTTATTATCTAGCATTTTACTTCCTCCACATGTACCCATGTCATGTGACCAATTCAGCAAATGATTTGTTCAAACTTCTAGCATGTATATATAGATGTCTTATTGTTTTGTTATCTTACTAATGTAGTACTTCTATCTAATTGTAGTGTGATACTTTTCTTAATATTGGGAGCTTTTCTCCCCGGGCCTCTACTGAAAAAGGATATGTATCCAGCTAGACTAGCCCGGTCAACAAATGTAAAATAAATAAATAAAAAATAAAATATATATATATATATGTATATATATGTGACTACATCTATAGATATGTTGTATCTGTTTAGATAGTAATATTTTTGCACACACATGTCCATCTAGCTGTAGGTATACATTCTCTGTACTGTTGCATGACTGGGCTGGGGTTATGTTTCTGACAACATACGATTTATGCATATGTGGCATGGCTTAGTGGTAAATCATTTTGTGTATGGTGTGAATGGTCCTGGGTTCCAGCCTTGCAGAAGCTGTTTGTTTTGTTGCTGGGCAGGACACCAGCCATTGGATACAGTGTGCTTAAGGCACTTTAAAGCAGTTGTAAGTGGGTTTGTGCAGAGGTAAGCACTGCTAACTTCCGGTCACACTGTCTTACACCCAGTTTGCTTCTCCTTTGCTTAATCTGTATCGGCAGTGCTTAACTTCGCGCAGACCCACTTGCACATGCTTACTAGTGCTTACATATGCTTACTACTGCTTATCTGTGCTTACACCTGCTTACAGCTGCCTTATTCATTATGATGCTGACTGTTCACATGTGCATTTCCTGCAGTAATCCTGTTCATAAAAATGTATGCTATTTAGTGGGTTTTGCATTACAAATATTGCTTATACCATGCTTTGCCGTGTAAAATAGACTGTGCTGCACTGAGACTCAGACTGTGAATGCCTGCTCGTTAGGCGAGCGCTCTGCCCAGTACACTATTGTTGTGATGCTTAATTTGCATATATCATCCTTGTTATCCTCTTCAGCCTTTTAGGCTTCTTTCACGGTGGCTAAGCAATGGGCACACCCGCACACCTGCAGTTAGCTGTACTCGGAGCTTTAGACACTACTACAGGGGTTTCTTCTTTTGATTTTTATGCCCTGTTGCTGTTGTACACATGGGGGACTGTTAGTGGGGATATGTGGACACCTATGAGCGGTATCGCTCATTTATTTCCATTGTTTGCTGTTCAACATTGCAGGCGCATGTTTATTCAGAAAGCTCTGCTCTCAGACATGCCCCTTGCACTCGTACACACTCCGTGTAAGACTGGGAGCTCGGGCAGCACCTTCATTACTATGCATGGCACGCTGCCGTCCTGCTCCTAAGCAGCCTCTTCAATGCAGGACTAGACTAGTCCTGCACAGACGATTAGTAAATCCGGGGGATTGTGTAAAACAATTTATCAACTTATTTATAATTTATCAAGACAAGATTGAAATGTGCTTTAGCAAGGCATTTAACACAATGTCACACCTTAAAAGGTTTTTCCTTTTTAATTTTAGAAAAGAAATGAAACAAAGATGTTTGAAGGAGATTTGAAAAATATTTTAGAACAAATGGAACTTTTATGGCAACTGAGGGCAGATGCTTATAGCCGTATTGGTTTAAGGAGAACATTTCCATTATGTGTGACCTGAAGAAAAGACAGAGTATTTTTTAATTACTTTAGTTTTAATGATCAATTTTATTTTAAGATTTGAATATAAAGTTTGCTAAGGTGTTTTTTTTTACATTCTTTTGTATTTTTAATGAGTTTTTTTGTACTTGAAATAATATGTTATTTGTGTGTGCAGTAGAGAGTCGATTATGTGAATATCAATTATCCGAATGCAGCCTTCCAAAGTATTAGAGTAAGAAAAATCAAAAGGTATGAATATGTAAACATTATGTATTCGCTTGTGCATGTTTTTTTGAGCTTGTAGCCCACTTGTGTGTGAAAAGTATTCTTTATTTTCCACTGGAATAGCTGAATGGCTGAAAAGTGCATTCTCTGCATGCAGAAAAAAAAAACACTTTAGAAGTTTTTTATCCAGTTTAATTATATGTGTGATTATTCAAACAGTTTAATTATCCAAACTACCCTACATCCTAATGAGTTCAGATAATTGACTCTCTACTGTATTTTAAATTATGTGTTTCTTTAAATAGGTTCTATCCTCAGGTCACATGATGTGGATTAAGTATTATAATGAATTGAGTATGAGTAGAACTTATGGTTCTGGTGAAGTTCATGACATAATGAATGAAAACACATAACCCATTAATTTTAATAATGAAGTTTGTTTTGTTTGTCTATGTCCTTTGTAGTCTATGGTACATTTTACTTGTGATTATTTTAATAGTGTATACTATTTCTTTTATTATCACTAACAGTTAATTCACAGTTCTTTTATTAAATCTACAAATTCCTTCTTCTCTTTTTCATTCTAAGAGCCTGTGCATCCTAATTTGTATTAACTCCATTAATTAATTAATTAATTCTCTATCAATTTTATACAAGAGATTGGAGCCCCAGCATATATTATCAGGTTTTTATATACAGTTTTTTTTTTTTTTTTATTATATATATATGGGCCTAAGGTCATCTTGTGTTATCAAATGTCCGACTTTTACCTCATGCAATTGTGCAAGCAGTGCTTGATTTATGGCTAAATACCTTTAGCCATTTTCAACAATACGTATCAATACTTTGTATCTTTTTTTTTTCTGTTTAAAAGTTTCAGTTTATTCATAGCTTGCTATCCACTGTCCTGACTGAATGTGACTGAAACCTTTTGATTGATTTTTTTGATGTTCACGCAGATTTATAAGGACTATTCATATATATATTATATGTGATGGTCATTGAATACCCGAAAAAGAACATGAAGGCTCAGCCAAGAAGTTGAGTTGTCAGCTGGCACTATAGCCAACTACCAAGCGGATCATAGTGGGACATTATCTATGCTTTATTGGCTGTGGAACTTTTTACTATGCATGAGTACAACACATATACTTGAAATTTATACCACAAATAGTATCAGTGTTTTTTTTTTTTGGCATATTTGTCATGCTAATGCTTATAATAATATACAAATTTTTTTTTTTATTCTTGAAAATGTGTTTTTTTAATAATTAATAATTTTAGTTGTATCATTATTATGCCTTCGATGATATAGGAACAACACCTATTGGTATTATTAGCTAGAACTTTAGGTTGTTATTATTTATTGTTTTATTATGCATCAATGCATCTGATGATTTTATGGTATTGTATAAAATAAAATTACTATTAGTTGTTCTGATTTATATCTGGCAACAAGTTTATGCTGTCTTATTTAGAACAACATAAATGTGCATCATTTAGAGATGCAACAGCAAATTTAGGTTGTTTTATTCAAAATAACAACGTGTGTAATCATTTAGAAACATGCGCTAATATAATTCAAATTTGATGTATTATTATTTAGTTATGAACTATTGTAAAGATAGATGTGATTGGCTTTATATTGAAACTTTGTTTATTTATTATTATGACTCAAGAAGGAATGGTGTTTCTACATTAACTCCATTAAAGTTTTATAATTCTTGTTCATTAAAGATATTGGTCTGCAATTATTTAAACTCTCTTCTCTCTCTTTCTCACTCTCTCTCTCTCTCTCTCTCTCTTCTTTCAAATTAATCCCATAGCTCTCTCAGAAATAACACTTTCCTTAAAACGCTGATCTTTCCATTCATTTAGTATTGTAACAAATATTTTTTTAATTTTGATTCCCACCCATGCTTTTATCAAAGTTGTAGTCCAAACCATCTAAATCTGGCAACAAATTCTCCTTAACCATTCATAAAATATTTTCCAACTCTTCCATATTTATCATTTTTTAATGTTTCATTCTCTTCCTCTGAAAAATTTTCACATTTCTACTTTCTTTCTCTATTTTCTTCATATTTATAAATAGTTATTTTTCAATGCCTTCCTATTTTTTAACATAAGTGCCTTACTTTGTGTTTTCTTGTTCTATTATTAGATTTTGTCTCTGTTTTCTATCCTAAGAAAGGAGAAGCTTCTCTTCTCAACTGTATTAAATATTGTTTTCTTAACACTTCTATAACATTTTTCTTATTTTTATCATATAGTTCATTCTCTGTCTCTAAATATTTCTCATCTTTATTTTTCAACAAATCATATAACTTCTGCTTTTTATTATTATATATTTTTTACATTTTGCTTAAAATCCTTATCTATATTTTTATAAATTCTTTTAGCTTTTTTATATTTAATCTACCATCTTGATCACTTTTTATACATAAATCTTGTTTTATATGCTCTTCCCATAGTAGTTTTATTTTATTTTCAAGAATTGTCCCTGCATTCATATTTGTCAACTTTTTAACACCTTTATCTACTTTAAGATATTCTAAATCCATATTAAATCTTATGCAAACTACATCATGGTCTGAAAAAAAAGACTACCTTAATTATACCTCCTTCCAGTTCATTCAAGGTCTCTGAAAAAATCACATACTTGATTTCGATGTTCATATTATTTCTTCTATATGTACATTGCCTATGTTTAACCAACTTAATTTCTCCTATAAGCTTAACTTTTTTTTTTTTATATTCTCCAACATGTTTGCACTTCATTCCCCGGGTTACAATTGAAATCACCCATTAAAATCAAATCATACTCCAACCCCCCAATAGCAAACTTTTGGCAAATTACTAAATATATCTAAGTGAAGGAATCAACATTAGCAAAAAAATGTAATAGAATCCTCCCAACACAGTTGAAATGGGATAAAATTATTGCACTCCTGGACTTCTCTTAAAATATAAATTATACTTTCTCTTTTACCTACTAGTTAAACTATACATCTCATAGGCAACTTTATTATAGACACAGCATATTATATATATCAGATCATATTGATTCAGTCACAGCCACATAGCAATCATTCTGGATTATTCTTGGAGAGCCAATCGCTACTTACCTGCATTACCTATTTACCTCTCTGAGTCAACTCACACCTTTTTTATCTATTTTCTCTATAACACTTTATATCTTGTCTATTTACTAAATAGAGAGAGAGATAGCGACAGTTGACAGGACATCTGACCCTATGTAGAAAATGGGAAAAAGGGGGCCGATTATAATGACGTTAGATCTTCACTCATGTATATACAACAATATACACTTTAATTCCACCCATTTCATCTAATAGTTTTCTGATGATAATTGCATATAATGAATGCAATTCATGTGAACCAGTACAACTTTGCTGTATACACACACATAGTGTGTGTGTGTGTGTGTGTATATGTGTGTGTGTGTGTGTGTGTGTGTGTGTGTGTGTGTGTGTGTGTGTGTGTGTGTGTGTGTATTTTATATATATATATATATATATATATATATATATATATATATATATATATATATATGATGTATCTATTTTGTCACCTATAAGCTATATCTCTATATTTCTATAAAAGTTAAATAAAAGAATTTAAAAAATCACATCCATATTCGCAACATAAGGTTTAATTTTATCATAGCTTTCTTCTGTTCTGTTTTTTGCTATTTGTACATGCATAAATCACAATGATTCTTAAAACTCATAGATTCGTATGAGTATCTACCACTAATAATCTTCCTGTTACTACAACCACATAATTTAATATCTTTACATAATTTCTCTTACAAAATAGTCTTACCACTGAACATCATCATCCCCTTTTTCCCATTTACATGGGGTTGGGGTATCATATTAACTGTCGCCAACTCTCTCGATTCAGTGCCACTCTCCTGCCTTCTTCAACACTCATGCCTGACTGTCGCAGATCTTCTTTCACACAATCCATCCATCTCTTTGCGGGATGCCCTCGCTTCCTCTTACCTTCTTCCTGTCTGTCCCAAATCTCCCTCACCAGATTGTTTTCTGCTTTTCTACACATGTGCCCATACCATCGTAATCTGTTCTCTTTGATCTTTTCTGCAATTGGAGCTACTTTGGCTTCTGCTCTTATGTCCTCATTTCTTCGCCTGTCCCGCAGTGTGCATCCTACCACCTTTCTCAGGCACTTCATTTCCATCACCTCTAGCTTCTTCAACTGTTCTGCCTTTACTGCCCAGGTTTCTGTACCATACAGTAGTACTGATCACACCACTGTCTTGTACACCTTACTTTTCAGCTTCTTTGGCATTCTTCTGTCATATACTACACCTGATACTCTATGCCAGTTGGCTGCAGCCTCTCTGATTCTAGCTTTGACCTCTTCATTCAGACTACCCTTCTCCTCAACCACCCCTCCCAGATACTTGAAGCTGTTTACCTGTTCCACTATCTTCCCATCTATCTCTATTCTCATTTTCTTCTGATTTCCCCAATCTGCTGCCATTACCACTGTCTTATCTGTGCTTAGTTTCATCTCATGTGCCTTCAGATTTGCATTCCATTCTCCTATCCTTTGCTGAAGTTCTAGATCAGAGTCTGCCTGTACTGCCACATCGTCTGCATACAGCTGCTTTGTTGCTCTCACCCCTCCAACCTGTTTGCTGATGTAGTCCATTACCACTATGAACAGCAGTGGGCTCAGAGCTGAACCTTGGTGTACACCCACTCCCACTGGGAACCCCTCAGTGAGGCCAAACACTGTTCGTACTTGAGTCACTGGGTCCTTGTACATAGCCTGTACTAATTCTACCAATGTTTCTGGGACTTCAAACCACCGCAGTACTGCCCAGATCAGCTTTCTTGGGACCTTGTCATATGCTTTCTCCAAGTCTAGGAAAGCTCAGTTTGACTCTCTCCTCTTCTCTAGTTTCTTCTCAAGTATCTGTCTCAATGCAAACATCAGGTCAATTGTGCTGCATCCTAATCTGAATCCGAACTGTTCATCTCCCATCTTACATTCTACTATTCTGCGTATCCATTTATCAATCACCCTCTCCAGAACTTTCATGCAATATGGTAGGAGTTTGATGCCTCTGTACTGTCCACAGTTGTGGATGTCCCCTTTGTTCTTGTACACTGGCACGAGTATGCTTATTCTCCAGTCATCTGGAATACGCCTTTCTCTCCACACTGCAGTTAGTACCCTCAGGAGCCATTTCTCCCCTAGCTCACCCAGCATCTTTATCATATCTGCTGTGACCTCATCTGAGCCTGCTGCTTTCCCTGACTTCATTTTCCTTAGTGCTGCTCTTACTTCTTCTAAGCTGGGCTGCTCTTCTACTCTCTACCTGGTGATACTATAAAATCTGCTTCCCTTTTTCACACCACTGATATAAGGAGAATCATCTCACATCACTAGATTGTTTATATATAAAGTTATAACTTTAATTACCCATTCCCTTTTTTCTTTCTTTTAAATTTTTCTTTAATATTTTTCTTTTTGTCTTTTACTGTTTTCCCAGTAGAATTTTTTCCTTTAACAACATGCCATCTAAAACTTTCTTTTTTACTTTCTACATTAATCTGTCTCATTTTTCATTAAAATATGCCTGCTCCTCTTCCTTTTCTGTAAGTGAAATTTTATTAACCTTTGATTTATTTATATCTCTCTCTTCCACGCTTCTTTTTCAATTTCTATCTCATTTTCATGTTCAGTTTGATAATTGTCCTCTATATTACGTCCAGTATATTCTTAATTACAATTCATCCATGCATGTTCCACCTTTTTTTCATTTATCACATTCTGTTTTACATTTTTTACTATCATGTTCTTTCTCCCCACATAGCTTGCATCATTTCTTACCACATTTTTTAATAGATGTTCATTTGACCTACGAAAATGTTTCAGGTTGTCTTATATATCTTATAAAACCTTTTAAACCATCAAAAAAAATAACATTTAGTATGTTTTATCTTTCCTTAAACCATTCCTCAAAATAGCTGTACAATCCTATCCACTCATCTATAACCCTCTGTTATCATAAATTTTCACTACATTAATGACAATATGACAAATTTTCTTTAATTATTGCAATAACATTTCTTTATCAATGTCCATTCTGAACTGTATATTTGCTTCTTTCTTTGTCTCTCTAGTTTATGCTATTATAACATACTTTTTCTACGTAAATACATTGTGTCTTTCTTCATATTCTTTAATTAGCATTTTAATCCCAGTCCCTGGCTCAAAAATAATGTCTCAGAGAGTCTCTTTTCCAATTAAAATAAGTGCTTTTACCTCTGGAAGTGTAATTCCTAATGGAAAACTTAATTTGTCCCATATCTCATATCAGAGGTTTACCTTGCTTACTTTGAATTCTTGCCGTATATCTTTTGCCCACTGTCTCTTTTTGAATTCTTCTTTTTTCTTCTGGTGTTGTTTCTTCTGCAAAAGTCTTACTGTCTTGTTATCTTCTTTATTTTCTGTTCCCTTCATATTCTCTGCTGAATTGAACCTACTAACAATTTCAGTCCATGATACCGCCTTTTCAGTCTCTGGTTCTTCCTGACAAACCATATCCTTTAATATATCATCCCACAACCCTTGCAACTAATAACAACTTTATTTCATCATCTGTGCCCCCATGTTCTGTCATAATACTGGATTTCAAGAGGTTTTGCTGAAAAAGAGATTTGAAATCTGCATCATTCTCCTTTTCTGCTTTAGGAAAGAGACCTGTGTGGAATCAATGAAATACTCACCATAATGAATAGGGAAGGTTCCCTGATGCCCTGGCCAGATTTCCCCTTGTAGTACAAGTACCACCTTGAGTTCCACTGAAAAGAGGCTACTAGCAAAATGAGATGAACCTGGACAACAAATAATAAGTAAATAATGGAGATAAGGATGCAGCTGGTATACAAAAAGTATTTTGCGACATGTTCAGTGAGGCTTTTGGATCCAAAGTAAAGTCTTTTGGAAAAAGTCTGATGGAAAATCATTACTCCACATGAGAAGGACATTTTTTGACTGTGAAGGAAAGGGATGTTGTAGATAAAGATGTCTCTGTATGGGGTAAAAGGATGTGTTAAGATATTTAAAGGGAAGGAAATCCCTTGGAGCTGATGGTTTTCTGGTTATATTTTCAATTTGTTTCAGAATGTGTGAGGGGTTCACATGGCTATGGTTTATAATGGGGGGAGGATTTCTAGTAAGTTACAAGATTCATTTACAAGAGCCATGGTAGTTCTGCTTTCTAAGGATAATTTGAAAAGGCAGTTCCTAGATAATGATAGATCTATATCTTTGATAAATGTGGAAGTCAAGATATTAACAGCAGTTAAAAGATTATAGCCTTGTTTGTCAAGTTTAACTGAAAAAGACAGGAGAGGTTTTCTGGGGGGGCATGTTGGTGTCTGGTGATGAGTTTTTATGGTATATGGTGAGAAAGAGAGAAGGGATCAAGGGGGATATATTTCTTGACTTTAAAAGGTCATTGATTCACTTTAATGGAGGTTCCTTTTTCTAGTGTTGGAAGAGATGGGGTTAGGTAGTAAATTCAGGAGTTGTATTTCTACATAGTACAAGAAAGCAAAAATGCAACTAATCATTAGTCAACTAAACACTGACATAAAGATAAGAAGGAGCTCTAGACAGCTATGCCCTGGTCACCATTATTATATATCCTGGCAATGGAAACATTGGCTCAGCAGATATGCCTTTTCCTATTGGATATTCCCTGTGAATGAAAATTTGCATGTTTGCAGATGATTGCATGTTAGTTACTTACATGCTAGATCTTATCCTTCAGGAGTAATCCACATTTCTGAAAGATTTAGGAGGCTTGCAGGTTGAGAATATAATTGGGGTAAGACTATATCAAGTTAGAATATGACAAGTTGACTTCTAAGTGGAGGAGACCCAAGGAAAAGTACCTGGGTTTGATGATGGGGGAAACAGTTAAAGGCTTGATTGAAAACACTTATGGGAATTAGTATGACTTGTTTTCTCAACTACTAATTAGATGAAGAGCTAAAGTCTTAAATTTGACTGGCAGAATTAATTTAATACAAGTTATGATTTTGCCCAGGGTTTTCAATATTGGCGACATGTTACCTTACGTCTTGCAGAAAATGAATGGTTGGTAAAAATATATAGTATGTGTGATAAATTTATATGGAAAGGGAGAGGTTACTGGATTGCCAAAGAAGGACAAGTTTATCTCAGAGATGTGGGGATGGGGGAATACCTGATTTTAGTATATATATATATATATATATATATATATATATATATATATA
Source organism: Protopterus annectens (assembly GCF_019279795.1). NCBI lineage: Eukaryota > Metazoa > Chordata > Ceratodontiformes > Protopteridae > Protopterus > Protopterus annectens. The sequence goes on from NC_056743.1 coordinate 1,497,293,885, forward strand.
TATATATATATATATATATATTAGCTGTGGCAGCAGCTGTGCTCTTTTCCACTGATGTTTTTGAGAAGGTTAGTGCTGTTACAGATCTTGGCTAGGCCTTTCATGATAATCAAGTTTTAGTTCACCTTCTAAATGAATTACAGTGCTGTAGGGAATACATTTTGGGAATCTTGAGAATAAGACTTTGGAATTATCTAGTGATAAGAATGCAGGAACAGATAGTATTCTGGATAAGATGTCAGAAGAAAGGTATAAAATGAATTGGAAATTTGAAGAGAGGGATAGAAGAAGGTTTTGTTCACTTTGAGGAATGGACAGATTGGAAATCTAGGCTTGGTCCTCGAGCAAATTCAGCTCCAGTTTTACAATTGTTACTATGTAAAAAGAATATGATAATGAGGGAATAAAACATAGTGAGACAATTCAGAAATTGTTAAATACTGCTCAGTGACACTGTGGTCACCATAGATTTGCACCTGACTATATGCAGATCAACTAAGAAAATAATAAAGGCAGGCCACAGTTATCATAAGTTGTACAGGTGATAAAGGGAGCAGGCTCAACCAGAAAGTGCATTGGATGAACTACCTCCTGAGCTAGATGTGTCTGTGCTCTAAAGCTTCTTTCTTGGTGCAAAGAGTTTTTTTTTGCCTGTTGTCGTGCAGATATGCCCCTCTGGATAAAATGAGTATGCTAATTAGGGCTCATCTCATTATTGTTTCTGAACCAATCAGTCAGAGTGATGAGCAAATCTGATAAACATTCTGAAGATTGCAGTATAATGACATGCACATGCCTGAGTTCCTACAGCTCCATCCACCCAAGACGCGTATAACTGATTAGGACTGAGAAAACTGTCATCCCATTATTAACCATCTAAAGAATGAGTCTTTGTAGGACCAAGGAGGTCATTGTTCCACTGTATTTGCCAATCATCAGACCTATAATTAAGCACAATCCCCCCTTTGGAATGTACATAACCAGACATCCAACAATTGGAACAGCTACAGAGGTTCCTCACTTAAAGAATACAGGGTATAAGTAACATGTCCTTTGCAGACTGCTTCAAGGCTCTGTCCCTGTATTCTGTCTCCTACAGGCTGTTGAGGGGAGATATATGCCTAGCATACAAGTCATTGTAAGACCCACTCTGAAGGAGCTCCTGCATATCCACAAAAGAAGCAGCACCAGAATTACCCACTGTAGAGACTTAAACCTTGCCTGTGACATAAATAGGGCCAGCTGAAGAGACAGGTATGTATCCCAGAGAATACCCCTTCTCTGGAACAGGCTCCACATCCATGTGAAGCAGAGTTTCTTCCTAACCCAATTCAAGTGTAACTTGGACAATTGGATAGGGAGCAGGAAATTCATCCCTGGTTTGGCACCTATGTCTCTAGTGGACATAGGCAGCCTGTAAATGGTTCATCTTCAAGGGCCCTGCTTCTAAATGTTTTACCTCCCAAGCCACTGCTTACACTTATGAAGGGTAACAGAACTTGTCAGAGATTTGGGATGCATGACTTGGGTTAAAAAGGACCTTGTGGTCGTTAGCCCAGTAAGCACCTATGAACCTATAAACTACAAGGTATGGGAGGCAGGCCAAATGGTACTGAAGCAATTTATCATGCAAGTGTGCATTAAAATTCTGTGGAAATACAGAGAGGTGTTGATGGCTTTCTCAGTGTCAAGTTGTTCCCAGATTATGGAACCTGACCCTAGAGGTACACGTATCTGAAATCTTGTCAATCCATCAAAAAAGAGAGGTTAAACAATCTGTGTTAAAGAATTAAGATGTTTTATATGTCATTCTATTAAAAACTACTTTAGCTAATCATGTTACAGCTATAAAACCTTGAGAACAGTTTAGGTCTTGAAGGATTCCTGAAATCCAAAGAGACAGTATCAGAAAGAAAATACATAAAATGCCAGCATTGGGTTTAGTGAAGACTCTTACAGTGCATGGAAAAAAATCCTATATTCCTGGTAATACAACCAGATAGCACCATCAGATTTTTCAATGTCATTTTTAAATTTAATGAGATCTCTAAATGTTATACCTAGCTCATGCCTAGGGAAGATGGACTTTCTTATGCACTCTTTCTTTCTTTTGATGACTTCCTGGACATTTGCATTCAGCTACTAGCTTTGCTTATGTACCTTGTTTCCATAACTGGCTCATCCTCATGTGTTTTCTATAGTTCTTACACATGTAGTTTTGAGGTACTGCCATTCTTTTACAGCTCCAGTTATTTCCTCTTCTTTCTGAGGGGCTAGAACCCTGAGTATTTCATTGAACTCTTGTGCTTTCTTTCCAGTCAACTTCCAGGTCATCAGCCAAGTTTCTGTTGACCTTAGATCCTTCTCTGACTACTGCTTGCAGCTGATTGTGGCAACAAGTGGTTTATACCAGGAGCTAACTGTTTCACTACAGATGACTTTGCAGTTACTAATTTTACCTGAGTTGCATGTTGGCCACTGTTGTATGTGGTCTTCTGACTGTGTTGATTGCTGAACAATGTGTTAGTCACCATTAAGCCATCTGGCACTCAGAAGTCTAGAATGGCCACTGCTTCTTTATTCCCTCATCTGCATTCACCCTTGTGGACTCAGGCAGTCCTCATATCATGTTCTGTCTGTCCTGATATGTGCATTCAGGTCCCCCATTATCAACACCAACTCACTCTGTCCTGGTTTATCAAGTAGCTCCTGCAACTGCTGCATGAATGTACTCTTTTTCTTGATACCATAACCCTGCTGTGGGGCATAGGCTCAGATTATGAATATTGCCCTAGCCTTTCATGGAGTCTGTTTGCCACGAGCCTGTCACTAATCCTGATGCCATCTCTCACTGACTTATGAAGCATCTCCCTTACCACAATTCCCACAATTCCCACACCATTTCTAATCTGTTCACCTCCTAAGTGGTAGACTTTGGATTCCAAGCCAAGTGGCTTTGCTGCATTCTCCCTTCATCTTATCTCATGCATACATATGATACTCAGCTTCCACCCTCTTCCTTACCATCTTGACATCCACTTCCAAGCTACATCCTGTTAATGAACCTACACTGAGTGCAACAATTCTTACTTCATGTTTGGCAGATTGATTGGTTCTATGTCCAGCTTTCATGCAACACAGCTATCCCAGGTATCCCAAACTAGGCAATTGGACACTGGGCAGCCAGTAGCTTATTGCCTTAATTTAAAGAATGATGGGTAGAATTCTAAAACTTCGTACCATATATGCTGTAGCTTAAATAGACAATTTGTTAAATGCATTGAGGACTATGAACCCCACTTACCCAGGACACAGGAAATTCTGCACTCAGTCTGGACAGCAGGCTTCATTCACAACCCTTCCCTATATACAGCTGGCATGAAGGAAGTTAGCTACAAAGGATGTATTATTTCTGTGTCTGGTGAAACCAAAGTTGCGCAAGGTACAGGTTATAAGAAATTACCCAAGGACACGCACACATAAAAATAACTATTTCTATGGTTAGATACATATTATAGAAGGCCGTTAGCTCACTCAGCCACTATATCATGCCCACTCACTTTTATGCATATGCTGTCCCACCTTGCTGAGAACTGACTACACTTTAGGTGAATTCCAAGTGTGCTAATGAAGTATTACTTCCTCCTGCCAAAATCTTACAATAACAAAATAACTCATTCACGTACCTTCTTAAAGTAAAGTGAAGTGCGTGTATACAGTATAAATTGATAAACCCTGACTGCTAAAGTATTCATTGTTCAAGCAAGAACCTCACCCACAAGAAATAAGGTAAGCTGTTATGAAACAAGAATATATTACTATTAAGTAGAAGCTGCTAACATCCTGGTACTATTTATTGGGCATACAATTCAAACTAGTCACAGGCCATAACCTCTTAAACTGATGTCTCCGAATGAAGAGAAAAAAATCCTGGAATCACTTGATGGTTTTTAAGCCAATAACCTGACCACTTCTCTAATGGGAATAAGTCTGGAGGGAGTCATGGCACAGATGATAGTCTGTTTTATCTCTTTACCATTGCTTGTCCAGTCACTGAACTCCTTCAAGTCTGACTTGTGAGGTGTGTGACAGATAAAAGTGGTTGTTATTTGAAGGTGGGTATATAAGTCCTGAAGAAGCTCTGTTTTTTGTCCTTTTCTCTCCCATTGCTGCTTCTTCATTTCTGACCATCTCAGTGCTACCATTCATCTGTGGGTCTACCTGCTCCCCTCCCTGGACTTGTTTCTGAGTGAGCTGGAGCTGGGGTGGATCTTAAGGGCATTCTGGGGGGCGGGGGTTGTGCTGGAAACTGCTTCTTCTGCTGAGTGAGGGTTATGTTATGACCTATCCTCATTTCCATACCCCTCATCTGCATTCACCAACATAATCTGAGGGCTACTGGTCTCTGTAGGGCACTCCTCCCTCATGGAGTGTTTTGGCAAATGCTGCCTCCCCCAGGTTGGGCATGTGTATCCATCCTTTTCAGCATTGCAGACGTCTGAGATGCTACTTGAATCCTGGTCTCCTGGGTTGCAGTGAGGTCTTTATCTCACTGTGCCAGGAAACTGGCATATAACTCCTGAAACGTTATTATGGTCTGTGCTGCCTAAAAAAGAAGGATGGTTCCTTTAAATGAGTGACAAACTGAGCCATTTTCACATACCTGTCTATCTATATAGATAGACAGCTGAAGATATATAGATAGATAGCCAAGCTACAGTTTTCACTGTGTTATACCTTAAACTTCCTGTAATGGAGACCCATGGGATATATGTCAGGGTAACCTTTTCTTTGGCTTGTTTGCACACACACACGCACACACACACACACACATATATATATATATATATATATATATATATATATATATATATATAGTTAAATATCTAATATCTATCAGTTTTATGGAAATGTGAAATCTGGTGGTAGTTAATATGTTGTATCCTGACACAGGAGCACTGAATGCTTTCTTTTGTCATCATTCTTGTTTGTTGACTGGAGTAAGATAAGTCTCACCACAGATGGTCTTTGCCTGTTCTTCAATGTTATGTGGTAGAACTGGTATATTTCAATAAGGATGGGGGGGTTGCAGAAGAAGGCATGCATGCTCCACTGCACAAAGAAAATAAAAAAAATAATTTTAATGCATTGTCTTCTAATTTTTTATGAAACTATATTTTTCATTAAACTGACAGTCACTATAATGATATGCAACTTCTCTCTCTCTCTCTCTCTCTCTCCCAGTTTGCATGTGTGCATGTGTATGAGTGCTCATTTGTGGGTGTGTTTCTTAAGATATATATATATATATATATATATATATATATATATATATATATATATATATATATATATGTGTGTGTGTGTGTGTGTGTGTGTGTGTATAAACTCTCCATATAACCAAATATTCATAATGTCAGATATTTTTTATGATGGCAGAAGTAATTGAAACTCATTTGACCACTTCTGCCTGTGTTAAGTCCATGCCAGAATGTGAATAATGGAGACTGTAACATTTGCCCTTTCTCCACTATAGAGCGATCTCAGAGCTGGTGTATATAATTAGCAGGATGTGTCGGGGTGCATGGGGCCTGTTCCCCTGCAGCAAACAGGAGTGTTTTGTTTCACAGTGTTTTGGCTTTTGATCTTTGGGAATCGAGGATTAGCTGTTTGAGATTTGTGTATCTCCATGTTTTAAAGTACATCCATGGGTCTGTCATTTGATTGAATTTTCATTTAATTGCAATCCAAATAGCTGAACGCATTAATTTGGTTACAAATTCTTTTGAATGAAAACTCATTTGATAGAAAACCTTCTACATAACAAATATGCAGGCGGGTCAAGCTCGTACCCCACACCCCCTTACTTATATATACTAATTCCACATTTGCACAACAACAGGCAAAAGAAAAAACACTCCACACAGTGAATTAGTGCTGAAGTGAAAATGCAATCATCTACAGATGTATGGGTTCAACTTGACACTGACCATTGCATTTCACACATACTCTGCTAGACTCACTTCCTTAACAACTCCTATAAGAAATAATATTAGATACTTTCTACAGATTTTCACACTGTTCTATCAAATGAGCTTTCAATCAAATAAATGTTCAATCAAACAAGTTTTCAATCAGATGGATTCCACCATTTGGGATTCAGTCAAACGAACAATGACATAGACCCATATATGGTATACATGCATTTAGTAGATGAAACCATCTCCGAACGTTAGATTTTCCGAATTGGAATGTAGAATTTCTAAACGGCGAATGGTCGGAATGTCGTACGAAACACTGAATTTGACATTTCTGACCGCTCTACCACCTAAACAAGCGCTACCATGGGTCAAAAAGGGAGGGATATTGTGTGCTTTGACTATCTCCGGTTTGGGCATATGAGAACCTGCTGCACTGCTTTCAACATTTGGTACGTTGACAAGGTAATGGATGACTAAATGCATGCATACCCTCATATATATCTGTATATCTTTATATATCTATATCTATCTATCGCTCTGTGTGTGTGTGTGTGTGTGTGTGTGTGTGTGTGTGTGTGTGTGTGTGTGTCTGTCTATCAATATAGACACACACATACACACACACACACACACATAATTTTGATTAGATCAGTCAGATAATTTCTGTGCTGAAGTGTGAATCTCAGAATTTTTGGATGATTCATACTTTGTTGAATATGCAGGACCAGTCTAGGTGCAATATAGTCAGATCAGTGATTTTTTCACTTTTTCACTTTTCCCCACTGCTGTATGATCTTGCAGTTGGCACACACACACACACACACACACACACACACACACACACACACACACACACACATATATATATATATATATATATATATATATATATATATATATATATATGCAAAAGTTTGCTGAGAGAGAAACATTAGTTTGCTTTTTATTTCTTGTATTTTGCATTACTTTATTGCCTTTTTCTATTTTGTATACTGTCATTTTTCTTTACACTGTGTTTTACCTGTATTCTGCTTTAACTGCATATTAAAACTTAAAAAGAGACCACAGTTCTGTCTCTTGAGAGTCAGACAGACATTTTCCCACCATCACTCGCTGTTACTGTTGTGTTCTTAAACACCACTGTCTTTCTAGCTGCCTGCCCCTTATGTTAATTTGACCATCTTGTTTCCTGTCTGCTTTTACTGGCTGGTGTGAGTAAGAACAAAATTATCATTTTGTGAAATCACTCCTCTTCAGCTATTTAAATGTATTGGTCATCCTACTGTATTCCACAGTACCAAAATAGAAAAGTGCCCACCCCCTTTCAATCTATCTTGCTCTTTTAAAAATAATGTCTCTCCATGAAAACTTAACTTTTTAGACAGCTAAAACTTAAGTTACCAACTTTCATATCTAACTGCTTAGTGCACACTGCAGTGTTTAGGATAAACCATTTTTTTCATCTTACCTTTAAGCATCTATTGCAAGACCACCAGTTATTGGAGAGCCCACATTCTGCCTCTCAGTAGTCGTCTTGGTATTAGTGCTTCTGTTTTCTCCTGGTAAGAGAAGGAGTGCAGTTACATTATTTCTTGGAGACTGCTGATCACCAGAAAGCCTAATAACTGCTTTATAGGTGACAGTTTGGAATCTGTGCTTATATTCTTATCCTGGTGAGAGTAGAAGCAGAGTGCATTGCTTCCTGACTATTTCTGGTTGGAGAGTGAGTGTCTGTGCTTAACGTGCCTGATTGGTCTGGTTGCCATTCGAGACATCTACCAGAAAAAGCTACAAGCCTACAGACTCTTTAATCATCTGGGACAAGACTGTGGATCACCAAACAGGCTGTGGCCTGCTTCTCTTCTTGGGATAGATGCTAACATTTTGCTTCTGGTAAGAGAAGAAGCAAAGGAGTATTGTATCCCAACAGAATGAAGCTGTGGTGAGACCAGCATTAGCAGTAGCCAGGCAGTAGCCATTCATGTGACTCCCCTCTTTTCATCATTCTTGACAAGCTAATTCTTTATTTTCAGTAAGTATTGCTTGATTTGTTTCTAATTTCAGAATATCTGCCTAAATAATTCATCCTTAAATTTACAGGGTCTATGTATTAGTTTCCCCTCAAGCATTTGGCAGTGCTCTGTACAAACTCATACACTTTGAGTGACATTTTTCCTGTAAAAGCACAATTGAAATTTCTCCAATATCTAGTTGTACACAGGACAACTAGTTTGCAGTGACAAGCACTGTCCACATAGTTGCAAACTGGATACTCCTGACAGTGATTGATATTCTCACTCCAAAAGTCTAATCAATAAAAAAGTGTCTGTTGCCATGGATATGAACTTTCCTACTGTCTCTGTTACCAGCTTGGCGGATATGACCATCCTCTGGAAATGCAGAAATTGCCCAGTGTTTACTGACAACCAGTTAATTCTCAAACAAACTGATATGGTATGTGAGAGATGCATTTACACATCACTGGAGGCAAAGCTCTCACATAAAAGTACACAATGTCAATAAGGTTGTCAGTAGTACACGTTTGGCACCCATCACGCACAATTCAAAGCAGACATACAGACCCACATATACTGAAGCACTTACATGTAACCTTCCTAAACCACAAAGACCTCCTAGACAAAGTACTCATAAGAAATACCCTCAGCAGCCTGAAACATACTCTTTCAAAACAACACCCACATCAACAGATAGAGCTACATCTCATGGAACCTCTACTTCTAAGTTCATAAGACAAGTCACCACACAATCCAACATTCTAGCCATTGGAGACTCCATCGTGAGACACACTGATGTCCCTCTCACCAGGCTGAGTAAGGAAAAAGTTACGGTCAGTTGCTTATCAGGGGCTAGGATCCACTACATTACACATGCACTCAGGTCATTGGACCACAACTACCGATATGACCCAGTCATAGTCCATGTGGGAGTAAATGACCTGAGACATACCTCCCTGGACTATATGAAGAGAGACATCATAGAGCTCTCAGAATATGTATCTCAGGCCTAGCACTGAGCAGCATTTTACCTTCTCCAACGATGATGCCACAATATGAACAAAAGATGACTGACTTTAATAGTTGGCTTAGTTTCTGGTGTCATCCTAAGGGGGTGCAATATTTGTCAGCATGGAAGGAGATGGTTTGCCAGGGATGGTCTGTACCTCTCCCCTCTAGGCTTTCGAATATTAGCTAAAATATTGTCTTCCACCATAGTGCCTTTTTTAAGCGATGCCAAACTGAAAGTATTTCTGACATAGCAAATCAAAACCAAGAAAATTTAAAGGCATTACTGCTCAATGCTAGGAGCCTAAACAAAAAACTCCATTCCCTGGAAGCTCTCTTTACCCTAGAGAATGCTAATGTCTATGTGGTCTCTGAGACATGGTTTAAAGCTGTGGACAGCACACCAAAAGTGCAAGGTTATAATGCCTTCCACACATTTAGACCGGCTACTTTACAGGCAGGGCCTAAAGGTGGAGGTGTCTCTATTTACATCAAAAATAAATATACTTCAATCCTGGTCAAACAGAACAATGTACTTGAGCTGCTCCATGTTCAAATCACCATAGGTAAAATCCAAAACTACTTCCTTGCAAGCTATAGGTCCCCCTCTATGACCCAGGAAACCCATATCATGTATTTAAACTTATTAGAAACACTAGCCATCCAGCCCAATACCATATTCATGGATTACTTTAATTACCACACTATTAACTGGGAATCCTATACAACATCAAACGTACATGCACAGAGTCTTGAATTTTGTAAACACAAACTCCCTGGACCAGATAGTCAATGCACCAACCAGGGGTGCAACCATACTGGATCTGGTCCTCACAAATATGGGAGAGTGCTACACACCCCCTACTGTAATGCCTTCCATGGTAAGGTCAGACCACAAAATGGTCTCCTTTGAAGTAAAAATAAAACCTGGACCCCCAGCTAAACCAGGAATATTCAGGAACTATTCTAAAGCTAACATCCTGCTATTAAGTGAGAACCTGACAAAATTTCAAGCCCCTATAAACCCTGAGAACACTTCTGCTTAAGCAGAACTGTTCACAGAAATCCTGTACAAGCATGTTAATAGCTGCAGAGAGGTAGCTGTACCCACTAGGAAGAAGTAGCGAACTAACTCAAAAGACAAGCCACCTTGGTAGAATCACAAAATCAATCAGATGTATAACAGGAGGAAGACAATCATGGCAAAAATTAGGAGGTGCAGCACCTAGTAGGATAAAAGCACTCTCATCAAACTAAACAAACAACTCAGAGGACAAATAAAGTCTGCCAAAGCCAAACTTGAGGTAAGTTTGGCCTCCCAGGCCAAGAACAACCACAAAGCATTCTTTAGCTACATCCGCAACCTCAAAGGCAATACACAATTGTGTACAGAGCTCATTGTAAATGGAGCCACCTATACTGAGCCAGAAGATATAACAAACCTCGTGGCTAATAAATTCAGCTCCAGCTTTACTCCTCTCTCCTCCACAACCTTCCCTCAGGAGATATCATTAGATATAACTCCCCCTACTATCACTAGGGACCAGGCCCTTTATGCTCTTTCTAAGACCAAGAACACTGCATCAATGGACCCAGACAGTATCCCAGGATGCCTTCTAAATAGCATGAAACATGACCATTCAGGGCTTCTGGAATTACTATTTAACTGTAGCCTCCAAACAGGCTTCATGCCTCATGAATGGAGAAAGGCGACAGTCATCCCTCTGCACAAAGGTGGGCCATCTACAGATCCTGGAAACTACAGACCCATAAGTCTCACTAGTCTTGCACGTAAAGCCATGGAAAGAATTGTCATGGAAATGATCAATAGAGCTATAGTAAACCTCCAGACACTGGACTCAACCCAGTTTGGTTTCATCAAGGGCAGATCATGCCTACTCAACATGGTGGACATCTTTGAGAAGGTCGCCAAAGCAATGAATTAGGGCATAATTGTTCACACTGTCTACCTTGACCTGGCCAAGGCATTTGACACAAAACCCCTCTCAGGCATTGTTGACAAACTCAAGAGGTTAGGTACAAACCCATATGTCACCAGGTGGATCGCCAACTGGCTCACAGATGGGACCCAGGAAGTTAGAATTGGGGGGGTCCATCTCTACAAAGAGGTCAGTCACAAGTGGAGTCCCTCAGGGATCAGTCCTTGAACTGCTCCTTTTTGGAATTTACTTCTCAGAAGTCAAGGACAATGTCAGTGGTCTCTGGCTGACTAAATTTGCAGATGATTGCAAACTAGAAGTTGTCATTGACTCCCATACTGACACAAATGTTCTCCAGGAGGGGCTGACACAGACAAACAACTGTTGTCAGAGCCATGGATTAAAACTAAATGCCAAGAAATGCATAATAGTATCCTTTGGGAAGTCATCCATCCCTGGTAATTGTCATATTGACAACACACCCCTTAGAGTTGACCCAGTAGTCATGGACTTAGAGACACACATAGATAGTAATCTAGCCTTTGACTATCACGTGCCTGCAGTGATGAGGAAATTGTTTTATGTTGCACAACGTATAAACAAAGGTATGGCATCTAAGTCCAAGGAAGTCATTGTTCCACTGTATTTGGCATTCATCAGACCTATCATTGAGTACAATGCCCCCTTTGGTATGTACCTAACCAGGCATATCCAACAACTGTAAGGTCCACAGAGGTTCCTCCCTAAAAGAATACAGGGCATAAGTAATATGTCCTATGCTGACTGCCTCAAGGCTCTATCCCTGTATTCTGTTTCCTACAGGCTTTGAGGGGAGATCTATGCCTGACAGACAGGGCATTGTCAGATCCCATTCTGATGGACCTCCTGCATATCCACAAAACAAACAGTACCAGAATTACTTGTTCTAAAGACTTAAACCTTGCCTGTGCTATAAATAGGACCTGCTGGAGAGATAGGTATGCATCTCAGAGACTACCCAGTCTATGGAACAGGCTCCCCATCCATGTGAAGCAGAGTTTCTCCCTAACCCAATTTAATTGCAACTTGGACAACTGGATGGGAAACTGGAAATTCATCCCTGGTTTAGCACCTATGTCTCTAATGCAAACAGGTAACCTGTAAATGGTTCATCTCCCAGGCCCATGCTTACACCTATCAAGGGTGTCATAACTTGTCAGAGATTCGTGATGCGTGGCTAGGCTTAAAAAGGTCCTTGTAGCCGTTAGCCTAGTAAACACCTATGAACCTATTTAACCGATTGTGCAATCTATTGAATTCTCTCTGTGACCTGAGTTCTGGGAGTTGTGACTTTCATCAGTTTAGAATGTATTCTAAGGTAGATATAGATTGGTTGACAAAGGAAATGGAAAACATGACAGAAGAAAGTAATCGCCACCAGGTGAGAAAAGTTGCTTAGCTTCATGTCACTCATCTGTTACCCTTCACAAGCTGTGTTAGTTAAGTTGCATTGTTTACATTTTTGGATTAAAATGTCATCATTCTAATCTTCTGATCTTCAAAAACAGCAAGTGCCACAGAACCTTAATTCAAGATTAATGTCAGTGTTCCTTTCACTCCATTTCTTGATGAACAAAAACATAATGAGAGTCTTAAGTATGAAGTGAGGCTTAACCCCATTATTAACTGTGATCATAATGCCGCTGTGTCTCGCAGAGTATATGTAAATTTAGTTACAGTATTGTCTTTTACTGCTAACCCTTCTGGAACCATAATCTAAAACCCTGATTGCTCTCTCCCCAGTAATACTAGTTGAAACAATTCTAAAGACAACATGCTTGAAGCAGGATAAGTACTACATGTGCAGTCTTACAAATTTATTCCTGATGGATTGTGCATTGCAGTATGGAAACATTGTTAAAGGCCGTTTTAGTTTAGTAATAATGGATGTTTCTGACTGTGGGTTCTGCTGGTACTTATTTTGATTGCCTGTGTGCAAACAATTGTAAATTGTGTGGAAAAAGGAATTAAAAGTTACAGTTTTTAAATGTTATATCATATTCCCTTGCTTTTAGTGCATTGCAATAAACATTAACTAATGTATTTATGATAGTTTTTACAGAATATATAATAATAGCTTGTGCAATCTCACAGTGACATTAAATATGACATTCGCTGAAGTTCAGTTTTACTCATGGCTCTCCAGTACAAGGAAGTAGTTATAATTTATAAATATTCTATCCCACCTTGCTGAGAACTGACTGTACTTTAGGTGAGTTCCAAGTGTGCTAATGAAGTGTTACTTCCTTCCTGCCAAAACCTTACAATAACAAAATAAGTCATGTCCTTTGTTAAAGTGAAGTGAATTAAAATAGGTTATCTTAGGATAAATCTCTCTGTCGCTTTGTCTCAAACACACACATGCACAAAAACAAAGTCATGGAAATATGACACAATTTGGTGTAGTATAGTGTAGTGTTACTAAAGGAAGGGATCTACAAGCAGGGTACAGATACCAGTGCCAAGAAAAACGAATGGAAATGTACAGAGTACTTTATTCTGAAATGATATTGCACAATGACAGTATCACCAGTGTTTGGAAATGGGATAGATACTACTAAGGGAAATACATTTCTTATGTTAGAGCGTTTTAATTTCTTGAAATATAGAACTATCATTCTTTTAAAAATGTCTTATGATTTATCCCATTATGCATGCTTACTGGATAGGTGACAGTGTCTCGAGTCACTGTGCTCTGAAGATATATAGCTAGGGCTGACTTGCCCCATCTTGGCCATAGTAAGGCAAGATTACTGTGGTGAAAATAAGTGAAAAAAAGTCTTGGACATGAACCTCAGGCAGCAGTTGTAAAGATAAGCCACTGGGACTATTTGCCTAAATGAAGACAGTTATCATGTTTTGAGTGATAGGATGACTCCAGAACTGACCCTGTATTGTAGAGTCATTCAAAGAGCCCCTACAACTAGGTGCATTGTCCAATCCATGTCTAGGAAGTATAGATAGGTTGTCAGTAATGGTTACAGACCAATATTATTATACATTTTAACCAAGGTCTATCCCAAAATATTGTCACAAAGTTGCAAAAACTGCTTCTTCTGATCATTGGCTGTGTTTAGGAAGTATTTATTCTGAGGTACTCCCATATGGATCACCTGTGGGCATTGATTAGTATTGTACAAGAGATGTAAACAAGTCTGGACCCAGCTGTGGTAGTCTTTTCCAAAGCTGCTAAACTACCTCAGCTATGTCTACTTATGGAAAATTATGGAGACTTTTGCAATACCCCAAGGATTTATAGATGCTGTTCATGCTTTATATGCCTCAGTCACAGGGCAAGGTCTTGTGAATTCTTTTCAGTCTCACATAGGGATTGCTCATATCTTCATCTCTGTTTTTGTTGGCTATAGAACCACTGCTTAGAAATGTAGTTAACAATACTAAATAGCAAGTTGGACATGTCAGGGAAAGGAACTTAAGACTCATTTATCTAAAAGTTATTGATTGCTGCTAGTGAGCTGTCCTGAAATTGATGCATAGGACTGGCTTTAGACGGATTATGCTGATTGGTTACAATAGGGCCTCATGCCTAAGAAAGGCCCCACACTTGTCAGTCACTGTCATGTGTCACTCAGTCAGTAGTACTTCATTTCATCAAATATCATTTCACTGAATTACAAATGATTGATTCAAACTGATTGAAAACTCATTGAACAATTGAAATTTGACTGAAATCACATTTCACTGAATAATGATTCACTAAAAACCGATGAAGTCTAAAGACAATTACCATTGGTGCATTTTGTGTTTGTGTGCTACCAGTCATTCGGTGTTTCTGTATTTTCGCTGTTCTACTCTTTTGTGTAACTATAGAGTTAGTATATTTAAATAAGGGAGATATCATAGAGGCTTTCCCCACCCCACCTTCATAAAAAACATTTGTTTTAAGTTAAGTCTGCGTAAATTAAGTTTTCTATAAAATGTGTTTGTGTGCTAACAGCGATTCATTTTATGTGTGTTTTTTCTCTTTTCTCCACTGTTGTATGCCAAGGAGTTAATGTATTTAAGTAAAGAGCAGGTGAGAGCAAAGCCCTTATATGGGGGAGTGCAGAGGGCTTGTCCCATTGCAAAACAGTATGTTTGTTCTAATAACATTTTCTATGAAATGTAATTCCATGAAATAAGTCTTCAGTGAAATGTGATCCTCAGGCAGCATTTATGTTGATAAGGCCCTGAGACTATTGGCATGAATGAGGAAATTTATTATGTTTTGATTGATAAGATGACTCCAGGACTGACCCTGTATTGTGTAGCTGTATGTGATGCAAGCAACAACATAGCCAGTACTCGCTTGTGAAAGGCACCCATAGGTTTTTAAAACAGTAGTAGTAAAAGGACATCTATAGTATTTTTACTGATTCATTTCTGGCTTATGCCTGGAAAATGTTAATTACTTGTGCATTCACTTTCCAAATATATGGATTAATAATGAAATAAATAACCATATAGCTTACAAATTGTGTGCCTCATTTATTTGTTAGAATGTGTTGTCTCAGGCAGTGAACTCACATGCACATTCACGTACCCACATACACAGTTATAGTTTTTAGATTCCTGCAGTCTGTGGGACTGGCTTTAATGGAGTTCTGCCTTGAAAGATCTGGTGGATTGTTCGGTCATTTTTTTCTTTACGGCAGAGCCTCATTTTTTTAAACTAGTCATTGGTTTTAGCTACTGGCCACAACTAATTTTGGTCCATATCATGTGGCGGGAAGCAAGCACTTGGCCACGTCTTTCTTCTTTTTTATTGCTGTAGGGTTTTAGTATGATTGTGTGATTTTGGGTTTAATCTTTTATTAATGTTTTCTGACTCTTTCCAGCCTGCCCTTCAGAGCAGCTATTACATGCCTGAAGGCTAAAACTGCCTCTTTGACAATAAATTTTGAAAATAAGAATAAGAAAATGGATTAAATACTAATTTCATGCAATATTAACTTTTCTATTTTTTTAGATCTAAATTAAACTGCAACTTTTCCTACCTTTATCCTTCGCCTTCCATGGTATTACTTCAGGTACTATGTTAAATGCCAGCCACTTTAGGGAACCACTGTACAAAGTAGAGTATGTCAAAATTCAGGTAGTTACTAGTACATTTAGTGTGTGTGTGTGTGTGTGTGTGTGTGTGTGTGTGTGTGTGTGAATGATATTTATATTATTTCAAGACTTATAATATAATACTTTGCCAATAGCACCTTAGCTTTTATATCTGTGCTGAAGGTTGTATATTATGTAAAAACTCCAGAATTACTGATTTCTGTGTGATATATTATTAAATATTTAATGTTGTACAAACTGACCATGTATTCTCTCCTGTTTGATTGATTAGTTTTACACACTGTAACTAATGCTACTATCTAAATATTTGTGTATCACTTATCAAAGTGTTTGTGTGCGGGCAGCGTATCTTATGCATACCTGCACAGTCAATGTTTCTTGTATGCCTTTAATAAAGAATACTTCTGCTCTAAATGTATTAAATTATGTTTAGTATGTTTCTCCTTGAGTCATCTCTGTAAAAGAGCACTGCTCAATACCATTGCTACTTTCAGTAAATACCTAGACACTTCTCTTATAACATCACTGACATCCCTCTCAGTGCAGATTCCTTTATTAGAGACCTGCTGTCTTTATGCAGGTAGTGAGTCCTGTTTTAACCATCATGTCTCAGTTGACAGTAGGAAGTCCTGCTTTGCACAGCTCATTTGTTGGGCATCTTACTTACCTAGGTCAAATCATATCCTTGTTCCTCTGTATTTCTAGACTCGTGGTTCAATATAATGTTCCCTTTGGAAAGTAACTGTCAAAATGCCTTGTACAACTTGATAGGCACCAAAGAGTTCTAACTAAAAAATATTTGTTTTAAGCCACTTACGTTGCCCTAACAAGTTAAAATCCCTCTCCCTCACCTCTATATCTTGCAGTCTTTTGAGAAGTGACCTTTGCTTAGCATTTTATACTATAAAAGACCTTTGGCTGTTTGGTTTTCTCCATTTCATAGAACAAACAGCCTAACAAATATCTGAACCAAAGTTCTAAACCACCAGTCCAAGATCTGCAATACCTGCCAGCTTGATATGTTTTTTTTTTTATGTCTTCCCCATCTTTAGAATAGACTCTCCTGCATATCAAGAAAAGCACCTCCTCAACAATGTTCAAAGACATCTTCAGCAATTCAGTATGTAACTACAAGTTCATGCGTGGTGTAAATGCAAATGATTTTGTGTCTAGAGGGAACTTGTTGACTTTTGCCACTAGAAGAGCAATGTGGTTAAGCTTCTTGGTGCCTCTATATCTATAAGCTTAGTATTAAATTGGTCAAGATAAGATAGATAGATAGATAGATAGATAGATAGATAGATAGATAGATAGATAGATAGATAGATAGATATACAACTTTTCAGTGTCAGTGGTACAATAGGTATTCCATTTACTTTTGGTACAGAAGGCTGTGAGTTCTTTTCTCACACCAGACAGACTGATTGCTGACATCGCAGTGCAGTATAAGGGGGGTGCTGCACTCCTGAGTGTGTCGTTCCTTGGATGAGACATCAAACCAAGGCCCTATCTGTTTGAGTTGATGACAGCTCAGGTAGATGTAAATGATGCCATGGTACCTAATAGAAAGAGTAGGGGTTCTTTATTTTTCAAAATTTCCATAATACACATCTAACATTATTTACAATTCTTTTTTGTTACAAAAAAGAAAGTATTATACATCAAACAATTATTCTCCCACAGTCCTTTTACACAATCACATTCATATTTTACTTAATATTACCAATAAATTCCATTTTTTATTAACAATAATTCTTTCACCCTAGCTTCACATATGTTCCAGATTACCCCAAACAAAATGTTACCTAATTTATTAATTGATATTTTGTCTTTAACCTCATAATATCCACACAAAATTATACTGACATTAATACGTTTTATCTTATTTATATTTCTCAAAGAAGGTCTCAAACATATTATTCCTCAACTTCTTTACCCTCTGACACCTGAAAAACACATGCCTCAGGATTCAGCAAGTTCTGCACTGCGTGCAGGAATAGTGCAGGAGCTGCTGGAGGCAATATGGCCGCCGAGAAATCCAGGAACAAGCTCCCGAGTCATGCACGAGTGCTCCTGCACATTTCCTGCATGGACACAGCTCCTGTATGTTAATTACCCTATTTGCAGTTGAAAACCATGCAAATGAGGTGAATTAGCGATCCAGGAAGCTGGCAGCCATCCATGTAGGAGTAGTGTAAGCTGCAGAAATGTACTCAGTTAGTAACTGAGTACATTTCTGCAAACTACAAAACGGAGCCATGACAGCTCCAAATAATGGTGTATATAATGTGGAAGGTATGCCAATGGCCAAATATAGGGCTATTGGCATGGAAAATTGTTTCAAAATAACAAAAAATAGCTTTTATTTTTTTTTGTCCGATTTCGGCTGTTTAAGCCTAGGGCAGAGGTGCGCAAACGGGATTGGCCCGAAAATAAAACTAAAACCTCAAAAAAAGCTTTTTTTGCAAAATCACAATTTTGCCATTATAGTCAATGGCAGGCAGAAAACAACAAGGCCTGTGAATAGTGGTTGCTAAGGGGGGAGGCTCAGTGTCAGACTTGTAACTAGGCATTAGCAGGCAATTCTATGCAAATGGGAATGATACTGAATCACAGATTTCCCCTCATAGCTAGCCTGCACCCAACCATGTAGGTGCAGGAAAACCATGGTGCAAGTCTAAGAGTTATCTGACATCATAAAGGGGGTGTGTCAGGCATACTGTAAGCTTATTGGAGCTCTGTGGCTCGGGTTCGCCCTTAGCCAAGCACACTTTACATTGCCTGAAAGGGTGTGCGTGCTTCACACCGGGGTTTAAAAAAAAAAAATTAAACTAGGAAATAGCAACTCTGTTCACATCTGAGCACTGAGTTTGCATGGGCTTAAACAGGAAGGCAATGGGAAGGGGAAAACAGCAGTAGGAAGGTAATCAAGGAGAATTAGCATAGCTGGGAGGTGAAATGTATCAGAATCAGCCAATTACATAGGCAGCAGACCAGCCCAACACACTACTATAAACTATGCAAACACCTTTCCCTCTGTTTTTTCCCACAAACTCTACATGACCGGTATATACAAATGGGGAAGTTTTACCTAACAAAAGCAACAAAATGATAGGGGCTGCATTCGCTCTCATAAATCAACACGTGAAAGAGGCTGAGGGTGGTGAGGATGAGAATGCTGATGACCAACCCACAGTGAGGAGAAAGAGAAGAGTGTTCAAACCCAGGGTAACCTACCAGAGGCTACATGAACTGGAGATAGTGGAGCGCTATAGGGTGGACAGGGACCTCCTAAAGCAAATTGTTGAGCTGTGCCGGCCACGCCTCACACACAGAACCAACAGAGGGGAACCCATCGCAGTGGATACCAAGGTACGTGTAGGCTTAAGAATACTAGCCACAGGTACCTTCCAAAGGCCAACTGGGGATATCATGGGGATCTCACAGGCATCAGCATCCAGGGTACTCCACCAGTTCCTGGATGCCATGTCGGCACATGCCGGTGAGCACATATATTCCCTCAACACCCATGAGGCACTGACCAGCAATATGCATCTCTTCCACCAAATAGCGGAATACCCTGAGGTAGTGGGTGCTATAGACTGCACACACACATACACATCAAAGCACCACTTGACAAGCGGGGTATAGTCTACATAAACCTCAAGGGTTTCCACTCCATCAACTGCCTGGTCATGTGCAATGCCCAGAGCATTATAATGAATGCATGTGCTGGCAGCCCTGGAACCTATCACGACTCCCACATTTGGCATATGATGAAGCTGTAACAGAGATTTGCCAATGGAGACATCCCATATGGCCACCTAGTGGGAGATGCTGGTTATGCACTGGAGCCGTGGCTGATGACACCCATCAGAAATGCACACACACTCAAACAAGAACTCCATAATGAGGCACACGCACAGACCAGAATTATAATAGAGTGTGTGTTTGGGATGCTCAAGTCATGGTTCTGATGCCTGGACATATACGATGGAGCCTTGCAGTACTCACCAGCTACAAGTACCCAAATTGTCATTGTATGTGCCATGCTACACAATATGATCCTGTGGAAACAGCTACAGCAGGAACAGCAAGAGGCAGGGCCACACAACCACTCCCCATTGCCAAGACCTGCACAAGCACAGAGTGACTGAGAGGAGGAACAACCTGTGCCTGCCCCAGTAGGCAGAAGGAGGAGTGGCCAGTATGCCCAGGCCTTGGCAAAGAGGCAACGCATAGCACATACACTGACATGGTAGGAACCCAGGGAATAACACCTCACTCTGATTCGCACATACAGTAAAAGGAATGCCAAACATAACACTACCTGTGCTTAACCATATATAGGGAGTGTACTATGTGCATCCTACATAGTCAGCCCTCCAGCACCGTCCTCAATAATGGCACAACAAGTAAGTCATGCTCACTATCAATTGCTGAATGTAGTCGTATGTTCTACTACCTGTATCTATGGTACGGATGTGAGAATGTTAGGGAATCGGGTGGCTGAATGGGATGCCAGCAGATAGTAGACACCTATATCGGCAGCATGAAATCCTTAACAAATACTGGTGTCAACATAGTAGGCAGTACTATACAAGGTGACAAAACCCACTACAGGACATGTGGTGGGCCAAATGTGTGTCCTCAGGACACACACATGCATGTCAGTGAGGCTCACATACCCAACAACAGTCACAGTCAGAAGGACAGGTGTAGACAAACACAAAGAAAGGCTATACTAAGGCCTCTGATTGATGGCTATGGAGAACAGCCCCCCTCCAGACCTACACAGACAGACAACAATAGGTCAGACAGTGGGATGTTAGTTCTGAAGGGTAAGAAGTCTGAAACTTAAATGTAGGTCAGTAAAACCTAAGAACTGTAGTACACTGATATGCCTCTAGTCTGCATGATAGGTCAGAATACAGAATGAAATGGAGTACCTGAAATACCAGTGCAGTCATAGCAAATGTGTACAGTTGTCAGGTGTGCCCTCCACAATTCTATGTAGAAATGTAGTAACATGTATGTGTAAGTATAATAACAGTGGAGCACAGATTACCTGAGCTGGCCAAAGTAGCAAGATAGATTGTAGCACGTGTACAAATGCAGAGCTCTGTGTGTTAGGTTGGTGTGTGTTGTATATTGTGTGAAAGTGGTCAGCATGTAGGCATGGAGTGCTGTGTCTTGGTGGCCAATGGCCAGTACTGTTGATGACAGAGCCAAGTTCTTACAACTGCAGTGTCAAACACAATGCATCCCAGCAAGACACATTCCAGCACTAATCCATACTAATTGTTTGGATATAATATCTGTCACCAACTGAAAGATGGACATGGCATGAATGTGGGCCCAGACATACAAACAATACACAGGTGGAAGTACCCTAGACAGAGAGTGTATAAAATGTTATTGTCAAATGTACACACCTTTGGAATTGTACATACAGGTTAGCAGCACATTAGTTGGCTGTGTAGTATGGAATACAGATGTCATCTGGCCAAACACTGGCAGACCACAAAAGGCACAGGTATGAAGTACTGAGAAACTGCTGATGTCCCTGCACAAGCCAGCATAAGTGGAATGCCCCACGTATATCTGTGAGTCAGCTGCAAGTTGCTTCCATAGCACACATGCACCCAGCTCACCCCACCATCAGCCACAGGTACCTCACAGGTCTTATCCCTGCTGTTGGAAATGACTACAATATGACCCCGTATAGGAATAGCCACAGAATGCAGCATGCTGAAGAGGTGTCCCATGCAAGTGTGCCCCTAGCTGTAAGCAGCACCCTGCCATCATCCACACAATTGGATCAATAAGGACAGAAACTATTGACATTAACACCTTGCACACCTACCCTGTCACCCCAGGGGAATATACTGGCTTGCAGCCTGGGACTGTAGGAGTGACACACTGCATCGGCTTGCTACAGATGGCCTGCATCACTACCAAAGGCCCTACAATCCTCTATCAAAGGCCTGTGTCTCAACCATACTGTCGATTTTAATTTCTCCAAGTCTTTTGGGTTTCTAATACCATGACAGGAATGGACCCCATTCCTAAGTCAAAGTGAGATTAAAGTTCATGAAATTAGTATAGTTTCACTCTTTGATGTTAGCCAAAAGTGCTCTGCGCAGCACCTTCAATGTGCCCAGTAATGACTCCTTCTGCAATTCGTATGGTGTTACATGAATTGGTAACATATCTAAATATGATTGTAAATTCTTTTTTATAAGACCAGTTGCTCCTACTACTATTGGAATTGTCTGGGTATCCTTCTTCCACATGGCTCTTGTTTCTGCCTGCAGATCGAGGTATTTTATGACTTTGTGTCTCTTGGTACGCAAGACGCTGTAGTCACTAGGTGCGGTGATTTCAATGATCAATGCTACTTTTGTCTTCTTTTCTTGGACCACTATATCCAGTTTTCTAGCATCTATCTTTTGAACTGTTGGTATTGGGTGATCCCATGTGATGTAAACTTCATAATTTTCTATGATTCTTTGTGGCTCATGTTTCCAGTGTTTTTCAGCCACTTCGATACCATAGTGTTTGCACAATCTCCAGTGTAGCAATCACCACATTATTATGCCTTTCAGTATACAGTCCCTCTGCCAGTATATGTATGTATGTTATCTCATGGACTCCCAAATAACAAAATAACAGTCCACAGAACACAAATGCAAGGCCATGTTGACAAATCCCAATAGCATATCCACCATGTCCTACTTCATGAACTGTGGACCAAACCCTAAATAATGCTGGGATGAAGTGATAACTATAGGGATACTTATCAGATAATGCTTGCATAATGTTCGTAAGAGGATAGAATAATGGGGGGGGGGGTAGAAGCATGGATGCCATGGAGTATGTGAAGTCTGAAACTCATATGTGTGCACATACTATCCCTGCCTTCAAACACAGGAATAGGTGGCTACAAATTTGCTCATAAACCACAATATGAAGAGGTAATGACCAGAAATATGAGCCCTGCCTCTGGGTAACCTGTGTGAATCTGTACAGCTGTGAGGTATGGCCACAGCAGGATATGGCCATACTGTCACGTCGATGGATGTACAAGCATGGCATCCTCATTCAGCACAGTACCAAGGTGCTGAACCATTTACACAGACCCATCAGCAAGTGCCTGCAGGTCCCCCTCCAGAATGGCATGATTGTGCAAGAATATTGATATCTCTGCAGTAACTGAGACCTGGTTCAAGGCTCCAGACATCACCCCTGCAATACCAGGCTACAACTCTTACCACACTTTTTGGCCACCAAACCAAGACTGAAACACTAAAGGTGGAGGAGTGTCCATATTCACCAAGGATATTCACACCTCCATGCTAGTTGCCCAACACAATACATCTGAAATTCTCCAGGTGCAACTAACACTAGGTAAGACTGCAATCCAAACTGTAGCTTGCTACAGATCCCACACCATGCCCCAAAATTCTCACTAGACCTTTCTAAACATACTGGAAAGTATTAATAAACCAGAACGGACAAACTTCCACCAGGCCAAATCAGACAATGAAAATTAGTGCTTTCATTCACTTTATTAACATGAACTTCTTCAGAAAAAACAGTGAATAACACACCCCTTCCTTTTATACTATTTCACTGTGACATACCAGGAAACGATGTAACAATTCAGCTAATATGAATAAATAAACATATTTGACAGATTGCAGTGTCTAAAATTACATCTACACATAAAAAATACTTTCTTTAAACATTAAATAGTGTTTCTGTATAACAGAAAACACTGTGTGATACCGGGGGTTATTTTAAGTAAAAAGTTAACAGACTTATATAATGAAACTGGACTGGCTATGATGTGGATTTTGGTGGAGTATTATCAAAATGAAATTTGTAAAATAAGAGACAGTATGAAAGCTCTAGATGTTTCTATTAAAAAGTATTCAAGTTTACAAAATTTCATTGAACTCTATAATGGTGTGGAGGCAAAGGCTGTTTGTCACAAGGCAACCATTATTTCGAGAAAACAGTCTAAGTTGAGAAGGGACATTGTTTCTTATCACACCAACTAAGCATATATTGTGTCTGACAGTTCTGTCTTGACAAACACGGACACAAAGAGAAATAAGGACAATGAAGTTCAGGACAAAATAGTTGAACCAGGGAGATTAACTTATAGAGAAGCTGTATCAAGAAGTACTGGAAGCAAAGAAATTGCTTCAGTTCTTAGAATTCATAAATTCCAACGCCCTGGATCAACTAATCCATTTTCCCACCAGGAGCTCCAATATCCTAGACCTGGTCATTACCAACATGGGAGATAGATGCTCCACATCAGTGGTCACCCCCTCACTGGTCAGGTCTGACCATAAGCAAATCACCCTTGACATCCACATCACACCCCCACCCCCCAGTAAAGAAACCTCCATAAAAATTTCTCCAAAGCTAACTTCATGCTACTCAAGTCAGAAGTGACAAACTTCATGACACCCATGCAGATGGGAGCTGAAAGTTCAACTGCTAAATCTTACACTAAGGCACCGTATGAGCACATCCACTCGTGCATGAATCGTGCCATCCCAAATAGAACCAAGATGCTCTCCTCCAAAAAAAGGAAGCCAATCTGGTGGTCCCCTGCCATAAATAAACTATACAACAGAAGGAAGAAACTGTTGCAGAAAAGAGGAAAATCCCAGGATGCAAAAAACTCCCTTACCAGCCTCAGTAAGAAGTTGAGATCCCTAATAAAAACCTCCAAAGCTAGTTACAAAAATAAAATTGCCAAAGATTCCAAAGACAACCACAAGGCATTCTATAGTTATGTCAAGAATCTAGATGGCAATGCTCAGATCTGCTCTGAGCTACAAAAGAATGGCATTAAATATACCAATCCGAAGGATATTGCCAATATCCTGGCAGATCGATTTAGTGCCAACTTCACCCCCTTCTCACCCGCTAAAGGGCCTATCTCAATACCAAAAGATTGCCAAATTCTGGTAATTACAGCCACACAGGTAGAAACTGCACTCTCCAAAGCTAAGAATACAGCATCCATGGGACCAGATGACATCCTGAGCTGTGTACTACATGAACTACAAAATTAACTGGCACCTCATCAAGTATCATGTTTAATTATAGCCTCACCTCAGGCTTCGTGCCCACTGAGTGGTGCACAGCTACAGTTATCCCACTCCACCAGGGTTGATCCACCTTGGATCCTGGGAACTACCGTCCCATCAGTTTGACAAGCCTGATTTGCAAGGGCATGGAACACATTATCATGGAACTTACAAACAAAAACACTGGCGACCTTCAAACACTGGACCTCACCCAGTTTGGGTTCGTAAAGGGACAATCTTGTCTCCTGAACCTGATTGACATCTTTGAATCAGTCTCCAGAGATGTGGACGAGGGTAAGGCAGTCCATGCAGCCTATCTAGACCTTGTCAAGGCCTTTGACACAATCCCCCACTCTGGAATCATAGATAAACTTACTAAGCTGGGCATAAATCCCTATGTCACTCAATGGGTTGCCAACTGGCTTACTGACAGAACCCAGACTGTAAAAGAAGCTGACTCCAAATCCAGCTCCAGACAAGTGACAAGTGGAGTACCTCAGGGTTCAGTCTGGGACTGCTTTTGTTTGGCATCTACTTCTCTGAATTACAGGCCAACACTAAGGGACTCTGTCTAACAAAGTTCACAGATGACTGTGCAAACTGGGAGCCATTATTGAATCTTCAAATGATGTGGATATTCCACAAAAGGTCCTTACAGGAACAAATACTTGGTGCCAGAGCCATGGGCTCAAGCTTATTGCCAGGAAATGTATAGTTATCCCCTTTGGGAAAAAACATATACCCATGAATTACCACATAGGTGGCAGTATATTAAACACTGAAAGTGTGATGAGAGACTTAGGGACACAGGTGCACAGTGATCTCACCTTCGATAACCACATCACCACAACAGTCAGGGAGTCCTTATATGTGGCACACCTCATCACTAAGGGCTTTTCATCCAGAAAAAAGGAGGTCATTGTCTCACTGTACTAATTCCTCATTAGACCCATTATGGAGTACAACGCCCTGTTTGGTATGTACCTCACAAGATATCTGCAACAGCTGGAAAGGCCACAGAAATACCTCACTAAAAGAATCACAGGCCTAAAGCAGATGCCTTATGTGACCGTCTAAAAACACTCCCGCTATACTCTGTGGCATATCGTCTACTCTGAGGCAATCTCTGCTTAACATACAAGGCCATGTCAAACCCTAAGCTATTGGACATGCTCCACTTAAAGAAATCCCAATCCCTCAGAGCCACACGCTCCAGGGATCTAAACCTTGTCATCACAATGAACAGAACATGCTGGAGGGATAGGTTCCTGACCCAGAGACTCCCCATACGTTGGAATAGACTGCCCATACATGTCAAGCAGAGAGCCTCCTTGGCCCTCTTCAAAAGGAACCTTGACGATTGGATGGGAGATAGGAAACTCACCTCAGGGATTATGTCAGTCGCCTTGCTTGACATGGGTCCAGGGAAGTAAATATTGTGGGAAGAAATATCCAGGGAATTGTTATGGCTAGGCTTGTATAGGCCCTTGGGCCGATAGCCTAGTACCAACCTATGAACCTATGAATATGTAGGCTGCAGACCACAATACTGGACACAGTTTCATCCATTCCCAGGAAATTACTGCAAGAAAATATGTATACCTGTCAGTAACTGATGACATAAAACACCACAGTGTAAAACAGTACATATGTCTAAATATCTCTGCTAACACCAAAACCATACAGCAGAATCCACACAGACGCAATTAGTTACAGTATCCCACTATCCTTTGCCCATACGGACCCCATATTGTCAACCGATCTACAGAAATCCTGCAGAAACAGGTTGTTAGCTGTAGGTGTAGAATACAAAAGCCTGCATTGGAGTACAACCTACCTGGAATGGATTCACATATTCAATATAGAAGGTCATACTGGGCATGCTCCTGCACTTAGAGAAATGAAGCCCATGTTTGACAACAAAATACTGTAAGGTCATGCCGGGCATGCCCCCACACTTACAGAAATGAAGCCCATGTCTGGAAACAACAGTGGACTGTACATATCTGTCAGTCGCAGATTTCTGTGCGCACACACCACATTGCACATCAGTCATGCTTTGCACACAAACTATAATAGGCCAAACTTACACATACATAGATGTGTGGAAGAGAGTGACAGGCAGTGACAAAGAGCTTCCCATCATGAGGTCTGTCCCACCCAGCACACATCCAATTGGCTAAAACTGCATGATGTGCAAATGTCAATCAGTGTAGACATTTGTTTCTGGTATCCCTCAGCACTATAGTGTCTGTGGTGCTTGTAATAACTGTGTAATATGACTGTACAAGTCATTATTCATCTAGCAGTTGTATACATGTTCCTGTTAAATGTAAACCTGTGTGTGATTGAGTGTTGTGTGTATGCTTCCAGATAAATGGTTTATGAACAATCCACATAGACTGCACTCCCCATTGCCCTACCTTGGCAAGCCTGCTGATGTTATTCACCTTGAAATACATCTTTGGGGAAGGAGTAGCCCTATAAGTGCTGTGGCATGTGCTATAACTGTGTAATGCTGTAGTATGATGTACTAGTTAAATAGGAGTTCTAATACCAGGCATGGCAACTGTGTATGTAGGGATCAATGCTTTTGTGGCCATTCACAGTCACTACACTTTCCATTGTCCTACTTTAGCAAGCCTGCTGATGTCATCCACCTTGAAATACACCTTTGGGGAAGGAGTTGCCCTATAAATGCCATGGTGTGTGCTATAACTTCGTAATGCTATACTATGCACTATGCTATATTGTACTGTATTAGTTAGGTAGGAGTTCTAATCCCAGACATGGCAACTCTGAGACTGTGTGTTTGTCTGTGAAGGGATCAATGCTTTTGAGGCCATTCACAGTCACTACACTTTCCATTGCCCTACTTTGGCAAGCCTGCTATGTCATTCACCTTGAAATACACCTTTAGGGAAGGAGTAGCTCTGTAAGCTCTGTGGCATGTGCTATAACTGTGTAATGCTGTAGTGTGATGTACTATTAGGTAGGAATTCTAATCCCGACATAGCAACTATGAAATTCTGTGTGTGTGTGTGTGTGTGTTTATCTGTGGAGGGATCAATGCTTTTGCAGCCATTCATAGTCACTACACTTTCCATTGCCCTACTTTTGCAAGCCTGCTGATGTCATTCACATTGAAATACACCTTTGAGGAAGGAGTAACTTTGTAAGCTCCATGGTGCATGCTATAACTGTGTAATAATGTAGTGTGATGTAGGAGTTTTAATTCCAGACATGGCAACTGTGAAACTGTGTGTTTGCCTGTGCAGAGATCAATGATTTTGAGGCCATTCACAGTCACTACACTTTCCATTGCCCTAGTTTGGCAAGCCTGCTGATGTCATTCACCTTGAAATACACCTTTGGGGAAGGAATAGCCCTGTAAGCTCTGTGGCACATGCTATAACTGTGTAATGCTATAGTGTGATGTACTAAGTAGGTAGGAGATCTAATCTCAGACATGGCAACTGTGAAACTCTGTGTGTGTTTGTTTGTCTGTGTATGGATCAATGCTTTTGAGGCCATTCACAGTCACTACACTTTCCATTGCCCTACTTTGGAAAGCCTGCTGATGTTATTCACCTTGAAATACACCTTTGGGGAAGGAGTAGCCCTATAAGTTCCATGGCACATGCAATAAATACAGTACACTGTAGTAGCAATACATAGGTAGGTAGGGGTTTCAATCTCAGCATTGTCAAGTGTGTGTGTGTGTGTGTGTGTGTGTGTGTGTGTGTGTGTGTGTGTGTGTGTGTGTGTGTGTGTGTGTTTATCATCAGTATCCTGTGTGGAGGTAGCTGTGATTGTCTTATAATAGGACTCAATTTGGGGCAGGTTTTGAAAATTTCTTATACGGAGGACCTATTATATGTCACAATGTCCACCTCACAAGAACAACAGATGTCAAACAGCAGAGAGATTGGTGTAGACAATCTATACCCCTACATGTGACATTATGGATTGGGGAATAATATAGACAACCCTTGTATTACCCAGAGAAAACTCTCTAGGTAAGACTGCAATCCAAATTGTAGCTTGCTACAGATCCCCCGCCATGCCCCAAGATTCTCACTACACCTTTCTAAATGTACTGAAAAATATTAAGATACAACCAAACAGCCTAATACTGGGTGATTTCAACTACCCTGCCATTAACTGGGAAAACTACTCGGGTACCAACATCTTTTCCCAACAGTTCTTAGAATTCATACATTCCAATGCCCTGGATAAACTAAGCTATTGTTCCACCAGGAGCTCCAGTAACCTAGACCTGGTCATTACCAACATGGGAGATAGATGATCCACACCAGTGATCACCCCCTCATTGGTCAGGTCTGACCATAAGCAAATCACCCTTGACATCCACATTCCACCCCCCCTAGTAAGGAAACCTCCATAAAAACTTGTCCAAATCCAACTTCATGCTACTCAAGTCAGAAGTGACAAACTTCATGACACCCATGCAGATGGAAGCTGAAAGTTTGACTGCTGAATCCTACACTAAGGCACTGTACGAGCACATCCACTCATGCATGAATCGTGCCATCCCAAATAGAACCAAGATGCTCTCCTCCAAAAAAAGGAAGCCAATCTGGTAGTCCCTTGCCATAAACAAACTATACAACAGGAGGAAGAAGCTGCTGTAGAAAAGAGGAAAATCCCATGTCTCATACAAAAACACACTTGACTAGGTAACAACCACTATGTTGGTAGTTCCCTACATATTGCCCACAGATAGTAACCATGGTGTGATCACAGTGGTCTACAGAGGACATGGCACCCTTTTCCATCCTTACAATAGGCAAATAATTGCTTTCAGTGGTCCTTAGCTATCTTCCCCACTAGACACCTGCAACAACTGTATAGTCAGCAAATGTAACCCACAAAGGAAATATCAGGCCTTATACACATGCCCTGTATGGACAGATGCCACTAACACCAGTGAATACCTGTACCATACTGTCAATGTAGGTGCAGGATCAACCCGAGTTCCATTGTCAGTTCTAACCACATGAGGTCAGGAATGCCACATCAGATGATAACAATATGTCCCTCCAACATGCCTCAGACACCCCAGGTACACTTTCACATGTCACAGAACATGCATGTGGGACATGTGCACATCCCAGACACCATCCATGTTATGGAATATAGAACACCTACATGGCAAGCATTGCACAGCACTGTCCACCCACAATAGTAACCCAGATGAGTGATTGGTGAATACAGTACCCACCTGTATGGGCCAATCCAGGGACTACACCCTTGAGCCACGCTGCAGACCATTGTCATATGGCCTGATGGAAAGGTATATCCTTTGCCTAGCCTTGTACAGCCTTCTGGCACAGTCAACCACTTCACACCTGTGAAGCAATGAACTCATGCATGTCAGTATTGGCAAACGTGTGTGTGTGTGTGTGTGTGTGTGTGTGTGTGTGTGTGTGTGTGTGTGTGTGTGTGTGTGTGTGTGTGTGTGTGTGTGTGTGTGTGGAGACTGTGTGTGTGTGTGTGTGTGTGTGTGGAGATTAATGGTTTGGAAGCCATTCACACTCACTACACCTCCCATTGCCCTACTGAAGCATGCCTTCTGATGTCAGTCACCTTGACATACCCTTTGCCCATATATCAGCCTGATAACATCTGTGGTGCATGTGATACCTGCATAATACTGTAGTGTAGCAATCTAGTTAGTTAGGAATTCTAATTCTGACCTTGCCGACTGTGATAATGTGTGTGAGTCCCTGAGAGACTGTGGCTGTGTTGTCCTTGACACCTGCTTTTATGGACAGGCACATGTACTATACCTACCTTATCCCTCCTTTATCGCTGTTGTTGATGTCACATACCTTCAAATATACCTTTGGACAGCTCTCAAACAGTTAATAATAATTCAAATAGTTCCTCTCACACTTTTATTGATGTAAAAGCATAAATCATTATAATCCTAAAGAGATTCTTATATTTTCTAACATCTGCAATCATAGCCCATCCTGCTTTAACAATATACAAATCTAAAACATTGATATCCCCAGTAATTGTGAACATTATAAAATTCTAAAACATTAATATCCTCACTGAACATAAATATCAGACCTGAACATGTTTCTCTACCAAAATTCCATACTGTACTTCCTTCCCACAAAATTTCTACTTATCTTCTTTTGATGTCTAAAATAAGTCTTGTATCTTGTAAACAAGCAATTTCCGCCTCACTTTTGTACACCATAGTAATATTGCTAATCTCCTCCCATTATTAACCAAACTATTAACATTCATTGATACTAATCTACAGTTATTCATTCCCTTTCTTTTTAATCTTTGGTAAAGTATTTTTAAATTTTCTCTTCCTTGCCCCTACTTTTACTCCTATGGAATTCCTTCAAAGGTTCGGCTGGTACTAGGCTATCGGTCCTAGCCATAACAATTCCCTGGCTATTTCTTCCCACACTATTTACTTCCCTGGACCCCTGTCTAGCAGTAAAAAGTTTTTATAACTTCTTTAATATTACCTTTATAACTTTTTAATAATACCTTCCCAGTTATCTGACATCACTTTCAGCATCTTCTTTGTCATGTTCATTACAATGACACCGTCTTCCTGTTCTATAACATTACTTTCTGTACATGTTTTTCTACTTTCTTCACCTTCATCACACATTTCTTTTTTCATTTTAATACTTTTATTTTCATGGACTAGTATACTATATTCTTTGTCAATTCTATATTTCTTTCCCTTTTTACAATCAAACCAGAAATGATCATTACCTTTACATATTCTACATTCTTTTTTACACATCATTTATTAGAAAAGAAACATGCCTTTGGCTGTCCCATATATCTATTAGCATCCCTATGATTATCACTGTGAATTACACTAGGTAGATATTTAATGGCATTTTTCACATTTCAAAAGGACATCCAACTCCCACCCTCCATTCCAAATGCCCTTTCATCTTTTGTTTGTACAATATCAGAAACTGAATAACACTTCAAAGAAAAATAACTTCCAACATCTTTTGACTCTATTTTATTTGTTCAAAACTGCATTTACACTTTCTTTTTTAATGTAATTCCTTGTCCAGAAAAAAAGTAATTCCAAAGATAACAGTCTTTTTTTGTTGTTGTTGTTCACAAAGGAACACAAATTTACTCATTAACTTTTCAGTCTCAAATATTAAGTCAAATGTTCTTTTCCTAAATGAACCATCATCAATCTAGGGGTGGGAGGTTGGCATAATGGTTAAGGTATTTACCTTATAAACATAAGGTTCAGGGTTTGATTCCCACATGGGGTAATTGGCTAGGCTGAAAATGACCCACAAGGGCAGTTAGCCTAGTACTAAGCTATGAACCTATTATTATGTCCTTTGCCTCAAATCCCTAAAGGTAAAATTAGATTGTCTCAAACATATCTATCAACAGTCTCTCTTCCTTTTTCGTTCTATATGGACAACAACTTTTTTTTCATTTATAATGAAATTTATAGTACTTTTGTCCCAGCTACCTCTTATAGAAATGTTTTCCT
Organism: Protopterus annectens; assembly: GCF_019279795.1. Lineage (NCBI taxonomy): Eukaryota > Metazoa > Chordata > Ceratodontiformes > Protopteridae > Protopterus > Protopterus annectens. The sequence goes on from NC_056743.1 coordinate 1,497,326,588, forward strand.
GTCTTGTTTCTTTTCATCACCTTGCACATCAGGTTCAATCTTTTCTCTTTCAACTGCTTCAATTTACATAGAAAACACTTTATTCATAATTTCAGACCATGATATTTTTGAATCCTCTCCTGGCCCCTCTTTATTCAATAATTTAACAAGATTATCATCAGCTGAACCAACAGATACCATTTCTGTAACTACAACCTCCTCATATTCACTTATTTTATAGTCAGCTACACGTTAACTATTTGTAACATCCACAGCTTCTTTATCACTAGATAATCCATGGTCCAAACAATCTCCAAGAAAAACAGCATGATATTCTTCTTCCTCCATTAATCCCTCTGATTCTCTTGGCCACATTGGAGACAGGAACAGACACAGGAAGTGCTATCAAAAAACATTCCCACTCAGCAAACAAAAACAGTATGGAAAGATCCCAGATGCCCTAGCCAAATTTCTCCAAGTAGTAGCAGCAATACCATCTTGGGATTCACCTGAAAAGAGGCAACTAGTCTAGTGGGACTAACCTGGTCAACAAAGCATCTTCTTCTTTCAGCTTTTCCCAGTTAGGGGTCATCACAGCAGATCATCTGTCCACTCATGATTGGCAGTGGAGTTGCTAGCCCAGCGCCCAACCTTCCACAGGAGGCACACACACTCACACCTAGGGCCAATTTAGAGTGTCCAATTCACCTACTGCATGTCTTTGGGATATGGGAGGAAACTGGAGCACCCAGAAGAAACTCATACGACCACAGGAAGGACATGCAGACTCTGCGCAGAAGGCACCCCAGCCAAGAATCGAACCGAAGAACCTCTTGCTGTGAGGTGGCAATGCTAACCACTGCACCACCGTGGCCGCCCTGGTCAACAAAGCATAAAGAAAGAAAAGAATAACAAATAAATAAATCAATAAACAATGAAGTGTAGTATATTTTTGTTAATGAAAATGGAGTTTAGTCTTAAAAGAGAGTGACAAGGAAAGTTAGATATGTTGTAATGATGGCTCAGAGTATGTCAACATATATAATGGGAAAATAAAGCAGCTAAACTCTTCATTTTTTAACAGCTATGCATCTGTTGTTTAAATGTGGCACTAGTGTTTACATATTATTAAAAAATCTTGAGACGGGGATGACAAATTACTGGCAAGTACTTAATAACAAGTTAACTTTGTACCTGAATGATTTGTTGTCACATGCTGTGCTGATGGTTTTATTGAACTGTTTTATGGCTGCTTTGTTGATTGTGCCTTGACTAATTATTCAAATTAGCATTTTCAGTGGCTATACAGAGATACTCAATGGACAAGTACTAACAAGACTGATAAAGTGATATTTACCAACAATGCGTTTACTTTGTATCTTAACTTTTAATCAAAGTTGGCTTTTTGACCCATGCCAGTATTCAGCTAATACAAAAAGTGCACAGTTCCAGGTATCAAACAAAACACTTCTAACTATGGAGGCTGCATTGCTTCTGTTAGGACATACATGCTTCTACTTGTTTCTCCTTAGTGAGCAAGCACACGGTGAAAAGCGTAGAATCTAAGCACTGTGTTTACAACAGTCCGTGCGTTTCCATTATTTATTTCTAAGTTCATTTAAATTGACCAGACAAAGAAAGAGGGATTGAAGTTTTATCATAAATTTAGTTACAATACAAATGTACTTAATAACTAATTGGATGCTACTTCCCACCTGGCCAAAACATCACTCCACTAGAAAACCTCCTCAGCTGGTCTACCCACCATCTCCCCCAAGAAACTATCATTTTAGGTGATTTCAATATTGACTGGCAATCCTGTTCTGGCAACCATCCAACCCATCATGTAAACCTTCATGGCTTCACCCAACTAGTCCAGTCACCAACCAGGATAAATAAAAACTCCAGCAAGCACACTACCCTGGATTGGATACTAGTCAGTAAGAGCCCCCAGTCATATATAACAGGCTGCTTATCAGATAGCCTCAGTGATCACTCCCCAACATTCCTACTCAAAAAATACCTATACCAAGCTAAACCTGTCATCTACCGTCGAATACGTAAAAAACTAAATTTTAACCCACTCACATTCATCTCATCCCTCAAAGAATGTAACTGGCATCCTCTAAAGTACATCAGTCTAGATGACTCAGTTGAATTTTTTAATACTACCTTCCTGAACATCCTTAATCACCATGCCCCCATAAGATTTTCCAGAACCAAAGCACAACCCTCCCCATGGCTACAGAAAACCACTAAGTCAGAAATGAAAAATAGGGATAAAGCCTGGGAGCACTGGCGAAAAACCAAAACCACCTCAACTAGACAGAAATTCCTAGAACTACGCAATAGAGTCAAAAAGCTAATAAAACAGGACAAATTCCAATACTACCAGTCTGCCCTAGACTCCACACAACACAGCCCCAAACAATTCTGGTCCTTCATAAACTCCATCCTCCACCCAGGTAAAGTCAGTACCCCTCCTCCTAACATCCCTCACTCCTCAGAAAATATTGCTACCTCATTCAACACACACTTCAACCAAACCATACTATCACTAGCTAAACAACACAACACCCCTCCCTTCCAACCCACACCTTCAACTAGTAATCTCCCCACAGCCTTCTCTTTTTCTCCTGTACCTACCTCCAACATAAAAAAACTCTTAACTAAACTTAAACCCCCTAAATTAGCAGCAGACAACCTCCCAAGTGAATACATACAAATCTCAGCTGATGCTCTGGCCTACCCAGTATCCATCTTGATTAACTGATCTCTGTCAGAAAGTTATGTTCCCACACTGTGGAAAGTATCACATATAATTCCCCTCCACAAAGGCGGACCCTCCACAGAACTAACCAATTACCACCCCATAGCTATTCTCTCTCCACTCTCCAAAATACTAGAGAGATGCATACACTCTCAGGTCTCAGACTACCTCCTTACTAACAACCTCCTTTCCAGTACTCAGCATGGTTTCCGACCAAATCATAGCACCACCACTGCTTTACTCTCCTTTACTAACACTATCCTTCAGCATAAAAACAATGGCTATCTCTCCTCTGCTACTTTCCTAGACCTATCTAAAGCATTTGACATGGTCCCACACAAACAACTTATCTCTGTTCTCAATAACCTATCCTTCTCCCAATCAGTCACCAACTGGTTTCAGATTTACCTGTCTGATCGCCAACAATCCGTTGTATGGCAGAATGACATATTTCCCCAACTACCTGTCTCCATAGGGGTTCCCCAAAGATCCATCCTTGGACCCCTACTCTTCTCTGTTTACACCAATAATCTAGCCTCTGCCACCAAACATGGCACACTCATACAATATGCAGATGACTCAACCATCATCTGCTCAGCCCAGTCCCTACCAAAACTGCAAAACGTCACACAGGAAGCCTTTTCCTCTGTTGAAACTTGGTTATCCGATGCCCAATTAATATTCAACCCAAACAAAACTAAACTATTCATCTTCCAACCCACCAAACATACTCAAAACACCTCTCACTTTAACATCACAGCAAAAGACAACACCACTATATACCCAACTGAACACACCAAATTGCTTGGAGTGGAAATAGACAATAAACTAAAATTTGACATTCACATATCCATGACCATAAAAAACTCCACAAAAACTAGGAGCGTTATACAGAAATAACCAATTTCTCACCAAAGCAGCAACGATTTCAATAGCAAATTCCCACCTTATCTCCACCCTACTTTATGCCTCTCCAATATATACCAACCTAAGGCAATGCAATCTAAACAAGCTAGAGACTTGCTACAACAAAATCGCCAAATTCGCCACGGGGCATCCTACCGTAGTCACCGCTGTCTCTCACTTGCTGAACTGGGCTTGTTTGAACTCCCTCACCTCCTTCAGTGGTATCAACTCTCACTCACCCACAAACTAGTAAACCATCCACTAAATGTCCCATCCCTCCAGAATCTACTCCAACCCTATCGCACCACCAGACCACTAAGATCCAGCAACAAAAATCACTTGCAGATCACTAAAGCCAATAACTCTGCTGGTGAAGCACTATTCTCTTGCGCCATAGTCAAATTATGGAACTCCCTTCCACCCACAATTATCTCTGTACCATCATGCACCCACTTCAAAACTTTACTAAAAGCGCACCTAAAAACAGGCTGGCTATGCCCTTGCAACTCCCACTCTAATATCATCCACCCCACCTTTCTTTCCACTCCACTAACTACCTTGATTATAGCAAGCTCAGATGCTCATAAGCCTAGTACTTATTATACAACAGGAACTTCTCATTGTAACATTTGTTAATGTCTGTTATGTACTTCACAGATAAAGATTCTAGTTGTCTATTGATGTACTATGTTCTTCATCTGTAAATATGTTGTAAGTAATTGCTATGTTAAATTGTTAATCGCTATGTAATCCAATGTAACTACTATCTGTTTATTTTAACTGTGGAGCTTTTCTCCCCGGGCCTCCGCTGAAAATGGACCTACGTCCAGTCAGACACAACCGGTCAACAAATTTAAATAAATAAATAAATAAACTAAAAACATGACTTATAAACTAGAATGAGGCAAAAAGTCTTATTTTTAAAGTGTGTAAAAGGCTAGAATATGCAAACATTATTCATTTAAGTTCAAAATGGTCAGTAAAACCTAGCAATTTGAAATATTTCAGTACAAATAACTAAAACACTTCTAACTCAACAGATAATTATTGGTCATGTATATTTCTGTTAAAACAAGAAACTTTTCAAGTTACCACTTTTCTATTACAGTTAAATGATTTTAGAAAATATTACTATTCTGCTATTTTTAATCTTAAAATATCCTCGGATAGACCTGATACTAAAATATTGGAAACTCCTTCCACTGACATGCAGCTAGTCAAAAGGAAATAAAACATATAGGGCCAGATTCAAGAAGGCTTGCACGGAGTCTAAGAGTAGTGTAAGATGGCAGGCAGGCAATATGTCTGCCGAGCGATTCAGCAATAGCCGGCAGAGGTGTGCATGAGAGATTCTAAAGCTAATCTTGCACGGACAGTGTTATGGTATGCAAATTACCTCATTTGCTGCTGAAGCTATACAAATGAGGTAAATTTGTGATCCAGGAAGCACTAACCTGTCCGTGGAAGAGTAGTGTTATTTGCAAAAATGTACTCGGTTGGTAATGGAGTACCGTTCTGCAAATAGCTAAACGGAGTTATGACAGCTCCAAATAAAGGATGCATCTAGTTGAGGAAGCATGCCAATGGCCAAATATAAGGCCATTGGCATTTGCAAATGTTGTAAATCCTTAAAATCCATTTTTTCCCAGATCGCCAATGTTTAAGCGTAGCACAGTAGCATGCACATGTGCTGTGCTTTAAATAAAATGAAAAAAGTGAAAAATAGCCACAAATGGGCATTTTCACTAAAAAGCTTGTTCTGTCATGCAGGTGAATGGCAGGCTGAAAACAACATGGCCACTGAGTAGTGGTTGCTAAGGGGGGTGGGAAGCTCAGTGTGAGAGATGTAACCAAGCATTAGTAGGCAATCCTATGCAAATGAGGATAAGGATAGTGAATCCCAATTTTCCCCGGCATGTGAGCCATGTCCCTAGAGTGTAAGTGTAAGAGTAGGGGAGTAGTAGAGTAGAAGATAGGTGACATCATGAGGGGGTATGTCTGAAAGACTGTATGCTGATTGGAGCACAGTGGCTTGTGTTTGCCCTGAGTTGCTCAGGATTGCAAGAGGCATGTCTACAGTTGTACTAGCTGAAAACAAGAAACCAAAGGTGTACACCGTGGTTATATCTGAAATGTCTTGCAAACGGGCACACAGCATGTGTGCATGTGCGCTCAAGTGCGCTTGTTTGCGGCGCTACCCCTTCTGGAAACAGAAAGGGAAAAAGGAAGGAAAAGAAGTAGTAAGAAGTTAACCAAGAAGAACTAGCAGAGCTGCCAGGTGAAATATATCAGAATCAGCCAATTACACAGGCAGTAGACTAGCCCAGCCCAGCACTTTAAACTCTGCAAACAGCAGTCTACCCTGTTTTTCCCAAGAACTCTGCAACACTGCAGTATACAAAGAGTGAAAACTTAAAAAGCTTAAGTCAGACAAAATATTAGGGGTTGATATTGCTATTATAAACCAACATGTGCAAGGTGCTGAGGGTGGTGATGTTGTGAATGCTGCTGAGCAACCCACAGTGAGGAGACGGAGAAGAGTGTACAGACCCAGGGTAACCTACCAGGGGCTACATGAGCTGGAAATAGTGGAGTGCTATAGAGTGGACAGAGACCTCCTGCAGCAAATTGTTGAGCTGTGCCGGCCACACCTCACACACAGAACCAACAGAGGGGGAACCCATCCCAGTGGATACCAAGGTATGTGTTGACCTATGAATACTAGCTACAGGTACCTTCCAGAGACCAACTGGTTATACGATGGGGGGTTCACAGGCATCAGCATTCAGGGTACTGCACCAGTTCCTGGATGCCATGTCAGCACATGTCGGTGAGCACTTATATTTCCCCAATTCCAGTGAGGCATTGGCCAGCAATATACGTCTTTTCCACCAAATAGCAGAATACCCTGAGGTAGTGTGTGCAATAGACTGCACACACATACACATCAAAGCACCACCCAGTGAGCGGGGTAGGGTCTACATCAACCACAAGGGCTTTCCCTCAATCAACTGCCAGGTCATGTGCGATGCCCAGGGCATAATAATGAATGTGTGTGCTGGCTGCCCTGGAAGTTATCATGATTCCCACATCTGGCAACTGATGCAGCTGTACCAGAGATTTACCAATGGGGACATCCCTGACGGTCACCTAGTGGGGGATGCTGGATACGCACTGGAACTGTGGCTGATGACACCCATCAGAAATGCACACACACCTGAACAAGAACTCCATAATGAGGCACATGCACAAACAAGAAACATTATTGAGCATGTGTTTGGGATGCTCAAGTCACGGATCCGGTGCCTGGACACATCTGGTGGAGCATTGCATACTCACCAACTACATGTACCCAAATTGTCATGGTATGTGCCATGCTACACAAAACAGCTGCAGCAGGAACAGCATGGGGCAGGGACAAAAATCCCCCCACCATTGCCAAGGCCTGCACAGGAACAGTGTGACTCGGAGGAGGAACAACCTGAGCCTGCCCCAGTAGGCAGAAGGAGGCGTGCCCAGTATGCCTTGGTCTTGGCAAAGAGGCAACACATAGCACATACACTGACTCAGTAGGAACCCTGGAAATGACACCTCTCTCCGACTCTCACATACAATAAAAGGGATGCCTAACTTGACACTACCTGTTATCAAACATGTATAGGGAGTGTACTATGTGTATCCGACATAGGCAGCCCTGCAGCACAACCTGAGGCATGATTGCCCTATTTTAAGCAATATAAAGCAGTGCTAAGCATATTTTACCACTATTTAGCATATTTAAGCACAATTGCGTGGAGCTGCGCACCGCTAAAACTAGCACAATGTCAGGCAACATTGGGCAATGTTGTGCAATGTTGGGCAAAGTCAGGCAAAGTCGAGCAAAGTCGGGTAAACACGCTCACACCTACTTTACTGTTCCTTAACCAGTCAGGTCTGCCCAGCAAGAAAATAAAAAACAGTGACAGGGCTCAAACTCAAGATACTGTGCACTATAGTCACAGTACTGAACCACTAAGCCATGACAGCATTTCACTGGCACAGACAAAGCAGGACAATTGTAGACTAATGCAAACACAAACAAATGCTGTATTATGCCCTCTGAACTTCCCCCAGGCCTATACAGACAGATAACAGCAGGCCAGGCAGTGTGATGTGGGTTGGGTAGGCTATGAAGTCACAAACTAATATACATGAAACTGGAAGCTAAGATCTGTAGTACAGTAGTATGCCTCAAACCAGTATGATAGGCAACAGTACAGACTGAAATGGAGTACCTAACATAGCAGTGCAGGCCTAGCAAATGTGTATAAGTGTCAGGTGAACCCCTCATCCTATGTACACCCACAGTAACAATCAGGTGTGCCCCCCCCAGGTAGAAATGTACAAATAATAGCTGTCCCCGCTGTATGTAGAAATGTTGATAAGTCTATGCAAAGTGACTCATGGAAGCCCTGCAGGCACAGCGTGCTTCCTGTTGATGTACAACACAAAGGTGAGCCCTGAAGTAGAAACCAACTTGATTTTTCACACACATATAGTATATATGTCCATATTGGGCATGCTCACACACTTAAACAAATTTAGCAAATGTCAGTCAGCAACATACTGAAAGGTCATACTGGGCATGCTCACACACAAATAAATGAAGCAAATGTCAGGCAACAACATACTGAAAGGTCATACTGGGCATGCTCACACACTTAAGCCATGTCAGAGTACAGCAGTGGGCCACACATATCTGGCAGTTGCATATGTTTTACCCCAGCAACCTGTCACTATTCACCAATCCTCCCTTGTGCACACAGTTATATGAAAATAGACACATATAATATACTGGAACCCTGTCATAATCAAACTATGTACCACAAGTACTTAAGTTGTTCACAGAAAGTGAAAAAGCAAAGAAGATCGATAAACCTGCAATCAGTATCATGAATAAACAATGTACACTCCAAACATTATCCAATCCATGTTCTGGAAAAATAATCTGTAAAGGAGTCCATAGAGAACCATAGCGCTTCCTTCCGCTATGTCATAAATAGCAATGTACACTCATATATGTCCTGAGTCAGTGCAAACTGTAAATGACTGACATTGCCAAAATCCTGTCAGACAGGCTCATACATACACACCCCCCTCATACTGACAAAAGGCCCCATCATCATACCTGGAGATTGTGAAAGCACAGATATCACATATAGAATGGGTAAACAGCTCCTTCCAAACCTGAAAACATGGCGTCTATGGGATTACATTGTTTCCCTAGCTGTGTCATAAGTGAACTCCAGAACAAACAGACCCTGCGCCTGAACAGTCTGTTGAGCCTCACCCTCTGTACAGGATATGAAACTGTTGAATGTGTTACAGCAATGTTTGGCACACTCCACAAGTGTTGGTGCACAACAGACCATGGGAACTATTGTCTTATAAGCCTATTAAGCTTGATCTGTAAGGCCATGGAGTCCATCATGATGGAACTCATAAACAGAGCTATTGGGAGCCTACAAACACCCAATCCTACCAATTTTGGTTTGGTCAGGGGCAGATCATGGTTCCCAAACCTGCTAGACTGTTTTCAAGGCAGTCACCCAGGATACACATCAATGAAATGAGCTACACACGTCCCACATAGACCTTGAAAAGCTCTTTTCCAACATCCCAGACACATGTCGTATCCACAAAATCAACAACCTGTGCATAAATATGTATGTCATCTGATGGATTGCCAACTGGGGCACAGATGGATCACACAAGGTAAGAATTGTGGTCTCCTGTTCAAGTTGGTAACAACTGCTGTCCCCCATGGCTCAGTCCTGGGACCCCTCCTGTCTGGTGTATACTTTTCAGAAATACAGTCAAACACACGAGGGCTATGTTTAGCAAAGTTTGTGGATGATTGCAAAACAGTTGTCATAATCGATGTTTGGGACAACAGAGACATCCCTAAAAAGGGTCTCAGTCAGACAGATGTGGTGTCAAAATTATGGCCTCGAGCTACAGTCATACAAATACCACATAGGTGCCAACACCCTAAATATGGAGGTGATAATAAGGGATCTATGGATACATGTGGATAGTCATCTCTACTTCCAGAAACACATTCACAAAGTGGTCAGACAATTATGCTATGTTTTCCCACAAACTGCCAAGGTCTTTGCATGTAGGTCAAAGGAGGTTCCCTCTACTCATCAGTCATCAGACCCATCAGAGAGTACCACAACACACTTGCGATGAATCTGACTAGGCACCTGCAGCAGCTGGAAAGACCACTGAAGTACCTCAACAAGAGGATTACTGGCCTCAAACAGTTGCCCCATGCAACAAGACTGAATTTAACTCAATCTGTACTCTGTTGCATACTGTCTACTAAGGAGATCTCTGCCCAACAGGCAGGTCCATGTCATGGTAACACTCAGATCTGCTCTGAGTTACAGCTCAATGGCACTAAATATACAGATCCAATTGATATTGCCAACATCCTGGCAGATAGGATCAGTGCTAACTTTACCCCCCCTCTCACCCATGAAAGAACACATCTCTATAACGGAAGACTGCAAAGTTGCTGTCATCATGGCTGCACAGGTAAAAAACACTCTCCAAAGCCAGTATCACAGCATCCGTCGGAACAGATAACTTCCCAGGCTGTGTTCTACACAAACTACAGAACAAACAGGCACCACACTTAAGTACCATGTTCAGTCATAGCCTCACCTCAGGCTTTGTGCCTGCTGAATGGTGCACAGTGATGGTTATCCCACTACACAAGGGTGGAGACACCACGGACCCCAGGAACTAGTGCCCCATTAGCCTGATGAGCCTGCTCTGCAAGGCCATGGAATGTATCATCATACAACTTATAAAAAAAGACATTGGTAATCTCCAAACTCTGGACCACAACCTTGTTGGGTTTGTAAAATGCAGATCATGTCACCTAAACCTGATAGACAACATTGAAGCAGTCACCAGAACCGTAGACAAGGGTAAGGTGGTTCGCACAGCCTATGTAGATATTGCCACGGCTTTCAACACCATTCCCCACTCTGGAATTATAGATAAACCCACTAAACTAGGTATAAATTGCTATGTCACAAGATGGGTTGCCAACTGGCTCACTGACAGAACACACACTGTGAAAGTAGCAGACTCCAAGTATGACTTTGGACCAGTGACGAGTGCAGTACCACAGGGTTCAGTCCTGGGTCCTGTCCTGTTTTGTATCTACATCCCTGAAGTAAACTTTAACATGGATGAAGTTTCCAGATGACTGCAAACTAGGAGCCATAATTGTAAATACTAAAGATGTGGACAACCTACAAAAGGGCCTCACTGAGACAGATGCCTGGTGTCAAAGCCATGGCCTCAAGCTCAGTACCAATAAGTGCATTGTCATCCCCTTTGGTAAAAACTCTGTAGCCATGAACTACAACATAGGTGGTAGTATACTTAACACAAAGTGTGATAAGAGACCTTGGGTCACAAGTGGACAGTGGACACACCTGTGATAATCACATCCCCACAGTAGTCAAGAAATCCTTCTATGTGGCATACCTCATCACAAAAGGTGTCTCATGCAGAAAAGAAGAGGACATTGTTCCCCTCTACTCATCACTCACTACATCCATAATAGAGTACAATGCCCCTTTTGATATGTACCTCACAAGACATCTACAACAACTGGAAAGCCTGCAGAAATACCTCACAAAGAGCATTAGCAGCCTGAAATACATGCCATACACAGACTGTCTCAAAATGCTCCAGCTGTACTCTCTCGAATATCGCCTACTCAGAGGTGATCTCTTCCTAACATAAAAAGCTATGTCAAACACAGAGCTGTTGGACATGCTCCATGTAAAATACTCACAATCCCTCTGATCTTCGGCCCCAAAACCCAGAGTGAAATACAAAAAGAAGGGGTGTATCCATTTACCTTATGGATACCCACACCTTCAGGTTAGTGGCACAGCATGAGGCCTTGGAGACCATGCAAGTGCAACTAACATTGGGCAAAGCTGCTTATTAGATTGTAGCCTGCTACAGATCACCTACCTAGTTTCTGGAACTTCGCTCAGTATTCCTGAGAACAGTGGAAAATATAAAGGTCCTATCAAACACCATTATATGAGGAGATTACAACTACCCAAACATTGAGAGGGAGAATTACTCATGTATAACGTCCTTTGCCCAATGTTTCCTAGAGTTTAAAAACTCAAACGCCCTGGAACAGCTGGTCACCATGCCCACTAGAGGTGACAACATACTGGACCTGATCATCACCAACATGGGTAACAGTGTTCCACAACAGAGATAAACCCCTCACTGGTAATATCAGATCATAACGTAATCACATTGGACATCCACATCCCACCCCCTGCCAGTCAAGGAAACCACTGTGAAGACATTTTCAAAAGCAAACTGCACACTTCCCAAGACCAAAGTGGAAAGTTCCAAAGCCCCCTTGCTATAGGATAATGCTATACAATCTGCCAAATCATTTACAAGTCCATTCTATGTGCATCTACAGGGATGCATGGATCGAGACATCCCAAATAAAACCAAGATGCACTCCTCCAAAAATAAGAAACCAATCTGCTGGTCATTGCTCATAAATAAGCTATACAACAGAAGGAGGAAACAAACACATGATAGAGCAAACTTCACAAAAGGAAAGGCACCACTGATCATTATTAGGAAGAAACAATGATTGCTCATAAAATAATCCAAGGCCAGTTTCTAAAGACAAATTGCCAAGGAATGTAAGAATAACAACCACAAAGCCTTCGTTAGCTATACCAAGCATTTAGGTGGCAACTTTCAAATATGCTGTCAGTTACTGCAAAATGGCAAAAAAATACACTGAACCAACTTACATTGCCGACATCCTGGGGGACAAGTTCAGTGCAAACTCCCCCCCATCACCCCCAAAAGGGCCTGTGTCCATCCCAGAAGAATGCAGAGCCCCAAACTTTATGGGCATGCAGATAAAAACAGCCCTCTCCAAAGCTAAGAACACAGCATCAATGGGACTGGATGGTGTCCCAGGCTGCGACTTACACCAGCCCCAAAAGAAACTACACCCTCACCTACATTCACTGTTCAGACTCAACCTTACCACAGGCTATGTACCCAAAGAATGGCATACAGCAACAGTCATCCAGCTCCACACAGGGGGTGCCACAAAAGAACCAGGAAACCATTGCCCTATATGTCTACTCAGCCTGGTCTGCAAAGCTATGGAGCAAATTATCATGGAACCGATAAACAGAGACATTGGGGACCTCCAGTCATTGGACTCTACCCAACTTGGCTTTGTTAAAGGCAGATCCTTCCTCCTAAACCTAGTTGACTTATTTGAAACAGTTTCCAAGGACATAGATGGAGGTGAAAGTAGTCCACACAGCCCACCTGGACCTCACTAAGGCCTTTCAACACCATTTCCCACTCTGGCATCATGGACAAGCTTATCAGCTTGAACATTAAAAGCTATGTTACAGGATGGGTGGCCAACTGGCTCACAGATCAAACACACATGTTCAGAGTTGCGGGTGCCATGTATGACTCTAAACCAGTCACAAATGGCATCCCACAGGTCTTGGTCCTGGGACCCCCACCTGTTCAGTAGATACTGCTTAGAGGTACAGGCAAGCATGGGAGGAGTATGGCTGAACAAGTTTGCAGATGACTGCTAACTGTGGTCCATAATCGACTCTACAGCTGACACAGACATCCTCCAGATGGGTCTTACAGAGACAGATACCTGGTGTCAAAACAATGCACTCAAGCAGAATGCCAAAGAATGCATAGTCATCTCCTTTGGATATAACAAAGTGCACACAAATTACCACATAGGTGGTAATCCAGTATGTATGGAGAATGTAATTATGGCCCTGGGGACCCAGGTAGATAGTAAACTCTCCTTTGATGATCACATTGCCAAAGTGTTTAGAAATTCCTTCTATGTAGCCCACCTAATGTCACCTAATGTAACCCACTTTGTCTAGTCTGATGATGTCACCATGCTACAAATATACCTGTGGAAAGGAGAACTCCCAATAATGTGAATAGTGCGTCATGTAAATGTGTACTGCTCTAGTATCATAAAGTAGTTAGGTAGGGGTTTGAATCCTGCACTTGACAACTGTATGAGAGTGTGTGTGTGTCTCCTTGTAGAGGAGCAACCTTTTAGGAGACTACTACAACACCTTAAAAGTGGTATACTTATCCTTGTCAAGTCTGATGATGTCACCATCCTACAAATATACCTGTGGAAAAGAGAGCTCCCAGTAATGTGTCTACCGCGTCGTGTTAATGCGTGCTTCTGTAGTATCATAAAGTAATTAGGTAGGGGTTTGAATCCTGCACTTGATGACTGTATGAGTGTGTGTGTGTGTGTGTGTGTGTGTGTGTGTGTGTGTGTGTGTGTATTTCCTTGTAGAAGAGCAACCTTTCTGGAGACAACTACAACACCTTAAAAGTGGTATACTTATCTTTGTCAAGTCTGATGATGTCACCATCCTACAAATATACCTGTGGAAAAGAGAACTCCCAGTAATGTGTATAGTGTGTCGTGTTAATGCATACTCCTCTAATATCCTAAACCTAGTTAGGTAGGGGTTTGAATCCTGCACTTACTGACTGTGTACCTCCTTGGAGAGGAGCAACCTTTTTGAAGACTACTGAAACACCATAAAAGTGGTATACTCATCTTTGTCAAGTCTGATGATATCACCATCCTACAAATATACCTGTGGAAAGGAGAGCTCCCAGTAATGTGTATAGCACGTTGTGCTAATGTGTACCACTCTAGTATCATAACCTAGTTAGGAAAGGGTTTGAATCCTGCACTTGGTGTGTGTGTGTGTGTGTGTGTGTGTGTGTGTGCTCTATGTGTGTGACACAGTTGGTCAATGTGTTGTGGGTTTTGCTTTTACGACTGTATGACATATCACAATGACAACAGTATGTGCACTGCACGTCAGGTAGCTGTGTGGCAAATACATATACGTACATGTGAACTCAATTATTTCATAGGTGGGAACCCTGCTTTTTCCATGAACACATCTGTTATCTTTGCCAGAGTGTGCTGCCGCTTTCCAGACCTTACGTCACATCTGTATGCTTGTGACAAGCCCAGCCACTGCAGTGATCCCTGGCCTAGGTCATCCGTGTCACACACACTCATTACGGTTTCTATTGAATAGTGTGAGTGAATGTTTATGCCTGAGGTATATTTCAGACCTGTTCAAATGCAGCAAAGTCTGTCAATGATGGCTATTCATTATAGGTGTACAACAACCTTTGTGGATATGCATGCAGACCCCTTATTGCTTATGTGATCCACCAAGGGATTTCAAAATACCTTTGGAAATGTGATTACCAAAGGAGAAACGACGTAACACTTGGCTGTATGTACACATCGGTACCTGTTCAACATGTTGGGGCTACTACCTATGTGGTACTGTGAGGATACTATGTGTTGTAAAGGTGGATGACTATGCTTTAGTTGGCTTATAGCTTTACAGCATGGGTTTGACAACAGGTCTGTAATATTAGAGGGTGTATATATAGCTGCAAATGCTAGATTAGCATACTAGCCTGGTACAGCAGTTGCCAATTCCAAGCTACACGTTAGTATGATTATCATGCATGTGTTACTCTGTCACATTCATGTTTATATAGCTGTATGCACTACTTCCCCAAACAGCCATTGTCCACACTACTGTACAGAACACAGAGAACATGGATCAGATGTTTGACATTTAATGCTGAACTACATATGTCACAGTTATTTCCCACTGCACATAGCTACACACTGATTTGTCCATGGCCATAGTTATGCAGGGCATCTGTGCATAGATATGTACTGCTGCCACATATGGATGTTTCAAAGTATGTAGAGTACTCTTCAAAAACATCTACTACATGCCAGTAAATACATATCTGTTACATACCTTTCCTTTGTATGTGTTGGTAGTATTACATTCCGTGTGCTTTTCACTTTTTTTTTCTGTTGATGTGGGTGTGTGTCTCTCTGTCTCTGTCTCTCTCTCTCACTCAATATCTGCAATGGAATGATTGTGTGTGTGGACAGCAAGTACAGCCTGCTTTTATAGGTATTTGCACATGTGCATGTGATGGTCTCTGCACCAGTTGGTGGCCACCATTTGGTAATTGCATGCAGCCTGCTGTGTAGTAATTGCAGTACTCACTGTCATAGCAACCCAATGCTATATATTGCTATGTCAGGTAGGCGTAGCCCTTTCAGCTTTTCAAAGTGGGGCCCATGCTTGTTTGCTGTGGACACCGTTAAGTCAAAAGGTTGTTATAGTTCTTATATCTGAAGCTAGGGGTGTAGCCAGTGATTTAAATGTTGTACTCAGACCTGAATGTTGCCACTTCCAGTACACAGTTGTCAGTGTAGAATTGTACTCACCCCTACAAATGCTAACACAAGATACATGGGAGTATGTAGTTTATTTTCTACTTATACAATTAACTGCCATACAAAAGTAGTTATTGAGATGTATTCATTTGGCACATGAACTGTTTGTGAACTGCTATACTGTGAATATTTAATGTACTCACTTCTGCACAGTTTGTGCTTTTTTATTGTTGACATTAGCACAGGATGCTCAAGGAAACGGGACAATTCCAGTACTGAGTATGCCTACCTACATCCTTGGTAGACCCTGAACACACAGGTATATTGTACATTTGGGTGGGGATGCAGACATACAGAGAGCATTAAGTATCACTGTGTGAATGTTATCTTGCTGGTCCTAAAGGGTTGCTGTGTACCTGTTAGTTTAGCAAGGCAAGTAGTCTGTCTGCATAGCTCCCAACTGTGGAACTATCCAGATGGTAGCCAGATGTTAGGATGTTATTCTTTGTCTGTGCAATGCACAGGTCTTTTCAGCATTGGTACAATGGCATTGTTACAGTCGTTTGCTACCAGTACATGGCTACATCCTTTGGTATTTCAGTGTTGTACTCCTACATAAGGGTATGCTTGTGGAACTCCTTCCAAAGCTATTTGCACAGTGTGTAACAGCAAAAAAGCTGATATGCCTGTGTGTTTCTGACTCAGCCAGACCTCTGAAACACTCAGGTACATATTTGAACAGAGTGAGGTAAAGGTAGGTAAAAGTGAGGTACACCTTTAAAATATTAGAGACAGTAAGTGGAGACTTCGGGAGAACCAGTGCATATGGATTACTACACATTTTCTGAAGTACAAGCGGTGTCTAACTCCTACATACTGTCATTATTCATTAGGTGTAATACCCCACCTTTCTGCCTAACATCAGTACTTTTCAGGGGATTCAGAGGGACACAGCTAACATATGTTTCAAAATCAGGGACATCCCTGAAATGTTGTCACAGTTGGGATGTATGTCCTCTGCCCTAATCAGATATGCCACTGTTTGTCCTGCTATGATACTGTGTGAGGGTTGTAAAGTGCTGCTGTAACATCATTTACTGCTAGAATGGCTGGTTCTCTTATCACAGTCATGTAATGCAATTCCACAACAACTGCTGGTAAAGTTCCACAGAACAGGTTTTGTGTTATGGCATTCCTATTATTCCTTTACATTCACTCATTCTGATGCAATATATATCTATTTCAGCAACATCCTGCTGTATATCTACTGTGGCTTAGTGATACTTCATGCAGTCTAGTGTGTCCAAGGTCTGGGGTTTGAGACTGACAGAGGTGCTTTATTTTGCTGCTGAGCAGAACAAGGGCCCTCATGTGAAGGGTGACTAAGGCACTTTTAAGCAGTTGTAAGCGGGTTTGCACGGGTTTGCATGAAGCTTAGCAATGCTTAGCTAACCGCACACAAGCGCACACTTGCGCAAACCCACTAACTACTGCTTAAAAGTGCTTACTCCCGCTAACCCTCACGTTAATTTCTTTGAAAGAAAAGAAAATGGGGAGATAGGACAGTGGTGAAAAAGGGGCACAAAGAGGGAAAGACAGTAGGGAAAACAGCTCGGATGTGCAGGATGGGTGTAGGGAAGGACCATAGCTGCCCATTTCTTTTACAGCAACAGCTGTGCATATGCAATAATTTTGGAGGGAAATATGAAACCTTCTACCCCTGAGAGAGGGGTGAGGACAACAAAGTATGCTGTACTGCCAATTAAATTACATTTTATATGTCCAGCAGACATGTGTGCAAAATGGGCAGCTATGTATGGGGCGTAATTTTTTTTTGGAGCAGATTGCCCTTTTTTTCTTTTTCCAGGTGAGAGTGGAATGTGCGGTAGGGGATGTAGGTATATTTGGCGAGGTAGGTTGGGGAGGTAAACAGACAGGACAAACAAGACGCATACAGGGGTGGAATATGACATATGTGGGGGGTGAACAACATTGACGGGGAAGGATGCTTGGAAATCGCAAGCCTATGAGCCCACAGAACTGAGATTCCCCACCCATGGGCAGTCACCACTGCACCTTCACAGACCAGAGGGTGGCTGTGCTGGGTGCTGCGTAGGAGGGGCAGACTCACCCGTGAGTCACGCCATTCGTGCCTCAAGCTGGCGTAGAGGATCAGTGACAGAACGCTGGATCTCCATACACACTACAGCCCGGACTGTTTGGAGGGTGAGAGGAGGCCCTCCTCCGCCCACACTTGCATGGGGGGGGCGAGCCCCATCCCTTGCAGCGCTTCCACCTGAAGGTGGCACAGGCCCAACGGAGGAGGAGGTCCCGGGCTGGGCACCAGACCTGCTGCTGCCAGGTGCCATCGGCAGCTGGGGCAGGTGGGTCCGCTGGGACCGGCCTTCCCATATGTTCTATGATTTGAAGGATTTAATGACAATATGGGTTGGTAACAGCCAACAGCAAATTAGTTGTAACAGCATGCAGTAGTATTCCCATTAACCCAACACACCAGAGTTCCAACAGTTGAACAGCAAACATAACATATGCATATATAGAACAACAGTGGACATTCCAACAGCATGCAGGATTAATTGGTTGCAACAGGCCACCAAGACTGTGGTATCTGAATAGGGCACATGCATCGAAGTAAATGCAGATATTTATAAACCAATAGGACATATGTCCCAACAAATGTTTTGAGATTAGACATACTCATTGAGGTATGGAATTGCATTGTTTATGCACATACAGTAGGGTGTAAAAAGATACCTCCATTAACAACTTATATATACTTATAGTTTACACTACATTCCTATTGACTGCAGGTATATATCCCCTACATGTATTATTACACTAGGCAATGTCTGTTAAATTGTGAAATGGGTTTTGCTAGTTCTTTATATACCTGACCTGAATCTGACATACAAACTGTCCAGGATGCAGATGTTACTGCTACGTATTTATATATTATATTTATATTTATATATCTACATACCTAGATGTGTTCAGGTGACATTATCAGTTATATTTTAACAGCCCCTACATTTCTAGCAGCACACTGACATTTCTGGGGAACACAATAACAAGCTACTCATGTGCCAGATTAACCTGTACATGCCGGCCATGAACCAATAGTTGAGGACTGTATATATGCTTAACAGCTACTGGCACTCCCTTCATTCACTTTATATGGGCCTACCCAAGTGTGGGTTGACAGCACTTAATACAACATTACTATTTCTATAATGCAAGAGTACAATAGCATATCAAAGAAAGTGACACAGACATACTCCAGGAATTATACCTTTATTAATTACATAACACACTTTTCTAGAGGCTCTCTCATTTATTTGATATAACAGTGCATGCAGAAGACTTATTCAAGACATATTATACCTTTATTAATGGGTTACAACACTCTTTTTCAGGCTCTCTCATTTGTTTTATATAACAGTACATGCAGTGAAATTATTCAAGACTTATTATACTTTTATTAATGGGTTACAACACTCTTTTTAGGCTCTCACACTTATTTTATATAACAATACATACAAAGAAGTTATTTAAGATGCATTATACCATTATTATTGGGCTACAACACTTTATTTCAGGCTGTCTCACTTATTTTATATAACAATACATGCAGAATAATTACTAACCTGCCTGGTGACGCAGCCTTAGCAGCCTATCTGCATAGGCTTGCTGATTCACAGCATGGACACCTGCAGCTGTGAAGTAAATGAAGTGATATTGAGACATTCCTATCCATAATATAGACTACAATAGCAATTCTTACATATTTCATTCCATGGCTACGTACTCAGTAGTGGGGCATTTTCCATCCCACGGGTTTCCTGTATCCACTGGTTCAGTCGGTCTTCCTTGTGTCTCTTCAGATCTGAGTAGTGGTGTCTGACCTGCTCACCAGTCCAAGGGATGCCTGTGGCACTGGTGAGATCATGAGCTAGATGGTTCCAGGCTTCCGCTTTGTATTGGGTGCCTTGGAACTGGCCCTGCAGGAGTCTCTCCTCATGATTATGGATGAGGAGCCAAACCATTACTTTTGACTCTTCAATGCCCAATGTTGCGCTCGAAATCGAGAGCCCTCTCCAACACCGGCCATGCTGACTGCAGATGGGAGCTACAACCAGTTATGGCAAGTATTCCCGCCTATGGAGCTTAAATATGCTTCATTTCCCACACTTTTCTGTGATTGATTAGTTTTGAGGAAACTCAGCTGAAAGCACACCTGCTTAGCAATGGGTAAACTTCTATTGGTATGTATGTGTGTGTTGAAAGTGCATGCATATGAAAAGCTGTCATGGCTTAGTGGTTCAGTACTGTGATTATGGTGCACAGTATCCCGGGTTTGAGGCCTGTCATTGCCTTTTATTTTACTACTGGCCAGACCGGATAGGAGGTGTGGCTGTGTTTAGCTGACTTTGCTCAACTTTGCCCAACATTGCTCTATGTTGCTCTACGTTGCTTGACATTGCTTGGTGTTGCACTAGTTAGCGCGATGCGCAGCTACGGGCAAACATGTTCTGTTTGCGCTAGTTGGCGCGATGCGCAGCTCTGCGCAAAGCTATTGCCCTAGTTAAAGCAGTGCTAAGCTATGAGCAATTATACTGAAATGTGCTTAGTACTGGTAAACTTTGCTTAGCAGTGCTTCACATTGCTTAAGATATGTTACTTATGCTTCATCAGTATGCATAACCATATCACTTTCTTATATATATGTATATAAAATTTGTTCACAACTACATAGGCTATTTCAATGCTTTTTACTAAAATTTCAATGACAAATGTAAGGAATTCTTTTCGTATACAGATTTCCAACAGAAAATAAAAAGGGGAGTGGTGGGACTCGAACCGGGAATGCCTCCTCTTTGTGCGAATGTTCTACCACTACGCTATTACTTTTTTGCTTAATTTGCATATAAGTTTCTTATTATCCTCTTCGATTTCTTGACTGCTAACTGTAGCTAAGCAATAGGCAAACTAGTGCAAACATGCGCAAATACGGGCAGCTATATCGGGAATCTTCTTCTTCTTCTTTTGGCTTTTCCCGGTTAGGGGTTGCCACAGCGGATCATCTGTCCGCTCATGACTGGCAGTGGAGTTTTACAGTGTTGAGTTGCCAGCCCAGCACTTAACCTTCCACAGAAGGCATACACATGCACACACACTCACACCTAGGGCCAATTTACAGTGTCCAATCCACCTACTGCATGTCTTTGGGATGTGGGAGGAAACCGGTGCACCCGGAGGAAACCCACGCGACCACAGGGAGGACATGCAGACTCCGCACAGAAGGCACCCCAGCTGAGAATCACAGCTATATCGGGAATAATAAAAAATAAATAAAAGTTTTACATTTTATAATTGTACTGGGGTTTAGAATGTGGGGGAGTGTAGTTGGGTATATACACATTTGAGCGGACTCGCTCATGTAAGTTGACATTTCCCAATTGAGGGACTTGCAGGGGTGTGGATTTCTGGACTGCTCGGCAGTCCGACATGCCCCCTGCACTTGTGCAAGCTCCATGTTAGCCTTTGAGTTGAGGCAGCGCGCCCTCATTAATATGCATGACGTGCTGCCGTCTTACTTTTAGACTGGCATTTCCGTGTAAGACTACTTTAGTCTTACACGGAGGATTCATGAATCCTGGGGATAGTGTTATGTATTACTAGTTAGCTGAGCATAAACATTTTCATCTACTGTATTACATGAATTACTTTATGAACTATCCCAGATACGTGCTGGGATTTAGAAAGAATCCCTTATGCTCATGTAAACAAGGTACAGGTTATACAATCTTGCAAAATATGACTCAGAGATATGTTTGGCTGCAATGAGGAAGAATTCATTAATGGTTAATTTGCATGTCCCTGAATTACATGTAATTACAGCTAGTGCTAAACATCACTTTTTTGAGGTATTAACACTGGTGGCTTATGCATCTCATTTGTACAGGAACCCCTGTTAATCATTCTCCCACACACACATGCAGATATTCACACACACACACTCACACACACACACACACACACACACACACACACACACACACACACACACACACACACACACACACACACACACACACACACACACACACACACACACACACTGCAGTACACATAGACACACTCACTCACATACCCAAAACCACTACATCTGTGATTACCTCCGATGTGGTATATTTCATTGGCTATAATCGGGGAGCACAACATTTTTGCTATGCTGATTAACTTGGCCAGCTTTTCTAATTTTCCCTCCTGTAAGCATTTCTGGGTTAGCGCACATGGCTAATTACTATTAGTCAATCACTGGAATGCTTTATTAGCATTAAATGGGGCTGTAGAGACAGCCTACCTCAATGATTTTTACCAGCCTTGCAAAATCATTGAAGTGGGCCTGTCTCTGAATTGGAAAGAGATACTACAAGCAGTTCAGGACTCACCTTAGGACTTATCACTAGTTTAAACCCTTTCTGACTCCCATCCATGTTGCACTGTTACTGTGTTGTTTCCCTTTCAGTAATGCTGACATGTATAAACTAGCCAGGATTGCAATCTTTAGCTGTTCATTTATATGTAAATATTGTTTATTCTTTTATATATATTATTGTTAATTACTGTAATTGTTGTGCACTTTAATGTATTTGTAATGTGATTTTTTTTACATATTTGTATGATAATTAATGTAACTATGTGGCTTAATATATAGATAAATTGAACTTTTCTCCATGGACCTATACAAAAATGGACCTCCACCCAATTATCAAAACATACATACAAACATACATACATACTTATATGCATGCATACACATGTACATGCATCAATAAATAAAATGCTACAACAAAACTGTTTTTGTACTTCAGAGGCATTACATAAAACAGTATCATATAACTCTAGTTCTAATGATTTTCTCAAGCAAGTATAAACTGCATTATATATAGAAAGCCTTGTTAATATTTTGCCAATTTTTATATTTTTTTCTTTCTTGTCAAATGCACAACACTGGTGTAGAAAAAAACTATTTCCTTCTGATTCCCTACTGTATGCTTTGGTAGGGGGTTGGGGGTGGCAGGTAGGTTACTTCACTTACCCTACCTTCAGTGCCAAAATGATACATGCATATTATCAGTTTTTGGATAACTCATCTTGTTTGGTCAAGGGGTAGTTTCTTTACTCACTAGTGGGAGTAGGGAGTACTGAGCTGCCTGTTTGTCCTCAGAGGAGTGGTTTAAGGCAGTAACTTGTAGTTTATTGGCCAGTTTGGGTCATTTCCTGTCTTTTCCAGCCCCCTGCTATAAAGCCGCATTAAGCGATTTAAGCGCACTTAGCTGAGTTGCCACTGTTGCACATTAGGGCAGCGCCGGTTAAGCAGGTTTAAACTATTCGGGCTACCTAAAGTCCACTCTTCAAATTTTCCCTTAAAACTACCTTCCTCGAACTATACTACTGATCTAATCAGCGTATCCTATAACTAAAAGATCATCTCTACTTGACTCCAAGTAGACTATTCTCTATCTGTTAAACCTAGCACTTGCTCCTACAGTACTTATTACCTTGATACAGCACTCTTATAGATAGCACCCCAAAAAAGGCAAACCCCCATTTCTCGGTCACCCACGTCCCCCGGAATCTCTTGAAAAGTTTTTTGTCTAGTCCTTCTAGCATGTTGAGGGATCAGTTGCTAGTGTCCTCTCCTGCTCAGCTGGTGAACCTGGGAATATTGAGGCAATGTTACAATTGCCTCATGTACACAGGCAACCCTCTCCTCCTCCCACAAAACACAAATACATGTGAGAGATGCAACTATACGGCCAAACTGGAGGCTGAGCTCTCAACATAGGACTGGCAAGACCAGTCAGGAGGAGAAGGTTACCACACACACTATAGACCCAGTCTCACATAGTACCATCACAACCTCAAATCATACACATAAACACACAAAGACATACTCGGAGGCTCTGATCAAAAATCTACCAAAACAGCAGAGGCCACCAAAGCAGACACCCAAACAACCACCACCTCAGAACACAACACCTGCAACACATAGACCTCACAGTCAGAGTGTCAAACAGTCACAGCCCTTAAGGCCAAACACAATGCCAGACACACTAGTCATTGGTGACTCCATAGTCAGACACACTGACGTCCCGCTCACCAGACTGAGTAAGGAGAAGGTCACAGTAAGCTGCCTGTCGGGCGCTAGAATCCGCCACATAACGCAAGCACTCAGGTCTCTCAACAGCAGGTACAAATCGACTCAGTCATTGTCCACGCTGGTGTAAACGACCTGAGACGCACTCCTCCTTGGACTACATGAAAAGAGACATTGAGGAGCTCTCTGATTATGTAGCCCAGGCAGGTATGACCCTGACCTTGAGCAGTATCCTACCTTCACCAAGAATGATGCCACAATACAGAGATAAGATGATCAGCTTTAACAATTGGCTTAAACTCTGGTGTCATTCAAAGGGGATCCAATGTCTGTCTGCCTGGGATGACATGCTGGACAAGCCACGCTGTTTCGCAAGGGACGGCTTGCACCTGTCACCCTGGGATTCGGATATTGGCAAAGGCTCTTGCCACCCCCATAGTGCCTTTTTAGGCAAGGCTCAAATTCTAAACCTACCACCCTAGAACACAAAAAGGAAAAAAACTAAGGATAATGCTGCTCAATGCCAGAAGTCTAAATCTCAAAATGCACGCACTCAAGGCCCTTCTCAGTATGGAGAACATCGATGTCTGTGCTGTGACAGAAACCTGGTTCAAGGCTCCTGAGAGCACCCCAGCGCTATCAGGTTTTACCTCATATCATGCGTTCCGGCCCCAAAATCCGGACAATACCAAGAAAGGAGGGGGGGTATCCATATTCATCAAGGATACCCACACCTCAAGACTGGTGGCAATGCACGATGCATCGGAGACCATCCAGGTGCAATTAACCATAGGCAACACTGCTCTGCAAATTGTAGCATGTTATAGGCCACCCTCACAAACTCAGGAACCTCACATGGCCTTCCTGAAAACACTAGAGGGGATAAATGTATCACCAAACACCATCATACTAGGTGACTTCAATTACCCTAATATAGACTGGGAACACTACTCAAGCCCAAACACCCTAGCCCAAAAGTTCCTGGAATTCATAAACTCAAATGCCATGGAACAACTAGTCACCATCCCTACAAGAGGAGAAAACATACTTGATCTCATCATCACGAACATGGGAGCACAATGTTCAACACCGAAGTATACCCTCACTGGTGAGATCAGACCACAAAGTAATCACACTGGAGGTCCTCATCCCACCCCCACCTGAAATAAAAAGACCACAGTAAAGAACTTCTCGAAGCCGACTTCACACTTCTAAAGACTAGTGTGGTCTCCTTTAAGGCCCCGAGCCGGAAAACAGTACTCAAGCCGCTGAATCACTTACAAATGCCTTCTACCAGTACCTGCAGGACTGCATGGATAAGGCAATCCCAAGCAAAACAAAGACTCTTTGTACCAAAGGCAAGCGTCAGTCTGGTGGACCCCAGCCATAAACAAACTCTACAACAAAAGGAGGAAGCTACTACAAGATAGAGCAAAATCCTTAAAGGTAAGACACCCTTGATCACTATAAGTAAAAACTAAGAGCTCTCATAAAATCATCCAAAGCAAATTTTGAGAGAAAAATAGCTAAAGACTCAAAAGACAATCATAAGGCCTTCTTTAGCTATGTTAGAAACCTGGGAGGAAACTCCCAGATATGCTCAGAACTAGTTCAAAATGATGTGAAGATTACTGATCCTACAGACATTGCCAACATACTGGCTGACAGGTTCAGTGCAAACTTCTCCCCTCCCCAAAAGGAGAGATATCTATACCAAGCGATTGCAGCCCCCAAACATCTCCAACACCCAAGTGAGAACTGCTCTCCAAAGCAAAAACACAGCATCCATGGGACCTGATGGTGTCCCCGGCTGTGTGCTCCACGAACTCAACGAGGAATTAAACCCACAGCTAGGACAGCTGTTTAATCATAGTCTTACCTCTGGATACGCACCCAGGAGTGGCGCACTGC
Source organism: Protopterus annectens (assembly GCF_019279795.1). Classification (NCBI taxonomy): domain Eukaryota; kingdom Metazoa; phylum Chordata; order Ceratodontiformes; family Protopteridae; genus Protopterus; species Protopterus annectens. The sequence goes on from NC_056743.1 coordinate 1,497,352,718, forward strand.
AACTGTGGTCCCACTTCACAAAGGCGGTGCCTCCACCGACCCTGGAAATTACCGCCCATTAGCTTGACAAGCCTTATCTGCAAAGCCATGGAGAGGATCATAATGGACCTCATAAATAAAGACATAGGGAATTTGCAGTCTTTGGATCCATCCCAGTTTGGCTTTGTCAAAGGCAGATCATGCCTTCTAAACTTGGTTGACTTTTTCGAAACAGTCACCAAAGCCATTGATGAGGGAAAGGCAGTCCATACAGCCTACCTCGATCTGGCGAAGGCCTTGATACAATACCCCACTCGGGTATCATTGAAAAACTCATCAGCTTAAATGTTAACCCATACATCACAAGATGGGTTGCAAACTGGCTGAGTGACAGAACCCACAGGGTCAGAGTTGCTGGCGCCACATCAGACTCAAAGCCTGTCACAAGTGGTGTACCACAGGGCTCAGTCCTGGGCCCACTCTTGTTTGGCATCTACTTTTCCAGTACAAGCAAACACAGGAGGGTTATGGCTGACAAAGTTTGCAGATGACTGCAAACTGGGCCATAGTAGAAAACACATCTGACACAGATATCCTTCAGAAGGGTCTCACAGAAACGGATAACTGGTGCCAGAGCCATGGCCTAAAGTTAAATGCCAAAAAATGCATAGTCATACCCTTCGGGAAAAACAAGGTTACCCCTAGCTACCAAATAGGTGGCAATCCACTGAGCACAGAAGAAGTTATCAGGGACCTGGGGACCCAGGTTGATAGTAGTCTGTCATTCGACACCCATGTAGCTAAAGTAGTTAGGAAGAACTTCTACATTGCCCACCTTATCATGAAGGGATTCTCATCTAGATCAAGGGAGGTCATAGTTTCCCTATACTCATCACTCATCAGACCAATGATTGAGTACAATGCCCCATTCGAATGTATCTGACCCGACACTTGCAGCAGCTGGAGAGGCCACAAAGTTCCTCACCAAAAGGATAAAGGGTCTCAAACATCTGTCCTATGCTGCCCGACTGAAAGAACTCCAGCTCTATTCAGTAAACACAGCTTGCTCAGAGGTGACCTTTGCCTAACATACAAGGCCATGTCAAACCCAGATTTGATGAATATGCTTCACCTCAAAAATCTAGATCCGTCAGAGCCACAAGGGGAGACTTAAACCTCGACACGGCTATTAATAGGACGTGCTGGAGGGATAGATTCATCACCCAAAGACTCCCTATGCTGTGGAACAAAATCTCGGTATATGTGAGGCAGAGCACCTCGCTGTCCTTGTTCAAGAGAAATCTTGACCAATGGATGGGAGATCGCAGATATACCCCAGAGATTACCTCAGTGTCACTGCTCGACAGAGGCACAGCAAAATAATGGGTATAGTCCCCCATACTAAAGGGGTGGCGTAAGCCACAAAACTATGGGCTAGGCTTGTAAATGCCCTCGGGCAGATAGCCTAGTATGAACCTATGAACCTATGAACCTATCTATCGGAATGATAACTCATGTGATCCAGAACTAATTTAGAGGATTTTCACAATAACTGTAACAAAGTTTAACTTTGCATGGCAACCAGTACTTTACTGGTGACCAGTACACAGTATATTTAAGATTAATTCTTTGTAATGACTAACTGGTCAGTTTAAATAAATGTGAATCATTTAGTAATTGAAATGCGTAAGTGTTAGGTGTATAGCAGTTGCTGAGTTTGGTTTCACAATTCCTTCTGAAGAGATTCCCTTCAGCGATAATGGAGTTGATTTGTCCCACAGGAAGCTGTGAGTAATAAGTACTATGCAGTTAAATATATTCTGA
>NC_056743.1:1497357020-1497402020 GCF_019279795.1 Protopterus annectens
ATGATTGTTAGAGAGCAACTAATACACAACAGATGATAATACCAAGGGATATCAATACAATATAAATGGTACAGTATGTAAGACAGAAGCACATTAAAGCTAATAAACTACTAAATAATGGTGAAATATTACAAAGAAAAAAATGTTCACTGGAGGGGGCGTGGCTAAGATGCCTGGGTGATAGCAGCACTTTTCTGATGCTCTGCCTGTAAAGATTGTTTCTGACAGGATTTTTATGTTCTAACTTAAAAAAACTTCAAAGTTTTTTCTCACAAGTTATATTTCTTGATATTGTGGATTACCTACAAAGAAGAAACCCGAGTTTTCAAAGACTTTTATCAAGAAATTACATGTCAGAATTTGTACAGCTTAGTACAACTGGATAAAACCATGAGTCATACAAGAGCCTCTCCTCAAGATAGTTCCATGAAAAAAGAACTTCATACAATAATTTCCAGCATACAGGACCTCTCTGTGAAAACAGATAACTTACAAAAAATAATGGAGAACATGCTTGCACTTTTAAAGATAGTACTGTATTTTATTTTTCTCTTTAATTGTTTCACTGAATATTGTGGTCTGTCTGTCTCTCTCCAGTTAGAGGGGGTTATTGCTGTTCTCACCTCTTTGTTATTCGATATTTAACTCTTAGCTTAGAGGGTTTCTCTGTGCTTTAAGTGTTAGCCGCATAGCTGGGAATTTATTTTCTGCTCAATATCTGAGTGGTTTGGCTGGCTACAATCAACTGTATTAGAAGCTGAAGTTAAGTACAAACTTGCAGTTTTAAAGATAGTACTGCATTTTATTTTTCTGTTTATTTGTTTCACTGAATATTGTTGTCTGTCTGTCTCTCTGCGGTTAGTTTCCCGCCCTCCGTCCCTGTTCTTGTTTTGGTGTTAATCTTGGTGGCTTTGGAATTACCAGCCCCTCCTGTAAATCTGTGTTTGAACACTCTTCCTGGGTCCATCTCATTTGCTCACTCAGCCTAGTGCAGTGAGATCATATTTTGATTTCAGACACTCCTACCAGTCCCATCTGTTCAGCTCTATCCCAGCTCTATTCCAGTCTAGTGTCATTAGCTCATTCTACTGAATAGAGAGAGAACATTTGAGAAGGCCAACCCACTTAGGTCCTTAACCTTGAATTATCTTCTGTTTCTCCTTTCTCCCTTTCCACTTTACAAAAAAAAAACCTTTGCTAAAATCTCCTTGTGTTCTGACTGAGTGTGCTTCTCAGCTGATAAGTATATTGTTGGCACTTTTTAACTGTTCAGAGTTGAATAAAACAAAAATTGAATTCAGCTCAAAATACAGTTTAAATAAATTGCATTTATTTAAACTTTATTTTCTTTAATATTGCTTAATTTGCAGTTGTGGGAGGATCATATTTCTTCATTCTACTGCAGTTCTATCTCCAATCAGCCACAGTGGTGCAGCGGTAGCATTGTCGCCTCACAGCAAGAGGTTCTCCCATTCGATTCTCGGCTGGAGCGCCTTCTGTGTGGAGTCTGCATGTCCTTCCCATGGTCGAGTGGTGTTCGAAAGACAAGCGTGAATGGGCATGCCTTCGTTGAAGGTTGGGCGTCGGGCTGGCACCTTGGCACCATAAAAATCAACTGCCAATCATTAGTGGACCGTAGTTCTGGTGTGGCGACCCCTAACTGGGAAAAGCTGAAAGAAAAACAACAACATTGCTACACACTCAAGTGTGCTAGCTTGCACTGCATTTGAATTATTTTTAGTGTTGTTCTAGTGTAAAAAAAAATTCTAAGCTTGTTTCTTGCCTTCCTGTAACTTAGTCTTGTCCAGATACAGATTTGCTGCATCAAGGACTGTTTGTAAGCTTCCGAGTGCACCAAGCCTTTCTGTGTTGGAGGCAAGCCTTCTAGCTTATCAGAGAGAGTGGTAAACAGTAGGTAGCCTATCTGCCACAAGAGTGGTTTCTGGCCCAGAAATTGTAGTTTATTGGCTGTTTGGGCAGTTTTTCCATCTCTTTCAACTTTCTGGTTTAGAAGCCCGCATTTGCACTTTTATTTATTTATTTATTTGTTTACATTTGTTAACTGGGAGTGTCCAACTGGACGTAGATCCATTTTCAGCGGAAGCCCAGGGAGAAAAGCTCCACAGTTAAAATAAACAGACAGTAGTTACATTGGATTACATAGCAATTAACAATTTAACATAGCAATTAATTACAACATATTTATAGATGAAGAACATAGTACATCAGTAGACAACTAGAATCTTTATCTGTGAAGTACATAACAGACATTAACAAATGTTACAATAAGAAGTTCCTGCTGTATAATAAGTACTAGGCTTATGAGCATTTTTCCTGCCTTTCCTGTAACTAGTCTAGCCCAGATACAGATTTGCTATATCCAGGAATGTTTGTAATCATCTGAGCCCACCCCCCAAGCCTTTCTGTGTTGAAGGGAAGCCTTCTAGCTTATCAATGGGAGTGGTAAGCCCTAGATAGCCTATCTACCACAAGAGGAGTGGTTATTGGCCTAGAAAGTGAAGTTTATTGACCGCTTGGGCAGTTTTTTCCATCTCTTTCAACTTCTGGTTTAAAAGCCCGCATTTGCAGTTGTTTTCCACCTTTCCTGTAACTAGGCTAGTCCAGATACAGATTTGCTGTATTCAGGACTGTTTGTAAGCTTCTGAGACCCCCAAGCCTTTCTGTGTCTGAGGCTAGCTTGTCAGTGGGAGTGGTAAGCACTAGGTAGCCTATCTACCAGAAGAGGAGTGGTTTCTGGCCCAGAAATTGTAGTTTATTGTGCGTTTGGGCAGTTTGTCCATCTTTTTCAACTTTCTGGTTTAAAAGCCCACATTTCCGCTTCTTTCCCAACTTTCCTGTAACTAGTCTAGTCCAGATACAGATTTGCTGTATTCAGGACTGTGTGTAGCTTCTGAGTGGTGCCAAAGTCTGCTCTTCAATTTTTCCCTTAGACCTGCTAGTTCTCTCCTGCACTTTTACTAGCTTATCAGTCTAGCACTTTACCAGACTTCTTGTAGCAATTATTGTAGCACACAAAAGTGCTACCAGCACTAAACATTCTACAAGGAAAGAGCTCCGGTACTTATTATTAATATCCACACATCCAAGCATGTCTAAAGGTCAGTTCCCTGTGCTTTCTACTATTAACCTGGTGAACTTGGGCATCCTGAGGCAATGTAGCAACTGCCTTATGTACACCAACAACCCTCTCCTCTTACCTCCCAACACTCATACTTGCGAGAGATGCACTTATATATCCAAATTGGAAGCCATGTACTCTCCAGCCAAGACCTGGTCAAGAGGAGAAGGTCAACACTTGCACCACACCACATGGAACACATAGCCCTCCAGAACACACACCAGCACTGCCTTCACATAAAAACACAAGCCACACACCCACCTTTGCAGAGGGTCTCAATAAAAGTATACCCAAACAGTAGAGACCTCCAAGGCAGAAATGCACTTGACCACCACAACACAACATTAATCATGAGACACATAACTCTCCTAAACAGTGTGCTGCTCAACCAAAGCACCTAAGACAGTACATCATGCCCAACACACTAGTCATAGGTGACTCGATAGTGAGGCACACTGATGTCCCACTCACTAGGTTGAATAAGGAGAAAGTAACAGTCAGCTGCCTGTCAGGTGCCAGGATCCGCCATATAATGCACGCACTCAGGTCCCTCAACAACAGGTAAAAATATGACTCTGTCATTGTACATGTGGGTGTGATTGACCTGAGACATACCTCCTGGGACTACATGAAAAGAGACATGGAGGAGCTCTTGGATTATGTAGCCCAGGCGGATATGACCCTAGCCCTGAGCAGCATCCTACCATCACCCAGAAGTATACCACAGTGCAAGCAGAAAATGATTGATTTCAACAACTGGCTAAGTTTCTGGTGTCATTCTAAGGGGATCTAGTATCTGTCTGCCTGGGATGACATGACTAACAGACCTCGATGCTTTGCCAGAGATGGCCTGCATCTGTCACCCCTGGGCTTCCAGATACTGGCCAAGGCTCTTGCCACCCCTATAGTGCCTTTTTAAGGCGGTGTTCCAAAGACCAAATTACCACAGTAAAAGCTACAAACAAATGCAATCTGAGAGTCATGCTGCTCAATGCTAGAAGTCTAAATCTCAAAATGCACTCATTTGAAGCACTCCTTAAAATGGAGAACATTGACATTTGTGTTGTAACAGAGACCTGGTTCAAGGCAGCAGAAAGCACTGCTGCACTAACAGGTTATAACTCATTCCACACCTTTCGGCCCCAGAACTTGGACCAAAGCTCCAAAGGCAGTGGTGTTTCCATATTCATAAAGGATGTGCACACCTCCAGACTGGTAGCCCAACATAACTCATCAGAGATACTTCAGGTGCAGCTAACATTGGGTAAGACAGAAATTCAGGCTGTAGCCTGCTATAGGTCCCCAACAATGTCACAAGACTCACACTCCACGTTCCTAAGCACATTAGAGAATATTAGGGTCCAACCAGACACTCTTATATAGGGCCAATTCAACTACCCCTCCATTAACTGGAAAAAATACTCGTACCAATATACTTGGCCAACATTTCCTGGAATTCATTAATTCAAATGCCCTGGACCAGCTCATTCTTACCCTCACTAGAGGTAGCAACATCCTTGACATGGTCATTACTAACATGGGCAGCCATTGTTCTACACCAATAGTAATCTCCTCCCACGTTAGATCCAACCACAAACTAATCTCCCTGGAAATTCACTCCCTCCCACCCCCGCAAAGGTAACCACCATGAAAAACTTCTCCAAAGCTAACTCTGGGCTCCTAAAAAAAGAGGTGGCTAACTTCATGGCACCCATGCAAATGGAGAATAGTTGCATGACCACCGAATCATACACCAATGCACTGTAGAAATACGTACAAAAATGCATGGATCTCACCATACCCAACAGAACCAAGATGAACTCCTGCAAAACAAGGAAGCCAATCTGGTGGTTCCCTGCCATAAACAAACTCTACAACAGAAGGAGGAAACTGATGCAGAATAAGGTGAAGTCCAAAGACTGGAAAAACTCCCTTATCAGCCTCAACAAAAAGTTGAGATCCCTCATCAAATCCTCTAAAGCTAGCTATGCAAACAGAATTGCAGCAGATAGTAAAGACAACCACAAGGCCTTCTATAGTTATGCAAAGAATCTCCATGGCAATACTCAGATTTGTCTGCACTACTGCACAATGGTATCTCCTATACTGAGCCAACAGATATTGCCAATATAGTGGCCGACAGATTCATTGCCAACTTTACCCCTCCTCTACCCCCAAAGGACCAATCACAATACCAGTAGATTGCCAGGCACCCAGTATTGCTGCTGCACAGGTTAAAATAGCACTGTCCAAGACAAAGAATACAGCTTCCATGAGACCTGACAATATCCCTGGCTGACTTCTACATGAACTACAGAGTGAACTAGCACCTCACCTGTGTGCCCTGTTCAATCACAGCCTCAGCTCAGGCTTTGTCCCTTTCAAATGGCGTACTGCTACAGTCATCCCTCTCCACAAAGGAGGACAGACTACAGACCCTGGGAACTATTGCCTCATTAGCCTGATGATTCTGATATGCAAAGCTATGGAATGCATCATCATGGACCTAATAAACAAGGATATAGGCAATCTCCAAACTCAGGATCCCACACAGTTTGGTTTTGTGAAGGGTAGATCATGCCTGCTCAACTTGGTTGACTTCTTTGAGTCAGTCACCAGAGCTGTAGATGAAGGCAAGGTGGTTCATACAGTCTGCCTTGATCTGGCCAAGGCATTTGATACCATTCCCCATTCAGGAATCATTGAAAAACTCACTAAGCTAGGCATCAACCCCTATATCAGTGGGTTGCAAACTGGCTCACAAACAGAACCCACAGTGTGAAAGTAGCAGACTCCAAGTCAGACCGCCGACAAGTCATGAGTAGTGTCCCAAAGGGTTCGATCATGGATCCGCTCCTGTTTGATATCTACTTCTCAGAAGTCCAGGCTAACATGAAAGGACTCTGGCTGACAAAGTTCCCAGATGATAGCAAGTTGAGAGCTATTATTAACTCCCCAAGTGGGAAAGGTCTCACTGAGACCAACGACTGGTGTCAGAACCATGGCCTTAAGTTCAATGCCAAAAAATGTGTCGTCATCCCCTTTGGGAAAAACCCGGTTCCCATGAATTACCACATTGATGATAGTCCACTAAACACAGAAGGTGTTACAAGAGATCTGGTAACACAGGTTGACAGCAGCCTATCTTTTGGCCACCACTTTGCCACTGGTGTCAGAAGGTCCTTCTATGTGGTACATCTCATTACTAAGGGTTTTGCATCCAGGAAGAAAGAGGTCATTGTCTCTCTCTACTCTTCTCTCATTAGGCCAGTCATCAAGTACAATGCCCTATTTGGCATGTACCTCACTAGACACCTGCAACAACCAGTGAGGCCACAAAAGTAGCTCACAAAGATGATCCTAGGCCTTAAACACTTGTCCTATATGGACAGACTCAAAAACTCCAACTATTCTCTGTCTCATATCTCCTATTTAGAGGTGATCTCTGCTTGACATACAAAGCCATGTCTGATCGAGCTCTATTAGAAATGCTACATCTAAAGAAATCCCAGCCCCTCCGCACCACATGTTCCAGTGACCTTAACCTCATTACCACCATCAATAGAACGTGCTGGGGACAGGTTCATAGCCCAGAGACTGCCCTTGCTATGTAATAGACTTCCCATACATGTCAAACAGAGCACCTCACTGGCCCTCTTCAAGAGAAACCTTGATGAGTGGATGGGAAATAGAAAATTCATCCCAGGGATCACTCCAGTGGCTCTACTTGACAGCGGCACTGGGAACTAAGGTCGGGTGGCATGATATCAGGGTAATCCTATGGGCTAGGTTTGTAAAGGTTCCAGGGCCATTAGCCTAGTATGCACTTATGAACCTATGAACCTATGAAAAAGGAAAGTAAGAAGCAAATAGAAGACCTGAAAGAAATTATTACTAAACATTCTGAACAAATAGGAGCCATAGAAGAAACTTTAAATGACATTGATGAGAGACAGATGGAAAATGACACTCAGATAGAATTCCTTCTAAAGCAAAACAACCAATTACTGGAGAAAGTAGAAGCTCTGTAGTCCAGATGAAGAAGGAACAATATCAGAATATATGCAGTACCCAAAAAATGGAAGGAATAGGAAGTAATATGGTCCTGTTTTTAAATGAATGGCTGCCCAAAATATTGAACCTTTCTGAGTCCTTTTCATTTGGGATAGAAAGGGCTCACAGGTTTCCATCCAACATTTCTCTCTTCAAGAATCCAGCTGCAATGAGATCTATTATAGTAAAGTTTTAATCAACACAGGACAAAGACCTAGTACTGAGAACAGCTTGGTTGGGAAATCCAATACAACTCAATGGGAAAAATATAAGGTTTGATAATGACTATACTTCCACTACAATATCAAAAGGAAAAGAATGTGTCCCTCTCATCAAAAGTTTGAAAAAGGCTGATATAAAAGCTCAGATCTTATTCCCTGCAAGAATTAAGATTACCCTCTCGGATGGGCAAAATATTCAACAACCTCGAAGAAGCAACAGATTTTGTTAAGAAAAAAAAGTTGTTGGACAAAATAGAAACTATGGATATTTCACTACCAAGTCTGAAAAAACAAACTATTAATGGCAAACTATCTACAAATGACAAAACTAATAAAAAAATAAAAGGGAAATAAATCTACTAATCTTCACATGTAATATTATCCATTTAACAGAATGTAGTTAAATGTTATCAAAACAAACAAACCCTAAGGTAAAGGTAAAAATCTTCTTCTTATATATTTTTTTATTTCACTGGTAATTATAAAATAGAAATCTATTTGAACAAGCTGTTTAAACTGCATCTAGTTGCTTATTGCTTGATTAGAAGCTTATATAGTTACTAAGTGCTACTGTTATGCTGACAACCTTCTATATATATATATATATATATATATATATATATATATATATATATATATATACACACATATATATATATATATACATATATATATATATATATATATATATATATACACATATATATATATATATATATATATATATATATATATATATACACATATACATAAATATATATATATATACACATATACATAAATATATATATATATATATATATATATATATATATATATATATATATATATATATATATATATATATATATATATATATATATATATATATGGATTACCTTTAACAGAGCGAACATTCAATTTATCGACAACTGAAAGAGCAAGACCAGCTCAGTGACAAGGTATATCACCAACAGAACACTTTTCCAACACCTGATTGGCTGTCAACAATGTTAGAAATGCAACAAAGGTAGTGGAATCACAGAACAAGTGTCCATGATGTGAAAATGGTGAAAGTGCCATCACCAGGACTAGGAGTGGTTGGGAAGACTTACCCTGTAGTGCACTCGCAAAGGGGGGAAGGAGATGTTGCAACTAGAAGGCTACCTGTATCATTTAGAGTGTAGCAGACATAACAAGCGCTATTGGGGATGTAAGGACAAAAAAGCCTTACACTGTAAGGGCAGAGTGGTAACCATCAAAGGCTCTGATAGAGAGGAATTACTCAAAACAGTCGACCATGACCATAGTGCGGATCCCAGTGAGATTGAGTGGTATAAAGTGTCCAATGAAGTGAAGGTGCATGCTCAGTACAGCAGAGACATCCCATGTTCTATTGTGGAGGATGCATTAGCGTCCACGTCCACTGCTGCTGTGCATAATATACCAGATAGAAAGGCTCTACTACAGAGAATAGGCAGGGTGCATAGAAAATATTAGTTAACTCCAAGTGGGTGTGAGCTAACACTGATGAGCATAGATTGTAGTAGTTACAAGTTGAAGGAAGGCTGTTTTGTGGTGAAGCGCATGGCAGACATATCCACTGAAACCATAGTATATGCATTTACCACAGTAACTAACCTGTTAAACCTTAGCAGAGCCACAATCTGGATGATGGATGGCACTTTTTTTCAGAAAGGGTTTACGTGTCGGCAGTTACAGTATCCATGGCTTGCTAAAGTTTTGGTCATAGAGCAAAGTTATACCCCTGTTACATGTTCGCATGAGTAAGAAATCACTCAAGTGTTATAACTACCTTTGGCATGCATTATTTAGTCTCTTGGCAGAACATAACTTTGAATGTAACATGAAGTACATTCTGTGCGATTTCGAGATAGCTGCACTGAAAAGTATTAGGCTGAATTTCTCCAATGTTCAGTCCAAAGGGTGTTTATTTCACTTTGGACAGAACATATGGAGGAAAGTACAAGGTCTGGGTCTTGCCTCCACATACAACACTGATATGCGGTTCCAGTTGTCCATTAAGTCCTTAGTTGCCCTAGCCTTTCTGCAAGTAGAGGAAGTCATACACACATTTGAGATGTTAAAGGACATCATATCTGAAAAAGGTCATGAGCATGTGAAGTATTTTTCTTATTATTACGTGCATAGTAGGCTGTGAAAGTTCCACACTCGGACAACCACTTCTATGCAGTTTCCTCCCTTATTCCCAATAAAGTTTTGGAATGTATCTAAACTTAATCAGTTATTTTTGCCCCGTATTCAAAACTCAGTGGAAGCATGGCACCAGAGACTGAAGTGCTTATTGAGAAGTAGGGCTACTGATCTAGATGCAATTATGTGCGCTTTAAGTCGGGAACAAGACTGCACTGATAAGTTAAGAGTGCGTATGGCAACTGGTGTGCCTCCATCATCTAAGAAACAGAGGTTAGTGGAAAGACATAGTCACTTTCAGCAGGTACTGCTGAATAGAGGTGAATATACAGCTCTGAAGTTTGTTAAAAGAGCATAGCACGGTTACTGAAAATGTAATGTCAGTGAACTGCTTCAGACTAATTGCTTTGGATGGACTTTGTGTTGGGTTTTCCGGCAGTGGGATATTTGCTAATGGTCATGTATGGTGGGATGTTGTCTTGACTGTGGCAATTTATGGTGGGATATTGTCTTGAGTATGTATTTGTCACTCTGGGTTTAAGGGGCTACGCACTTTGTCAGTGATTTACTTGTCGGTGTATAGTAGTTCGGCGTTTTGATGTGTCGGCAATAAAGCTTGTTGGTGAAGTGGTCTTGCTCTTTCAGTTGTCGGTCATTTGAACATTCAGTCTATTAAACGTGATCCATATATGTATATATATATATATATATATATATATATATATATATATATATATATATATATGTATATATATATATATATATATATATATATATATATATATATATATATATATGTGTGTATATATATATATATATATATATATATATATATATATATATCTATATATCTATATATCTATATATATATATATATATATATATATATAAATATATGTATATCCATTGTGCCTTTATGTACATTAAAACTTATAAAGAAATAAAGCATATAATACCCTGGCGACACAATATCCACTTAGTAAAACTACTGTTGGGAGGTGAAAGCTATAACTTATACTTTCTATTTAAAAGTGTTGTGCACTGTGGGTTACATAAAAAGGGGGGAACAGTAAAAATGCAATTCTTAAAGTGCAGACAGATTTGTTTTTATTATACTATACTGAAATTGAATGTAGAAATGTAGAGAAATTGATGTTCTATGTTTACAACTGATTTAATATGTTTAAAACCATAGTGCCTTTATAGTATACTTATCAATATAGCAGGCACTGTTAGATTAGCTGTGGCAGGTGCGTAATATAGCTTCCTTTTACCATCAGCATGGTGGTTGTGCATGTTCAGTTCCCTTTGTTCTTATCCAGGTAAACAAATCTTGCTAATACTACCCTTGAGACACTATTACTACCAGAATGTTTAAAAGCTTCACTTACTTAGAGTCTCGAGCGCAGTGCAGCTGTTTTCTTGCACACAGCGGACCTCCTGTTGATTTACAGCGCAAAGGAAAGAACTGCATGACCTTTGACGCTGTATGACAGAAAAGATGCCGGATCTCATTGGCTGGATTTCACAACGGGCTGTACGAGCTTATTTAAGCTTCAGAAATGCAATCCCATTTGAAATTGAGCAAGAAAAGGTACTGGAAATGTTTTTGTTTACAAGATTATTTAGTAAAGCATTTTGAATATGAAAATAACATGTTTAATTAACCTGATGGGTATAGATAGCTGTTTACAATGCCTATAATGTCTAGAACTGCTAGTGTAAAGTGAAGCTGTTTCATAAAAGTAAAATGAAATAATGCTGTAGTCTTGAGCTATAAATTTACACTATGACGGGTAAAAAGGGAAAAAGAAAAAGATGCAGTGGCACCTATATGTTTAGAAGTATATGTACTGGATGCTTTACCTTATTATATGCTAACTTAATGGATATGTACAAATCTACTAATTCAGGCCACAGAAATTACACATATGCAAGTTCCTGAAGATTTATGCAGTAACACAGACAGACCAAAAAAATTTTTTTTTTATATACAATAGTAAGGAGATATAATAGGGAAAATTTGAAACATCCCTTACAGTAGCGAATGGCAGGACATGATAATGTTCAGAGTTATTAGAGACATCTCCCTTTTATTACTCACAATTCTTATACAATGTTATAATGTGTTCAGCAAAAGTTGATAATGAAAAGTTTGGTAAATATATACTTCTCACTATATTCATTTGAAATATGTGTTAAATACTAGCTAAGTTAATGTTAGGAGGTCATTATGTTTATTACATTCTATTGTAAAGTCTTAGTATCAATTACAAAATATAGAAGGTTTTTTATAAGCATGTTAAGTCAGATAGAATCCCTAATATAATATAAGTGTAAATTTCTTTGCTTATTTCCTTAACAGCAATTAGTAACAAATGCTGTACTTCTTAGTATACTTAAAGAGTCTTTACCATTTGAAAATAGTATGGCATGTGTCACTGTTATTAGTTACTTTATGGCTACAGTTGTCTGACTGAAGTAATTAATATGTAATTTAATGACACCCTAAAGGGTTGATTAGTTATCCTACACATATTAAGAGAGTTGTCATACTTTGCTGTATATTGTGCTATTCATTAAACCTTGGCAGAAGCATTAGACCGATAATGGCCAACGATTGTAGGATGGTAGAAGGTGGCTTCATTGACTAGCTCATTGAACCAGGAATATCATATTCCATGTTTGGAGTTGTATATAGTTATGAATATATATTAGATATGTTTAAAGTTATTTTTTGTCCATAATAGAATACATAACACAAAAATGTGTCTTCAATTATGTCTGCATGTAAATGTGTTTCACTTAATACCAATGGCCTTAATAATAATATAAAGAGAGGAAGTTTATGTAAATATCTCAAAACAAACAAAGTGGACATTGCTTTCATACAATTAACTCATTTAATAGAAAAGGATGTAAATAGAATGTTTTTTAATGGATACTCAATACTTGTTGAATTTCATTACCAGACCAAGAGAAGGGACACTATGATCTTGTGGAAAAAATCTCTACCTGTACCTAAAGTTATTGATTCATATTTAGACAAAAGTGGTATGTTGAGTATGGTAACAGTGGAAATAGAAAGTATATCACTTTAGTTAACGCATACTGGATACCTGGTACTGGAGCAGATCAGCAAATAAATATCTAGAATTAATCTCAATTAAAGCTAAAGGAGACATTATATGTGCAGGGGACTTTAATTGTATCCTTTCTAAGAATGACACTACTAAAAATGGCCATTTTAGATTGTTGGCTACAGCCAAAAGGCTAAATAATTTTATTAACGTTTCAAATATGAGGGATATCTTTGTCATAAGAGTGTCAGAATCCCTTCAATATACACATTACTCTTATAGGTTTGGTACACAAACAACTATTGATAAGATGTTTGTTACCAATGACTTAATATCCAAGATACAGGAGGTTATGATTAGTTCATGTCTACTATCCGACCACAACACTATCTTCTTTAAAGTACACATAATTTATTTATTTAACATTTGTTGACCGGGAAAGTCCGACTAGGTTCCACAGATCATGTTTTCAGCGGAGGCCCGGGGAGAAATGCTCCAGACGCATGTCTTTAGAATGTGGGAGGAAACCGGAGTACCCGGAGGAAACCCACGCGAACACAGGGAGAACATGCAAACTCCACACAGAAGGCACCCCGGCCGAGAATCGAACCAGAGAACCTCTTGCTGTGAGGCAACAGCATTAACCGCTGCACCACTGCACCGTCCCATAACACCTAGGGACTTGATTTTCTGGCAGAGATTACCTGCATATATCACTAAACTAAAGGATTTTAGAGAATGGCTATTAAAAGAAATACAATTCTTACTTCATATCAATAATAATAATGAGACTTCTAGAATTATACTCTGGGCTACACTAAAATCATATTTATATGGTAAAACTAAAAGTTGGTATCTAAACAAAAGGAAGGAATGGGACAAGGAGTTAATAAGAATACAATCAAAAATTGATATATTAAAAAAGAACTTTAAAAAAGACATAAAAGATGTTGCTAGAATTTCTGAAATAAAACAGCTGAACCTGACGTACACAGAGATTTTGAACCGCAAAGTAGCAATAAGCCCAGAGAGAATAAAACTACAAACTTATTCAACTTCTTTTTCTTTCAGCTGTTCCTGTTAGGGATCACCACAGCGGATCATCTGTTTCCATTTCTTCCTGTCCTCTGTATCTTTCTCTGTCACACCAACCACCTATATGTCTTCTCTCACCACATCCGTAAACCTTACCTTAGGCCTTCCTCTTTTCCTCTTACCTGGCAGCTTCATCCTTAGCATCCTTTTCCCAATATACCGAGCATCCCTCCTCAGCACATGACCAAACCAATGTAATCTCGCCTCTCTGGCTTTGTCTCCAAACTTTCTGACCTGGGCTGACCCTCTAATATACTTATTCCTAATCCTGTCCACCCTCATCACACCCAGTGCAAATCTTAACATCTTTAACTCTGCCACATCCAGCTCTGACTCCTGCCTTTTAGTCAGCGACACTGTCTCCAACCCATATAACATAGCTGGTCTCACTACCCTCTTGTAGACCTTCCCTTTCTCTCTTACAGGTACTCGTCTGTAACAAATCACTCCTGACACTCTTCTCCATCAACTCCATCCTGCCCGTACTCTCTTCTTCACCTCTCTTCCACACTTGCCATTGCTCTGAACTGTTGATTCCAAGTATTTAAATTCATCCACCTTCGCCAACTCTACTACCTGCATCCTCACCATTCCTCTATCCTCCCTCTCATTCACACACATATATTCTGTCTTAGTCCTGCTGACCTTCATTCCTCTCCTCTCTAGAGCATATCTCCACCTCTTCAGGGTCTCCTCAACCTGCTCCCTACTCTCACTACAGATCACAATGTCATCTGCAAACATCATAGTCCACGGGGACTCCTGTCTGATCTCGTATGTCAACCTGTCCATCACCATTGCAAATAAGAAAGGGCTCAGAGCTGATCCTTGATGTAATTCCAACTCCACCTTAAACACATCCATCACTCCCACTGCAAATCTCACCACTGACACACTACCCTTGTACATATCCTGTACCACTCTTACATACTTCTGTACCACTCCCGACTTCCTCATACAATACCACAACTCCTCTCTAGGCACCCCGTCATATACTTTCTCTAAGTCCACAAAGACACAATGCAACTCCTTATGACCTTCTCTGTACTTCTCCATCAACACTCTCTGAGCAAACATCACATCTGTAGTGCTCTTTCCTGGCATGAAACCATACTGCTGATCACTAATCATCACCTCCCTTCTTAACCTAGCTTCCACTACTCTTTCCCATAACTTCATGCTGTGACTGATCAGTTTTATCCCTCTGTAGCTACTACAGCTCTGCATATCACCCTTATTCTTAAAAATTGGTACCAAAAAACTTTTTCTCCACTCCTCAGACATCCTCTCACTTTCCAAAATTTAATTAAACACTCTGGTGAAAAACTCCACTGCCATTTCTCCTAAACACTTCCATGCTTCCACAGGTATGTCATCTGGACCAACAGCCTTTCCATTCTTCATCCTCTTCATAGCTGTCCTTGCTTCCTCCTTGCTAATCCATTGCACTTCCTGATTCACTATCCCCACATCATCCAACCTTCTCTCTCTCATTCTCTTATTCAACCAATCCTAAAAATATGCATAGGCTTGCAGTTAAATCAAAAAGCTTGACAAACGCCAATCTTATTAAAGAAAGTGTAGATAATTCCAAGAAGAAACCTAAACATATAACTGATCTAAAAGAAATATTAGAGGCCTTTAGAACACATCATGAAACAGTGAATAGGACCAATTCAAATAATACTGACAACACTCTAAAGGATGAATTTTTGAAAGACATCATAAAGAAAAAAATAACAAAGGAATAAAACACTAGACTACTTAAACCAATATCATTAAAGGAACTTAAGGAAAGAATACAAAGCATTAAAAACAATAAGGCTCCAGGCCTTGATGGATTAATAGGAGAAATATATAAGATACTTCCAGACGAGACTCTAATGATCTTAATTGATGCTCTTGAAGAATTCAGAAAGAATGACAGTGTTTTCCCTTCATGGAAGTATGCCATGATTTCACCCATCTTAAAGCATAACAAAGACCCTAATCTAGTGACTTCTTATCACCCTATATCGCTTTTGAATGTGGACTACTAGAATTTTACATCAGTTCTGGCAGATCGATTAAATCACTTTTTGACAAAAATAATAACAGATGATCAAACAGGGTTTATCTTACACAGAAAGGTCCAATATAATGTCATTAGACTTTTAACTGTACTAGGAATTAACAATCATTAACTTGGATCTGGATAAAGCCTTTGAATCTATAAGTTGGTCATATGTATTTAAAATATTAGAAATGTACAAATTTTCCTCAGATTTTATAAAACTGCTAAGTAAATTATGTACCACTTCTATAGCATATATTAAAATTGGAGCTTTATTATCAGGACTATTTAAAATAATGAAAGGCACCAAACAAGGGTGTCCTCTATCTCCCTTATTATTTGCTATATCAGTGGAACCTTTAGCTAATTATATAAGAACTAATGACGAGATAAGTAGTTTTTATATTAATGCAAATTATAATTCCAAAATTCAGCTTTTTGCTGATGATATTTTATTAACAATTGTGGACATAGACTCTTCAACTGGACAAATTATAACATTTCTACATAATTTTGAAAATATTTCAGGTTTAAATTTTAACTGTAACAAAACTGAAACAATTTTGCTGAACAAAAAAAACAAACCCCATCCTTGAAAAATATAATAATTTTAATTGGGTGAATACTATGTTTAAGTATTTAGGGATATATATATATATATATATATATATATATATATATATATATATATATATATATATATATATATATATATATATATATATATATAAATAATATACTATACAAATAAATTACACAATGTTAATAAACACTGTCAAGGACCACTTAAATAAATGGAATAAAATGTTCGTTACTATGCAGGAAATGTTAACCTTAGTTAAAATTATTATATTACCTAAAAGTTTGTATATTGTCCAAACTATAACAGCTTCTCCTTCCAAAAAATTAATGAAGCAACTTAACTCTTTATTAGTTAAATTCCTGTGGTTTCCAAAAAAAAAAAATTAGCCATGCATGGCACTACAGAAATTAGAAAGAGGGCAGAATAGCTTTTCCACATTTAGAACTATATACAGAATCAATCATTCTTAATATCATAAGTCAATGGCTAAATTGTAAGTACACATCTAATTGGAAAAACTTACATAAAACAATTTTAGTAGATAATAGTGGGGATACAATAAACAATGATATGTTTTTTGAAGCAGAAAAAGTTTATTTGGTCATAAAAACTTTTGTTATAATACAAGTAAAAAAAAACACTTCTCTCTCTGTTGACTACATAGTAAAGAACTTTAAACAAATAATGAACAAAGATTACAAGATGAGAGACCATTTATTTTTAATGTTTCCTATAGCATTTACAAATAAATGTTTGGACTCTTATAACATGAAAAAAATAGGAGAAATGAGA
Source organism: Protopterus annectens (assembly GCF_019279795.1). Lineage (NCBI taxonomy): Eukaryota > Metazoa > Chordata > Ceratodontiformes > Protopteridae > Protopterus > Protopterus annectens. Next base: position 1,497,374,191 of record NC_056743.1, read on the forward strand.
GGAAATGGATTAGTTTTCTGGTACCAATTTCTTGACTCCAATTATATTCAGGAGGCTACTTCCCTCATAGCAAGATATAACATAAATCAAAACAGTTGGCTAAACATACAAACATTCAGAGAGTATATAGTAAATGAATTCAAAATAAGTCAAATAGGTGAAATCGACATCTAGACCCAAAATTCTATCACATTTTTGTGAAATGAATGTACTATGCAATAATGATGGGTATTCAGTAGCAAGATTTTATACGACACTACAAACGGACATATAAGCCCCAGATGCATCTCTATGGAATTACGCAGAAAAAGTTAATACATTCCGATTTTCAGAAAGGAGAAAACAATAATGCTTAAATCAGTTAGTAATACTACATTATCTTCCTTTTGGAAAATCTACACATGGAAATTCATTCACAAAAGTTTCTTTACTCCTCATAAAGTAGCACTGATATCGGGAAACAGAATATCTGAATGCTGGAAATGTGAAGAAACAGTATGTGCGGACTGGGTGCATATGTTTATAGAATGCAAAACTGTAATCCCTTTTTGGCTGGAATTTAAATCTTTTATAAAAGTGTTGTGGCTGGATAAATGTGAAGTGACTGACTCACTGTTATTATTTAATGCTCTGATACCAGTGTACATTCTAGGTACACAAGTGCATCTACTCTGGTCCCTCCTTGCAATAGCAAGAAAAGCCATTACCTCAAATTGGAAAAGTAAAAAATTATACCTTTTGTGTAATTTATATTACTGGCCAAAATTGCATGTAATAGAGAATCGTTGACTATAACTTCAAGAACTTCAAGAACGACACATAAACAACTGTCTTGGTTAAAACTTAAAAAAATGTTAGATAAAATGTATTGACAAAGCATATCTGTTAAGGACACTGTATATAGTTTGGTTTATTTTCATTGTTTAAAAGTTTTGTTATACCTGTATTTATAAAAACAATAAAAATTTTGTGGAAAAAAATGTTCACTATGTGTGGCAAACACGTTAAATACAGTTATTGTAGTCATTATACAGACATTACAAATGCAGGCATAGCTGACATAGTTATGTAAAGTAGCACAGCAAAAATGGATGAAAACAAGAATCTACAAAGCCAATGAGTAAGTAAGCAATGATGTCATAGTAAAATGAAAAATAAAAAAATATGCTAAACGATGTGGTAAACAGGTGAAATACAAGTACAGTACTGGCAGCAATACAGTACACGTACCACACTGCCTCTAGTGTCTAGCCTGTCTCTTTTGGCAGCCTATCCTGCTTGCTGCAATGTCTTCTTCCACTACAAAAGAGAAATAACATCCCATGTTAATAGAAGGCATGTACAGCTGTATTTCTGAGGCCTACTATACAGGTCACTCAGCAAACGATACCTTACTACCTTACTGTAATATGGTTGCTGTCACTCTTGCATCTTCTTCCCAATGCCAGAGAAGGTCTGTGTGGCACCTCTAAAGATCACTATATTTATGCAGGCAATGACTCTCTGTTGATCAGTGGCAGTATAAAACATTGGGCTGCTTCCCTGCCCCCCATGGGAGTGGTTACTGACTTGAAACTGTAGTTTTATTGGCCGTTTTGGGTCAATTCCTGGCTCTTTCCAGCCCCTGCTATCAAGCACGCTTTAGAGTGCTTTAGTGCGATTTAGCGCGGAGTTGCCACTAGAGCAGCTTCGGGCAGCACTGGTTTAACAAGGTTAAACTTTTTCTGGCTCCATAAAGTCTGTTCTTCATTTTTTCCCTTAGAACTGCTCTACTAGTAATCTAAACAGTATATCCCTTAACTAAAAAGTGCAGCACTTGTTCCTAAAAGCTTTTACTTGTCTTAAAAGCATCTTCTTTTCAGGTTTAGCACTTCTGTATTATACAAAGTCCCTCACTAGCAACCCCCCCCCCCCAGGAGTACCCACTTCCTTACTAAGTCCTCTCTTATTCAGTTACACCCCTAACTTCTAAATTTCTCTAGCATGTCGAAGGGCCAGATGCTGGCGTCCTCTCCTGTCCAGTTGGTGAATTTGGGAATATTGAGGCAATGTTGCAATTGCCTCATGTACACTGACAACCCTCTCCTCCTCCCACATAACACAAATACTTGCGAGAGATGCAGCTATTTAGCCAAACTGGAGGCTGAGCTCTCTCAACTCAGGACTGGCAAGACCAGACAGGAGGAGAAGGCAGCTACACACACCACAAAACCAGTCGCACATAAAGCTATCACAACAATGAATCAAACACATAAACACACAAAGTCATACTCGGAGGCTCTGAGCAAAAATTTACCTAAATTTTGACACACCACAGGCAACACATAAACCACAAAATCAGTGTGCAAAGCAGTCACAGCCCTTAAGGCCAAACACAACACCAAACATACTTGTCATAGGTGACTCCATAGTCAGGCACACTGACGTCCCACTCACCAGACTGAACAAGGAGAGGGTCACAGTAAGCTGCCTATCAGGCGCTAGAATCCACCACATAACACAAGCACTCGGGTCACCCACAGCAAGTACAAATATGACACAGTCATTGTCCATGCTGGTGTGAACGACCTGAGACGTACCTCCCTGGACTACATGAAAAGAGACATAGAAGAGCTCTCTGATTATGTAGCCCAGGCAGGTATGACCCTGACCCTGAGCAGTATCCTTCCTTCACCAAGAATGATGCCACAACATAGAGACAAGATGATCAGCTTTAACAATTGGCTTAATTTCTGGTGTCATTCAAAGGGGATCCAGTGTCTGTCTGCCTGGGATGACATGCTTGACAAGCCACACTGCTTTGCAAGGGACGGCTTGCACCGGTCACCGCTGGGATTCCGGATATTGGCTAAGGCTCTTGCCACCCCCATAGTGCCTTTTCTAGGCAAGGCTCAAATTCTAAACCTACCACCCTAGAAAACAAAAATGGGAAGAAACTAAGGGTAATGCTGCTCAATGCCAGAAGTCTAAATCTCAAAATGCATGTACTCGAGGCCCTTCTCAGTATGGAGAACATCGATGTCTGTGCTGTGACTGAAACCTGGTTCAAGGCTCCTGAGAGCACCCCGGCACTATCAGGTTTTACCTCATATCATGCGTTCCGGCCCCAGAACCCGGACCACACCACAAAAGGAGGGGGTGTATCCATATTCATTAAGGATACCCACACCTCCAGGTTGGTGGCAACGCCCGAAGCATCGGAAACCATCCAGGTGCAATTAACCATAGGCAAAAGTGCTCTACAATTTGTAGCATGCTACAGGCCACCCTCTCAAACTCAGGAACCCCACACAGCCTTCCTGAAGACACTGGAGGGTATAAATGTATCTCCAAACACCATTATATTGGGTGACTTCAACTACCCGAATATAGACTGGGAACATTACTCAAGCCCCAACTTTCTAGCCCAAAGGTTCCTGGAGTTCATACATTCAAATGCCATGGAACAACTAGTCACCGTTCCCACAAGAGGAGAAAATATACTAGATCTCATCATCACAAACATGGGGACAAAATGCTCCACACCGGAAGTATATCCCTCATTGGTGAGATCAGATCACAAACTTATCTCACTGGAAATCCACATCCGCCCCACCCCAAACAAAAAAGACCACAGTGAAGAACTTCTCTAAAGCAAACTTCACACTACTCAAGACTGGTGTGGTATCCTTCAAGGCCCCCAAGCCAGTGGAAACCACAATCCAAGCTGCGGAAGCGCTTACAAATGCCTTCTACGAACACCTCCAGGACTGCATGGATCAGGCAATCCCTAATAAAACCAAGACTCTTTCAACCAAGGGCAAACGTCCAGTCTGGTGGACCCCAGCCATAAACAAACTTTACAATAAGAGGAGAAAGCTGTTACATGATAGAGCAAAATCCATAGAAGAGAAGACACCCTTGATCATTATTAGTAAAAAAATACGAGCACTCATAAAATCATCCAAGGCCAACTTTGAGAGAAAAATTGCAATAGATTCAAAAGACAATCATAAGGCCTTCTTCAGCTATGTTAGAAACCTGGGTGGAAACTCCCAGATATCAGCTATGTTAGAAACCTGGGTGGAAACTCCCAGATATGCGCAGAATTAGTCCAAAATGATACAAAAATCACTGAACCCACAGACATTGCCAACATACTGGCAGACAGGTTCAGTGCAAACTTCACCCCCCTCTCCCCCCCAAAAGGAGCGATAACTATCCCAGCGGAGTGTAGCCTCCCAGGCATCTCAAATGCGCAGGTGAAAGCTGCTCTCTCTAAAGCTAAAAACACAGCATCAATGGGACTGGATGGTGTCCCCGGCTGTGTGCTACACGAACTCAATGAGGAACTAAACTCACATATAAGGCAGCTGTTTAATCTTAGCCTTACCACAGGATACATGCCCAAGGAGTGGCATATGGCAACTGTGGTCCCACTCCACAAAGGCGGTGCCTCTACGGACCCTGTTAATTACTGTCCCATAAGCTTAACAAGCCTGGTCTGCAAAGCTATGGAGAGGATCATAATGGAGCTCATAAACAAAGATATAGGGGACTTGCAGACATTGGACCCGACCCAGTTTGGCTTTGTCAAGGGCAGATCATGCCTTTTGAACTTGGTCGACTTCTTCGAAACAGTCACCAAGGCCATTGATGAGGGAAAGGCAGTCCATACAGCCTACCTTGACCTTGCAAAAGCTTTTGACACAATACCCCACTTGGGTATTATAGAGAAACCTCCCAGCTTAAATGTAAACCCATATGTCACAAGATGGGTTGCAAACTGGCTAAAGGACAGAACCCACAGGGTTAGAGTTGCTGGTGCCATGTCAGACTCCAAGCCGGTCACAAGTGGTCTCCCACAGGGCTCAGTCCTTGGCCCCCTGTTGTTCGGCATCTACTTCTCAGAAGTACAGGCAAACATAGGAGGACTATGGCTGACATAGTTTGCAGATGACTGCAAACTGGGCACCATAGTAGAAAGTACATCGGACACAGATATCCTTCAGAGGGGTCTCACGGAAACTGATAACTGGTGCCAGAGCCATGGCCTGAAGTTAAATGCCAAAAAATGTATAGTCATACCCTTCGGGAAAAGCAAGGTAACCCCAAGCTACCATATAGGTGGCAATCCATTAAGCACAGAAGAGGTTATCAGGGACCTGGGGACCCAGGTTGACAGTAGCCTTTCTTTTGACACTCACATTGCTAAAGTGGTTAGAAAGACCTTCTACATTGCCCACCTGATCATGAAGGGATTCACATCCAGATCAAGTGAGGTCATTGTTCCCCTGTGCTCTTCACTTATCAGACCAATGATCGAGTACAATTCCCCATTCGGGATGTATCTCACCCGACACCTGCAGCAATTGGAGAGACCCCAAAAGTTCCTCACCAAAAGGATAAAGGGACTCCAAAATCTGTCATATGCTGCCAGACTGAAGAAACTCCAGCTCTATTCAGTCGCATACCGCCTGCTTAGAGGTGACCTGTGCCTGACATACAAGGCCATGTCCAACCCGGAATTAATGGACATGCTCCACCTCAAAAAATCCAAATCTACCAGATCCACTAGAGCAAGCGACTTAAACCTTAGCACGGATATAAATAGGACATGCTGGAGGGATAGATTTGTCACCCAGAGACTCCCTATGCTGTGGAATAAAATCCCGGTCCATGTGAGGCTGAGCACCTTGCTGGCTCTGTTCAAGAGAAATCTTGACTGGTGGATGGGAGATTGTAGGTTTACCCCGGGAATCATCTCTGTGTCACTGCTGGACAGAGGCACAACAAACTAATGGGCACAGTATTTTTTAACATAAGGGGTGGGGTAAGCCACAAAACTTTGGGCTAGGCTTATAAATGCCTTAGGGCAGATAGCCTAGTATAAACCTATGAACCTATGAACCTATGACTAGAGTGAGTGAAGCCCTTTGTATCTCTCACTTTACTGGCAATCATGTGCCAAGCACCCACTTTATACCTTCATATTCCCCTTAGCAGTCATTCCCAATGCTGTATGTGTGGCAGGTTTAAAAATATTTCATACTCTCTCCTACACTATGTGGGACCCCTCCCATACTCACATCCTGATGAGAATGTGTCCACTCACCAGGTCAAGTTCAGGAGTGAACATGATAGCTGAGGTACAATACCGTATATCATAATCACTGTGGCACATGCATTAATGGGCAGCACAGTAGTGTGATGGCCATCAATGGCAGCGGGATGCAGATGGGTCTTCACATGGGGAAGAGAGTTAGTTGTGTATATATTTTTAATCTGTTTTCATCCAGTCTGTGGCTGGCATGTGGCCATGGTAATTAGTATACTACCCCAGTTGCCAAACAGATAAATATCCTGGGGGACTTCCAGTAGGGCATGACTGAGATGGGGGTGTTGGGAAAACCTGAGATAACTTTATTAACCATATAAAAGTGATGCAGAAAATGTATTCCAATATAGATGACTACATGAAACAATAATATCCATATGAAAGAAATCAATAAAGAGGTAAGCAAACACTTCAATATTATACAGTCACTAATCAGAGAAAATGAGATTCCAAAGATTAAAGTAGCCACTGAAGAGGCATGTTTACACTTGATAAATGCCATTCTAATTGATCATGAAGATCGGTCAAAGAACAAGACCTCCCACTTCAGTGGTGCACCAGATGGAGCAGAGGGAAGGGACTGGGCAGACTTCATAAGAAGTAAACTGGCCAAATGGACTAATTTGCCACCAGAAGAAATTCAAGTAGAAAGAGTAAGTTGGGACCACTTTACAGCCACAGAGTGATGGAATACAGAGATCCAGACAGATACTGCTTAGGATCATTAGGTCTGAGTTCAGGAAATGGGTTCTCTCACTTTTATGGAAACCAGAATAGAAATCATTGTGTGGATCTTTGATTTATCTGCACCAGCACACAAAAGAAGAGCCTCCTTCATACTGATCCAGATCAAATGCAGGGCACAGGGGGGAAAATTTAAACTTTTGTATCCTACTCATTTGGAAATCATGTTCTCAGGTGGACCACAGCAGTATGGAAGTCTAGAGAAAGCCCTTAAGGTGCTAGGAATCAGGTGTACCCAACCACATAAGAGAAAACTAGGGTGGGTGAGCAGCAGATGCTGATTATGAGACAAGGAGAGCAGAAAGACGTCCCCCTTCTTTACAAGAAATATAAATATAAATATATAAATATAATATATTGTCTTCAATGACAATGGCAGCCACATTTCATAGGTTCATAGGTAGGTACTAGGCTATTGGCCCTGGGGCCTATACAAGCCCAGCCAAAAAGGTACCCTGGCTTTTGCCACCCAAGAAAAGTATTTTCCTGTGCCACTGTCAAGCAGAGCCACAGAGGTGATCCCCGGGGTGAATTTCCTATTTCCCATCCAATCATCAAGATTTTTTTTGAAGAGTGCTAATGAGGAGCTTTGTTTGATATAGATAGGCAGTTTATTCCAGAGTATGGGAAGTCTCTGGGACAGGAATCTATCCCTCTGGCATGTTCTGTTTATTGTGGTGACAAGGTTTAGGTCCCTAGAGCATGTAGCTCGGAGGGATTGGAATTTCTTTAAGTGGAACATGTCCAACAGCTCTGGGTTTGACATAGCTTTGTATGTTAGGCAGAGATCACCTCTGAGTAGGAGATATGCGATGGAGTAAAACTGGAGTTTTTTTGAGACGGTCTGCATAGGGCATCTGTTTGAGGCCGGTAATCCTCTTTGTGAGGTATTTCTGCAGCCTTTCCAGTTGTTATAGATGTCTTGTGAAGCATATACCAAAAGGTGTATTGTACTATATAATGGGTCTAATGAGTGATGAGTAGAGGGGAACAATGGCCTCTTTTTTTCTGGATGAGAAACCTTTTGTGATGAGGTGTGCCACGTAGAAAGATTTCCTGACTACTGTGGCGATGTGATTATCAAAGGAGAGACTACTGTCCACCTGTGTCCCAAGGTCTCTTATCACACTTTCGGTGTTAAGTATACTACCGCCTATGTTGTAGTTTATAGGTACAGAGTTTTTACCAAAGGGGATGACAATGCACTTTTTGGCATTGAGCTTGAGGCCATGGCTTTGACACCAGGCATCTGTCTCAGTGAGGCCCTTTTGTAGGATGTCCATATCATTAGAAATTTTGATTATGGCAGTCATCTGCGAACTTCATTAGCCAAAGACCTTTTGTGTTAGCCTGTACTTCAGAGAAATAGATACCAAACAGGAGAGGACCCAGGACTGGTCAGTCAGGAGCAAAAGGAAAGAGGCTCGGAGAATAAAATGATTAGACAGCAGGTGGGCTCTCATAGGTAAAGACTGCAATTAGTGAACACTGAAAAAAGAAAAAGTAGAATTTAAATAATTTTTGCCTGAGACAATTAAGGACATTTAATCTACACAAACATCCAGCACACCAGGGTTTTAGTAAGGCATGAATCAGGGAGGAAGAATAAAATAAGTTGTAGAGATGTTCTTAGACTTGATTGTACATTTCTGCTGAGTCATATTCTAAAACACAACTTTTGTTTTCCATAAGGCTTGTTTATTGAACTTGGAACATGGGAGTTATACATGAATGTAACAGACACAAGTCAAATGGTGCAGCTTAGTATAGGTGTTTTCCCTATCCTGTTGGAGTATTTGGAAAACATAAAGCAGATAAAGGTACCCTTAGCATAACTGCAGTTATTTGAAATTGGGGAATAAGCAGGACAGAGTTAATAAAAGACATCAAGGGGGTCATGTAATATAAAGCCTCAAATACACACAAAAATGTATACTGGGCTTTGATATGAGTACCAGTACCTGCTATAATTAATGGCTTTAACTGGAGATACCACTTACTGAGAAGCGGGGAAGCTTGAAGGAGGAATCAGTTTAAATTGACTAAATAGACTTACCAAGGACCTTAAAGAGAAATGTGATTAATGTATTGAATGCTCTGAGATTTATGATTGTCGAGGTAGGAACACTAAAATTTAAATTATCAGCATATCATCAGTGAGCAAGCAAGGAGACCAGAAATCATTTATATCACAGGATGCTGGCAGAGCAGATCTTGCAGTGTCCTACAGCAAAAGTAGTTTATTGTTGTTGTTGTGTCTTTCAGCTTTTCCCGGTTAGGGGTCGCCACAGCGGAACTCCGGTCCGCTAATGATTGGCAGTAGATTTTTACGTGCCCGAGTTGCCAGCTCTAACGCACAACCTTTAACGAAGGTACACCCATTCACGCATGTCACCACACAGAAGACGCTCTAGCTGAGAATCGAACAGGACAACGTCTTACTGTGAGGCAACAACGCTACCGCAGCACCACCACCGTAGTAGCAAAAGTAGTTTGTAATTGTAATTGCCTTTAAGGTGAGAAGTAGTTACTAGGGATGTATGTCAGATGAAAAGCTTGGCTCCCAGTTTCAAAACTAGTGGTAGTTAAATGAACATATAAATGACAAGGTTTTAGAAAAGTTTGTTTTTATATTTGTATTTGTTTTACTTTTAGTGGGTTCTGCACAAGTGAGATTTGAAGAAGAGGGAATGAAAATGAAAAAGCACTCTAACAAATTATTCGGAATCAATACAGGCAGCTGCAGAATGGGTTAAACCATTTAAGGACAAGTCAATGAAATATGAAGGTAGAGGGTATTCAGAAATTAAGAACTCTGTGGTTCCTGCAGACAGGTAAAGGGGGCAAATAGGGGAAAGAACTAAGGTAAAGAAGGAATAAATAGAGGGGTTGGGGGCTAGTATAATGGTTAAGGTGTTTAACTCCCACCCAGAAGGTACAATGTTTGATTTTTACCTTTGGGAGGGGAAATTAGCTAGGTACAGTATTTGATTCTCACCTTTAGATGGAAATTGGCTAGGTACAGTGTTTGATTCTCACTTTTGGGGTCAAATTGGCTAGTCTTCAAATGGCCCATTAAGGCAGCTAGCCTAGTAATTAGCTATAAGCTTATGAATCTAAGAAAGAAGGAAAATTACTTATTTTTTTTTTGGGGGGGGTGGCTTAATGATTAAGATGTTTACCTCACAGGCACAAGGTATAGTGTTTGATTCTCACCTTTGGTCACTGTCTAGCTATTGGCTAGGCATGTAATTGTCAGCAGACTGATTGCCTTGAATTTGCCTACAAACCTATTAAAATATTAAGTTGGAATGTTACTAACTTGACTATCCAAGTAAAAAGGAATAGGTTTATTACCATAATAAAGTAAGACGGGTGTATTCTTTCACATTCAAGAAATTTACTTGGACCTACAGGAAAATAAAAAAATACACTAGCCAGTAGGGGATATGTAATGACAACAGGCTCAAGTTACAGGGTTGGTAGGCAGAGGGAACTACCGATTTTGTGACGAGAAAGTTTTCCCATGAGGATCATAGGGAAACTGGAGGATGAGCAAGTGACATATGCAGCAATTAAAGGTGATTTTCAGGGGGCACAAAATGACTGTTGTCACAGTACTATCTCCCACCTAAGACATCCACGCCACCCTCTAGGAAATCTATATTGGAACTGATATACTTCTACAAGCAAGTTGTACTAATAATAGGTGATTAGAACATGAATTTTCATGAGAAAGAAGCATACAGAGATGGGACTGAACTATCACAAAAGCTAAATGAAAGTGTAAAAAAAAAACAACTGCAGCACATAGGCCTAATGGATATAACCACACCAGGTAGGACACAGAACCCCACAGAATACATATATTGCTCAATAATAGATCAACTGCGGCCCAGAATAGACAAATACTTTATATCAAAAGAAAATAGGGAACTAATAAGAGGGGTCTCCACAAGTCCAGTATTAATATCTTACCATGCATATTTGATGGCAAGCTTGAACCTGATCAGGTGATAGAGACAAGGGAGTCACAGGAGATTCCAACATACTATTTAAAGAATGGAGGCTTTAAGGAGTAGGTCCAAAAGCAGGTAAAACAAAAACTGGCCCTGTTAAGTTTCGACACTACATAAGTGACAAATGAAAGAGGGAACAGAATAAAAGAAATGCAGTTCTAGGGCAAAATAAGGAACTGCAAAGGAGGATGCCAACAATAACAGGAAATGAGAAGATCTAATTTCAGTCATTGCTGTGGGAATTACAACAGCAGCAATATAAAACTAATGTCTTTCAGCTTTTCCCAGTTAGAGGTCACCACAGCAGAACTCTGGTCCACTAATGATTAGCAGTGAATTTTTACAGTGCCAAGGTGCCAGCCTGACACCCAACCTTCAAAGAAGGCACACCCATACACACTTACCTGTATGCCTTTAAACATCACTCAACCACAGGGAAAATATGCAGACTCCATACAGAAGGAGCTCCAGCCAAGAATTGAACTGGAGAACCTCTTGCTGTCAGACAACAATGCTCACCACTGCACCACCACAGCCCTACAACAGCAGTGGTATAATAGTGTCTGCTAATGTTTTTATACTGCTTGGCATACATGTGTTGATACCCCTTTAAATGCTGCCTGTTGCATTAAGACACTACAACAGCAGCAATATAATAGTGTCTTAATGCAACAGGTAGCATTTAAAGGGGTATCTACACATATATGCCAAGCAGTATAAAAACATTAGCGGGAAGACTAAGGCAGGGCTATTTATCAAATGAGGGGGTAGTAATACAGGACTTATGTTTAGACCACCCCTGAAGCAATTTGTATGGTATTAAAGAATTACTATGAGAACTTGTACAAAGCAGACACTTGGCCCAAAGAGGCCGCTAAGATTATAGGACAATATCTTGGAGCAATAGAGATGACAGAGATTACACAAGAGCAGAAGGAATTAATAAAAATAGTAACTCTAGAAGAAGTTAGACAGGCAATTGATATACAACAGTCAGGTGAGTCTGCATGCACAGATGGAATACCCACTTAAGTCCGGTTGCTTAGGGGAGATAACCTAATATCAATGTGGACTGAGCTAATTAATAAGATTGTGGAGACAAAAGAAATACCAGACAGCTGTAGGAAAGGAATTCTCGTAGCTATATCTAAAGAAAGTAGAGATTCTCAGCACACAAATTCTAATGGAACAATGACAATTTTAAACCACAATTATAAGATATTCATGTAAGTACTAACAAGCTGTCTGAAATGCCTGATACTCAAAAAATCCATAAAGACCAATATGGATTCATACATGAGAGGAGTACATTCATTGTTATAGTTTAAACCCTTATATTAATAAGGAAACAAGGAAGCAAAATAGTGAAAATACCCCTAATAATAGTGAGACAAGATGAAGAAAGCATTTCATTGAGTAGAATGTGCTTACCTCATTGTTATGCTTCAGGAGGTGGGCTTGTCACAACAATGACTCTTGTTGTTAAAAGAACTATTTTGCAATTTAAAAAAACAGTTTAACCTTATTACTAGTCTATCAGAAGAATTTACATTAATAAAACTGTCAAGACAAGGGTGCCCTTTATTGTTCTTATGTATTTATTTATTACTTTTGTTTATCGGGTAGTGTCCAACTGGGCTGGGGGCCCATTTTCAGCAGAGACCCGGGGAGAAGAGCTCCACAGGATTACAGAAAAGATACTTTTGCAGCAGAATACAATGCAGGCAATAGAACAATACAAGCAATAGTACAAAAAACAGCAATTGCTCAATACAAGTAGTGGAATAATTTCTATATAAGCACAATTAAATAAACAGACGGTAGGAGTAATGCTGAGAACAGTAGTAGAAGAGGGTTAATAATTATCCTGGAGAGTAGCAGGAGCATAGACAATGATTAGTCAGGTGTTCCTTTAGAAGTGATTTGAACTGGTTGTGGTTAGGGTTTTTTGTTATTGTCTCTGGAAGAATGTTACAGAGTTTGGATATCTTGTGAGAATAGGAGTCACCATGACTGTTGTGGGAGTTGGCAACCTTGAGTAACAATTTGTTTGAAGATATAAGAGTTCTAAGATTGTTACTGGGTTGGACTAAGTAGGAGATCACAGGCACTTGCTGGGGTGATAGATAATTTTGTGGGTTAAGGTTAGCTGATTAAATAATAAAAGGTTGGGGAGCTCTAGCCAGTCTAACTGTGAGAGAGCTGCACAGTGGTGAGATCTGTACTGATGATTAGTGGCATATTTAGCAATCTTGTTGCCAGGTTTTTGAGGTCTGATTTTCTAAGCTTTGTGAATATAAGTGATCCATATAGGAGGGAGGATAGCAGGTGTGTGCGAGCAGTGGCAAATCTGGCATTGGGAGTTGAGTAAAGTTTTATGTGGACTTTTTTGATAGTTTGTGCAATATATATATCAAATTTGAGGTTATTCTCTATGGTAACACCTAAACATTTAGTGTGGTTAGTGGGGACTATTTTAGTACCATTTGGTGAGGTAATAAGGAAAGGGGGCATGGAAGATTTTGTTTTTTGTTACTGAAAACTAGTATTTCATTTTGTTGTGAATTGAAATTAGTTGGGGGTGAGAGAGCTATGTTTCAATGTCCTGAAGAGATGATTGAATTTTTTGTTGCAGTTCTTGGGGTGAGGAGGCAGAGCAGATAAGTGTAGCATCATTGGCATACTGTACTATGGAGGCAAGCTGGGTAGCTGAACTAAGATTATTTGTAAATATGATAAAAAGAAGAGTGCCGAGTGTATAGCCTTGTGGTTACCTCATGATGATGGGGGAGCAGGGGGAAAAGGGAGTTTTCCAATTTTGTAGCCAGTTGTCGACTGGAAAGATAGCTATGGAACCAAGTTAGTGTTGGAGGACTAAGCCATAGGAAGACAGTTTATTAAGTAGTAGCTGGTGGGATACCATGTCAAAGGCTTTGGACATATTGAGAAATATGGAAGAAACCAGCTGGCCTTCATTCATGAAATGATGGATGGTGTTAATGAAAGTTATGAGGGTGGTACTGGTACTGTGTTTAGGTCTAAAGCCATGCTGAGTACTGGAAAGGAGGTTATTGTTTAGAAAGTAGCTAATGAGTTGGTTGTGGATGCATTTTTCTAGAATTTTTGCAAGGGGAGAGAGGATAGCTATGAGGCAATAGTTAGTTAGTTCTTTGGTGGGGCCACCTTTGTGGAGGGGTAAAATGTGAGAAATTTTCCACAGGAATGGAATATATTGTTCTTTAATAGAGCGATTAATCAAGATTGAAATGGGGTAAGCGATAGAAGGAGCAGCAAGTTTTAGGAATTCATTTGGGAGTTTGTCAACAGCTGTGCCGCAAGGTTTAAATTTGGTTAAGAGAGTCTTTATATAATTAGTTTGGATGGGTGAGAAGGTGAAGGGGTTGTGAATATCTGGGGCAGGGATGGGGACAGAGAGTGGATGGGTGGGTTGATTTTCTAAGAGGGAGGTAATGGTATTAATGAAGTGGGAGTTGAACTGAGTTGAGATAGCGTCTGTGTTGTTAGAGGTGACTGGAGGTGGGTAGATATTCGACCAGGGTTAATTAGCTGGTTGATGGATTGCCAGAATTTTTTGGGGTTGTTAAGGTGTTGCTGTTGACAGGATAAGAAGTATGTTTATTATCTGCTTATTATCTTATTATATATATTATTATCTGCTTTATATCTGGAATTGTGGTGGCCATCAGGAACTCAGTCATAGCTAGTTTTAAATGGAGCAGAAAAAAGCAATGTGTCTGGAAGACATCATGAACTTCTGAAACCAAAACTGTTGGTGTTAATTCCTTCACACTGATGTCAGTCACCTGTGATACTTTTGAATAATGCATTTGCTGTACATGTAACAAGGCAATAGTCTGCATTGTCACTTCAATGAATGCTCTACAAGGTGTGATTCTTCTTTTGATTATAGCTTCATAGGTAACTACTAGGCTAACTGCCCTTGGAGACCATTTTTTAAGTCTAGCCAATTTCCCTTTTTGTTCTTGAAATAACCTGCCCTATTTAGTTATAGACTGGCTTTACCCATCCCATGGTAGATAGTTATATTTTACCTCAAATGGGAATAAATGGGTCATACCATAGATAACTTGAGGGTACCTCTGCATGGTATAAAGCATTTAAGAGCTGCCTATGTCAGTTAGTAGTACAGGGGACAGTTTGGTGGTAAATCCCTAAATCTAAGTTGCTCTTGAATATGTACAAGGAAGAACTTTGTTTTTGTGGATGGACAGTCTTTTTCATAGCAGCAGTATACTCTGTGAGATATACCCATCCCTCCAAACCATTATGTTGATGTTACAGTAGAGGTGTAGATCCCAAGAACAAGTATTTCTGATGCCATTTGACTTGCTGATGTACAGTAAATCCATCAGTAATGAGTTGGAGGATGCTTTGTATGCCAGACATAGGTCATCTCTTAGCAGTCTGTAGGATACTAATTATTGTGACAGGGCTTTGAGTTGGTCAATATTGTTTAGGCCTTGCATCCATTTATTAAAGTATCTCTATGGGTGTTCCAGTTGATGCATGTGTCTGGACAGATACATGCCAAAGGGGGCATTATATTCAATGAATGGCCTAATGAATGCTGAGTAAAAGGGGAGAATGGCATCCGCAGATGTAGACACAATCCCTTTGTTTATAAGCTGTGCAATATAGAAGGACATTATTACAACAAAGGACACATGTAGATCAAAAGTTAGGTCATGGTCCACATAAGTTCCCAAATTCCAAGCAACAGGGTAAATGTTTGATGGGGTATTGTCACTGTGGTAGTTCCCTGGCATAGATCACTTCCCAAAGGACAGAATAATGCTTTTTTGACATTTCATTTCACTTCATGAATTTTGCACTGGTTATTTCTTTCTGACTAACCTTCCTGCAGGATGGCTAAGTCATTTGGGGTTTTCAATCACTACTCTTAGCTTGCTGTCATCTACAAATGTGGTCAGCCATTGGCATTTGGTATTGGCTTTTCCTTCATAAAAGTAGACACCAAACAGGAGAGGTCCCAGCACAGAACCCTGGGGGACTCCATTGGTGACTGGTCTCTTTGTGGAAGTAACTTCCCCTATTTTGATTATCTGCACTCTATCTGTGAGTCACCTGGCAATCAAGCAAGTGATATAGGTTTTTATTCCCAGTTTATTCAGCTTTTCCTCTATGCCTGAGTGGGAAATTATGTCAAAAGCTTTGGCAAGGTTGAGGTATGCTGTGTGTACCATTTTGCCTTCATCCATTACTTTTGTGACCTTTTCAAAAAAAATCCAACAGGCGGAGTAAGCATGACCTACCAATGATGAATCCCGACTGAGACAGGTCCAGTATTTTGAAGTTGCATAGGTTCTGACTGCTTAATTCCATGATAAGTCTTTCCCTTTGCATATGAGGCTGGTCAGACTTATAGGTCTGTAATTACCTGGGTCTGAGGAAGATCCTCTCTTATGCAGGTGAATGTCTGTAGCTGTTTGTCATTCTCTTGGTACAAAACCTGTCTACAGAACCAACATATTGAAACAAGCAAAGGAAAATATGAAGGTGTTACTGATCAGTGCTCGGGGCCTAAACAAGAAACTCTATTTCCTGAAAGCCCTTTTCACCCTGAAGGACACTGATGTCTGTGCAGTGATGAGCCATGGTTTAAAATAGCAGAGAGTACTCTGACTGAGCAAGGCTATAATACCTTCCACATGTTTAGACCAGCTACTGTGCAGGAGGGAAAAAAAAACAGAGGTGTCTCAATCTACATCCAGAAGAGACTCACATCAAGGCTGGTAAAACAGCACAATGCACTAGAGCTTCTTTATATCCAAATAACCATCAGAAAGGTCCCGTACCACATATTAGCTAGCTATAGAACTCCCTCTATGACAGAAGAAAGCCACATCACCTGTCTACAGGAACTAGAATCACTCATTATTAAACCCAATCCCATTTTCCTAGGTGATCTAAACTACCCAGCTATAGACTGGGAAACCTCTACCACCACTAGCGCACAAGCACAGAGATTCCTGGATTTTGCCAATACAAACAACCTAGAATAATTAGAGCATCCAGTAGGGGGCATGACATCTTGGATCTTGTTCTTACTAATATGACAGCATCTTGCATCATTCCTTGCATATCTTGATCGCTTGTTAGGTCTGACCACAAAGCAGTTTCCTTTGAAATAAAACTGAAACCAGAGATGATCCCTTCCATCCAAGGTCTTCTTCTTCTTTCAGCTACTCCCATCTGGGGTCGCCACAGCAGATCAGCTGTTTCCATTTCTTCCTGTCCTCTGCATATTGCTCTGTCACACCAACCACCTGCATGTCCTCTCTCACCACATCCATAAACCTTATCTTAGACCTTCCTCTTTTCCTGTTACCTGGCAGCTTCATCCTTAGCATCTTTTTCCCAATATACTCTGCATCCCTCCTCAGCACATGTCCAAACCAAAGTAATCTTGCTTCTCTGGCTTTGTCTCCAAACCTTCCAACCTGGGCTGTCTCTCTAATATACTTATTCCTAATCCTGTCCATCCTTGTCACACCCAGTGCAAATCTTAACATCTTCAACTCTGTTGTAAGAGGTATATCCCTCTACCCTCTGTGATGCTGTTTGGCAAACACCGACATGAAGTCCTGCTCACAGTGAATGAGCTAGTGTATCTCTTGGCAGTGTCGTGGATTTTTTTCTTATTAGTTGTTGATTTTGGCTGTGGAAGTATTTTTCAGTTATGTCCGTAATCTCAAAAGCACAATGCAGCAATACACTGAGCTGATTCTGAATGATATTACCTACACTGAGGCTGAAAATATAGTATATAGACTGATAAACTTAGCTCTAAGTTTACACCTGTTTACCTTACATCTGTCCCTCTAGCTATAGCTGAAATTGCCTTGCCTCCAGATATCACACAAGCACATGTCCCAAAAGTGCTATAAAGCTAAAAATACTGCATTCATTGGTCCTAATGATATCCCTGGATCGAGCTTAAATAGCGTGACTGTTCAATGTCATCTTCCATACAGGTTTTGAAATAGAATGAAAACACTTATCTTTCTTTCCCTGTGTAATGGAACTATTAAAGCACAACAGTAATTTAGAATATCACAGCAAACAGCAGCTTTGGAATTCTTAGACACCTAGCTTTAAGCTGACTGTCCAGGAACTGCCTTAATGCAATGTCAAGTCCTGGACCAGCCTGACATAACATACACTCAGTACATAAGAATGAAACTAAGGTTTAATTCCAACTTAAATAGTAAAATGCAGTGCACCTATGTATTGGAATTACTGATAAAGGTTCAATAGCTAAAGCAGATACAGACTGTTAAAATAAATTTAAAATCAGATATCAAGAAATGAAAACACTTATCTTTCTTTTTCAATGTAATAGAACTATTGCAATGCTTTACTATTATTATCACAATGCAGTGCTTCTCTGCAGATACTGATAATGTACAGTGTTTGATCATAGATTCTGACACTGAAGTGCTGAAAGAAAGTAATGCTTGTGGTTAAGTAGTCTTATATTAATCATTCTGTATAACAATGGTACTTGTAAAAACAAATTCAGGTTAAATCTTCTTATCCATACTTATTCAGGAGCAGAATGTTACCAGAATATCAATCCTTAGCATCAAAAGGTCAGGTGCCTGTTGGGTGCCAGGATCCGCCACATAACACATGCACTTAGGTCACTCCACAGCAGGTACAAATATGACTCTGTCATTGTCCATGTTGGTGAGAATGACCTGAGACGTACCTCTCTGGACTACATGAAAAGAGACACAAAGTAGCTCTCTGATTAATAACACCCTGCATTTAAATTGGAACCTGTGTACTGAGAGACAGCCTTACAAGACTATCTGCAAATATATAGAGCTGAGTATATTTTTCTGTATTATAGAGCTAAATTGTTGCTTAGATATCTGTTGTCTTACTGTTCTGCAAATATACAGAGATCAGTATATATTTTTTTGGTTTTAAAATTTACACTGTGATTCCTCAAATCTCTGTTGAAACTGTCTTCCCCACCTCACACCCTCATTTTCTGCCTTGTCTTTAGCTGATATAACTAGTTTTTATAGCTTGTGTGTTGCTTAACTCAAAGTTCCCTTAATTTGACCTGTTAATAACAGCCTGCATTTAAATTGGAACCTGTGTACTGAGAGACAGCCTTACAAGGCAATCTGCAAATATATAGAGCTGAGTATATTTTTCTGTATTATTCTGTATTATAGAGCTAAATTGTTGCTTAGATATCTGTTGTCTTACTGTTCTGCAAATATACAGAGATCAGTATATCTTTTTTTGGTTTTAAAATTTGCACTGTGATTCCTCACATCTCTGTTGAAACTGTCTTCCCCACCCCCCTCCTTGTTCTTGGTTGTAGTTTAAATTTGGTGGCTTTTGCAGTGCCTGCTCCACTGTAGATTTGATCTAGGACACTCCCCCAGTCCCATCTCTTTACTGCATTCTACCTAATAAACCCTTTCTGCACTTGCTTTTAGTCCTTTTTAATTTAATTACATTTTTTCAAACTGTGTGTAGACTAATATTGCTACATACTCAAGTATGCAAGCTTGCACAGCATGTGAATTGTTTTTTACTACTGTTTTTGCTACTTTTCTAAAAAAAAAATTGTAAGCCTGTTTCCTACCTTTCCTGTAATTAGTGTTCCAGATACAGATTTGCTATATCCAGGACTGTTTGTAAGCTTCTGAGCCCCCCAAGCCTTTCTGTGTTGGAGGGAAGCCTTCTAGCTTATCAGTGGGAGTGGTAAGCATTAGGTAACCTGTCTACCTCATAGGGAGTGGTTCTGGCCCAGAATTTGTAGTTATTGGCCGTTTGGGCAGTCTTCCAACTCTCTCAACTTTCTAATTTGAAGGCCTGCATTTGCACTTGTTTCTGTCCTGTAACTCCTGGGCCCATCTCATTTGCTCACTCAAAAAAAAAAAAAAAAAAATGTATCTGCTTTTACTGTATTTGTGTTTCTTCCTACTTTATTTTGCTTTTGCGTCATCTTAAAAGTACTCAATTGTATTTATTACTGCTTGTTGTAACTCATTCTAAGCCTTTTAGTTTGAGCACTTGGGCTTCGGACCAGTTGTTTTACATTAAGAAGGTTTGTGGTCTGCACTGTAGTGGCAGAACAGGTAGCTTACATCCTTCTAAATTGGGAACTGCTGATTGAGGGCTCAGTGTCTGTTATTCTAAAAGTGTATTAATTCTGGTTTAAGCACTTGGGCTTCAGGCCAGTTATTTTACATTAAGAGGGCTCGTAGTCTGTACTCTTGTTGGAGGAGAGGCTGGACTCTGCCCTTCTGAGCTGTGAATTTCTGGTTAAAGGCTTATAGTGCCTGCATATTTGAACTGCTTCTTACTGAAATTGGTACACCTTGTTTGCTGTAGCATAGACTAGATCCAGGCCTGCTGAATCTAGCTTTGTTTGTATGCTTGTTTGTTTGCTTGTTATTTCCCTGAAACACTAATTCCACCTAAAATGTGGTTTTCAGCACTTCTGTGGATCCCTAGTGATATCTGCATTCCTTATTGTACTTATTTCCTTGTTTCACTTGAAAGAAAATTACTGTTTGTCATTTTTGCATTTAAGTTACCTGTAACACATTGCATTTAAGTTACCTGGCACTTGCTCCCTAAAGCAATTATATGTCAGCACTAAAAAATTAAAAGCACTACACCCTCACAAACTCCCCTTGAGTACATTGTTCCCCATTGGCCCTTTTTTTCAATTATAAAGGATTTCCCAATACTATTCTAGCATGTCCAAAGGTCAGTTGTCAATCTCCTCTCTGGTCCAGCTGGTGAATCTGGGAATCTTGAGGCAATGTTACAACTGCCTCATGTACACAGACAACCCTCTCCTCCTCCCAACAAATTCCAACACATGTGAGAGATGCAACCATATAGCCAAACTGGAGGCTAAGCTCTCTCAACTCAGTACTGGCGTAACCAGTCAGGAGGAGAAGGAAACCACACTCACTACAATTCCAGTCTCACATAGACCTACCACGACAGCAAACCAAACACATAAACACACAAAAACATACTTGGAGGGTCTAAATAAAAATCTGCCTAAGCAGCAGAGACCTCCAAAGCAGACACCCAAGCAACCACTACCCCAAAACAAAACAAAACACATGCAACACATAGCTCACAAAGCCAGTGTGCCGAACAGTCACAGCCCTTAAGGCTAAACAACACACCTGATACACTTGTAATAGGTGACTCTATCGTCAGGCACACTGACATCCCGCTCACCAGGCTGAACAAGGAGAAGGTCACGGTGAGCTGCCTGTCGGGCGCTAGGATCTGCCACATAACACAAGCACTCAGGTCACTCCAAGGCAAGTACAAATATGACTCAGTCATTGTCCATGCTGGTGTGAATGACCTGAGACATACCTCCCTGGACTACATGAAAAGAGACATAGAGGAGCTCTCTGAGCATGTAGCCCAGTCCGGTATCACCCTGACCTTGAGTAGCATCTTACCCTCACCAAGAATGATGCCACAATATGAAGACAAGATGATCAATTTCAACAACTGTCTTAAGTATTGGTGTCATTCAAAGGGGATCCAATGCCTGTCAGCAAGAGATGACATGCTCAGCAAGCCACGATGCTTTGCTAGGGACGGTTTGCACCTGTCACCCCTGGGCTTTCGGATATTGGCAAAGGATCTTGCTACCCCCATAGTGCCTTTTTTAGGCAAGGCTCAAAAGACAAACCCACCTCCATAGGTATTACAAGGGATAAGAAACTAAGAGCAATGCTACTCAACGCCAGAAGTCTAAACCTCAAGATGCATGCACTCAAAACTCTCCTTAGCATGGAGAACATCAATATCTGTGCAGTAACAGAAACCTGGTTCAAGGCTCCCTATAGCACCCCAGCACTACCAGGTTATACCTCATACCATGCTTTTCGGCCCCAAAACTTGGACCGAACCACAGAAGGAGGGGGAGTATCAATATTCGTCAAAGATACCCAGACCTCCAGGTTGGTGGCACAGCACAAAGCATCAGAGACTATCCATGTGCAACTAACAGTGGGTAAAACTGCCTTCCAGTTTATAGCCTGCTAGAGACCACCCTCCCAAACCCAGGAACCCCACTCTGCCTTCCTGAGAACACTGGAAAATATGAAGGTCTCTCCAAACACTATTATATTGTGCGACTTCAACTACCCAAACATAGACTGGGAGCATTACTCTAGCTCCAACACCCTAGCCCAAAGGTTTCTAGAATTTATAAACTCAAATGCTATGGAACAACTTGTTACCACTTCCACAAGAGGAGAAAATGTACTGGACCTGATCATCACCAACATGGGGACTCTATGCTCCAGACCAGAAGTGTATCCCTCACTGGTAAGATCAGACCATAAACTAATCTCACTGGATATTCACATCCCGACCCCACCCCCTGCCCAGAAAACCACAGTGAAAAACTCCTCTAAAGCAAATTTCACACTCCTCAAAACCGAGGTGGAATCCTTCAAAGCCCCCGGGCCTGTGGAAAATATGGCCCAGACCGCAGAATCCTTTATAAACGTATTCTATGAACACCTTCAGGAATGCATGGATCATGCAATCCCAAATAAAACCAAGACCCAATCCTCCAAAGGCAGACATCCTGTCTGGTGGACCCCAGCCATAAACAAACTATACAATAGAAGGAGGAAGCTACTACATGATAGAGCAAAATCCCAAAAAGGGAAGGCATCTCTGATCAGTATTAGCAAAAAATGATGGCCACTCATAAAATCATCTAAGGCCAGCTTCGAGAGAGAAATTGCACAGGACACTAAGGATAATCACAAGGCTTTCTTTAGTTATGTTAGGAACCTGGGTGGGAATTCCCAGATATGCTCAGAATTAGTCCAAAATGACAAAAAATACACCGAACCCACAGACATTGCCAACATCCTAGCTGACAGGTTCAGCGCAAACTCCCCCCCCCTCCCCACCAAAAGGGCAAATATCTATCCCAGCAGAGTGCTGCCCCCCTGACATCTCAGATGCTCAGTTAAGTGCCACCCTCTCCAAAGCAAAAAACACAGCATCAATGGGACCAGACGGTGTCCTGGGCTGTGTCCTACATGAAGTCCAAGAAGAGCTAAACCCAAACATAAAACTACTGTTCAGTCTCAGCCTTACTACAGGATATGTACCCAAAGAGTGGCGTACAGCAACAGTGGTCCCTCTCCACAAAGGTGGTGCCTCAACGGATCCTGGAAACTATCGCCCCATAAGCCTGACTAGCTTGGTCTGCAAAGCTATGGAAAGGATCATCATGGACCTCATAAATAAAGATATTGGGGACCTACAGACACTGGATCCTACCCAGATCGGCTTTGTTAAGGGCAGATCCTGCCTCTTAAACCTGGTTGATTTCTTTGAAACAGTCACCAAGGCCATTGACGAGGGGAAGGTTGTCCACACAGCCTACCTGGGCCTTGTAAAAGCCTTCGATACAATACCCCAATCGGGCATTATAGATAAGCTCAACAGCTTAAATATAAACCCCTATGTCACTAGATGGTTTGCAAACTGGCTCAAGGACAGAACCCTCATGGTTAGAATTGCTGGAGCCATGTCAGACTCCAAACCAGTTACAAGTGGCATCCCACAAGGCTCAGTCCTGGGACCTCTCTTGTTCGGTATATATTTCTCGGAGGTACAGGCCAACACGGAAGGACTGTGGCTGACCAAGTTCACAGATGACTGCAAACTGGGCACCATAATCGACTCTCTAGCTGACACAAGCATCCTCCAAAAGGGCCTCGTAGAAACAGACAACTGGTGCCAGAGCCATGGCCTCAAGCTAATCACCAAAAAGTGTATAGTCATCCCCTTTGGCAAAAATAAAGTGCCCACAAATTACCACATAGGTGGTAATCCATTAAGAAGAAGTAATTAGGGACCTGGGGACCCAAGTTGATAGCAATCTCTCATTTGACAACCACGTGGCCAAAGTGGTTAGAAAAACTTTTTATATAGCCTACCTAATCATGAAGGGATTCACATCTAGATCAGAGAAGGTCATCATGCCTCTTTACTCATTCCTCATCAGGCCCATAATTGAGTACAATGCCCCTTTTGGGATGTACCTTACCAGACACCTGCAGCAACTGGAAAGACCCCAAAAGTACCTCACCAAGAGGATCAAAGGGCTCAAACAGATGCCATATGCTACCCGGTTAAAGAAACTCCAGCTCTACTCAGTGGCATACCACCTGCTCAGAGGCGATCTGTGCCTGACGTATAAAGCCATGTCCAACCCGGAATTAATGGACATGCTGCACCTCAGAAATTCCAAATCCCATCAAGCTATGCGCTCGAGAGACTTGAACCTCATCACTGAAATAAATAGGACATGCTGGAGGGACAGATTCATAACCCAGAGGCTCCCTTCACTCTGGAATAAAATCCCAGTCCAGGTTAGGCAGAGTCCCTCATTGACTCTGTTCAAGAGGAATCTTGATGAGTGGATGGGAGATCGTAGGTTTACCTAAGGTATCACTTCTGTGTCACTGTTACACAGAGGCACAGTATACTAACCTCAGAAAAGGGCATAGCAAAATTAATTTAAAATGGGTGGCAAAAGCCAAACACACTCTGGCTAGGCTTATAAATGCCCTAGGGCAGATAGCCTAGTATGAACCTATGAACCTATGAACCTATGATGTTGTAGCCCAGGCAGGTATGACCCTAGCTCTGAGTAGCATCCTACCATCACCCAGAATGATAATACAGTACAAGCAGAAAATGATTGACTTCAACAATTGGCTAAGTTTCTGGTGTCATTCTAAGGGGATCCAGTATCTGTCTGCCTGGGACAACATGATTGACAGACCTCGATGCTTCACCAGAGATGGCCTGCACCTGTCACAACCAGGGATTCTGGATACTGGCCAAGGCTCTTGCCACCCCTATAGTGCCTTTTTTAGGCAATGTCCTAAAGACAAAATTACCACCATAACAGCTACAAGCAAACAAAATCTGAAGGTTATGCTACTCAATGCTAGAAGTCTAAATCTCAAAATCCACTCACTCAAAGCACTCCTTAAAATGGAGAACATTGACATCTATGCAGTGACTGAGACCTGGTTCAAGGCTCCAGACAGCACCCCAGCACTACCAGGCTATAATTCGTACCACACCTTTCGGCACCTAAACCTAGACTGAAGCACTAAAGGCGGTGGTGTCTCCATATTCATAAAGGATATGCACATCTCCAGACTAGTAGCCCTACATAATGCATCAGAGATACTTCAGGTACAACAAACACTGGGTAAAACTGCAATCCAGGTTGTAGCCTGCTATAGATCCCCCACCATGTCCCAAGACTGCCACTCCACATTTCTAAACACACTGGAAAATATTACAGTACAGCCCAATACCCTTATACTGGGAGACTTTAGCTACCCTTCCATTAACTGGGAAAATTACTCATGTACCATCACACTTGCTCAACGTTTTCTGGAATTCATTAATTCCAATGTCCTGGACCAACTCATTCTTACCCCTACCAGGGGTAGAAACATCCTTGACCTGGTCATTACTAACATGGGTGACCGTTGCTCTAGACCAGTAATCAACTCCTTCCTGGTCAAATCTGACCACAAGCTAATCACCATGGATATCTACATCAAACCTTCAACCCCCCTAAAGGAAACTACCATAAAAAACTTCTCCAAAGCCAATTTTCGGCTTCTAAAAGCAGAGGTGGCTAACGTCACAACACCCATGCAAATGGAAAATAGGTGCATGCCTGCTGAATCATACACTAATGCACTGTATGAGCACATACACAAGTGCATGGAATGGGTCATACCAAACAGAACCAAGACGCTCTCCTCCAAAAAAGGGAAGCCAATCTGGTGGTCCCCCACCATAAACAAAGTACAGCAGAAGTTAAAAATTGTTGCAGAAAAGGGTGAAGTCCCAAGACTGGAAAAACTCCTTTGTTAGCCTCAGCAAAAAACTGAGATCCATCATCAAATCCTCTAAAGCTAGCTATGAAAACAAAATTGCTGCAGATTCTAAAGACAACCAAAAGACATTCTATAATTATGTCAAGAATTTACATGGCAATACTCAGATCTGCTCTGAGTTACAGCACAATGGCAATACATATACAGAACCAACTGATATTGCCAACATATTGGCTGACAGGTTCAGTGCAAACTTTACCCCCTTTTCACCCCCTAAAGGGCCTATCACAATACCTGAGGAATGCCAAGTCCCTATTATCATGGCTACACAGGTAAAAACCACACTGTCCAAAGCCAATAATGCAGCTTCCATGGGACCTGAGAGTATCCCTGGCTGTGTTTTGCATGAATTACAAAGCGAACTGGCACCACACCTGAGTACCCTGTTTAATCACAGCCTCATTTCAGGCTTTGTTCCTACCGAATGGTGCACTGCTATGGTCATCCCACTCCACAAAGGGGGAGTGACTACAGACCCTGGGAACTACTGCCTCATTAGCCTGATGAGTTTCATATGTAAGGCTAAGGAGTGCATCATCATGGACCTTATAAATAAGGACATAGGCAATCTGCAAACTCTGGACCCCACACAGTATGAGTTTGTGACAGCTAGATCATGCCTGCTCAACCTGATAGACTTCTTCAAGTCTGTCACCAGAGCTGTGGATGAGGGCAAGGTAGTTCACACAACCTACCTAGATCTTGCCAAATCCTTCGACACCATCCCTCACTCAAGAATCATGGATAGACTCACAACACTAGGCATAAACCCCTATGTAATAGGATGGGTTACCAACTGGCTCACTGATAGAACCCACATTGTGAAAGTAGCGGACTCCAAATCTGACTACTGACCAGTTACAAGTGGTGTCCCACAGGGATTAGTCCTAGGTCCTCTCCTGTTTGGCATCTACTTCTCTGAAGTTCAAGCCAACACAAAGGGACTCTGGCTGACCAAGTTCGCAGATGATGCAAACTGGGAGCCATTATTGATTCTCCAACTGATGTAGACATTCTACAAAAAGGCCTCACTGACACCAATGACTGGTGCTAGAACTATGGCCTTAAGCTCAATGCCAAAAAGTGCATTGTCATTCTCTTTGGGAAAAATTTGGTGCCCATGAACTACCACATACTGTCGGTATGATAAGAGACCAGGGGACACAGCTTGACAGCAACCTCTCCTTTGATAACCACATTGCCACTGTAATCAGAAAGTCCTTCTATGTGGCACATCTCATTACAAAAGGTTTCTCATCCAGGAAGAAAGAGGTCATAATTCCTCTCTACTCATCCCTCATTAGACCTATTATAGAATATAACACCCCATTTGGTATGTACCTCACTAGATACCTACAACAACTGAAAAGGCCACAAAAAGACCTCACTAAGAGGATCTTAGGCATTAGACACATGCCATATATGGACAGACTCAAAAAACTTCAGCTATACGCTGTCTCTTATCGCCTACTTTGAGGCAATCTCTGAAGCCATGTCTGACTCAGAGCTGCTAGATATGCTATACCTAAAGAAACCCCAATCCCTCCATGCCACATGCTCCAGGGACCTTAACCTCATTACCACAATAAACAGAACATGCTGGAGGGACAGGTTCCTAACCCAGAGACTTCCCATACTCTGGAACAAACTTCTCATTCACGTCAAGCAGAGCACTTCACTGGCCCTCTTTAAGAGAAATCTTGACGAGTGGGTGGGCAATAGGAAGTTCACCCCAGGGATCACTTCAGTGGCCTTGCTTGACAGGGGCACTGGGAGCTAACCTTAGGTGGCATGATGCCAGGGAATCTTCTTGGGCTAGGCTTATATACGCTCCAGGGCAGTTAGCCTAGTACACGCCTATGAACCTATGAACCTAAATCCACCCATCCATCCATCCATCCATCCATCCATCCATCCATCCATCCATCCATCCATCCA
>NC_056743.1:1497707020-1497927020 GCF_019279795.1 Protopterus annectens
TGCTAGATGCTTTAGCTTGCCCACTAGGCTGAGATCTGGACCCTATAGCTGTGCCAGTGGGGAGTCTTATTGGGGACCTGTAGAGCAAGGGAGTGACCAGCTCTGGACTGACTGTGATCTCTGTGTGCTAAGGGAAATTGCACTTTACTGTGTGTATTTTTTATCCTTTCGTCCTATATGAGACACCCCTCACTGGTGTTAGTAGTGAGGATTGAGGTTCCTTGATTGATGGGCCAGGGCACGGGTGTCACAGAGACAACTAAACAACACAGACATAATGTCTGATTTACACTTTGGTGACACCTGTGATTAAAGAAAGCATGTAACTGATGTTACATGTGTGCTTGTAAGTTGGATGATGTTCTACTTGAATATGCTGCACAATGGCCTGTTAGAAACCATCTTTTACATGTTTTCCCTTATTCAAAAAAATGAAAGAAAAAACAGGTCAGTATTAGGTTTGGGATCTCTATAGTACAAAAGTCAATAATAGACCTACAATTTAGGCTAATACAGATAGCAAAAGTTTCAAATCCCAAACTGCTTGCCTTGGACACAGGTTCAAAATTAAACCCACCTAATTCAGAGCACATGGTTCTACCTACAATATTCTTGGCCCTTCTTAAGTGAATTGGGAAACTGAAATTAGGAGACGTGCAAAATAAATTTCTCTTAGTCACTACAGAATTTGAAAGCTTATATCCCTACATTCCACAGGAAGATGGTATTCAGTTTGTTACAAATTTTTAATTGAGATTACTAACTGGAAGACTTGTAATACCATTCTTATGTGTATTTTCCTAGACCTAATTTTACACAATATTTTTTTTTGTTACAAAACAAATGTTGTAAAACAATTAAAGGTGTGGCCAAGTATGATCTGATAGGCTTGAAATGTATAACCTATGTATTAATGCAGTGGAAGGGAGGAGGACCCTTATAAAAATCTCAGTTTATTTCACAAAGTCTTGTCCTATTGCTATTTTATTGTTTCATTTTGCTCCATGACTGCTGTGCTTTACTGATGACATTTTTATGCCTGGGGACATAAATAGATTAGATATTAAAATTTAATTTAGTAAGAAATAATTACCTTTTGACTGTAAGTAGTTTGCAAGCTCACTTTTCAGAATCCATATCTGAATTTTAATAGCTGTCATCCATGTTATTTTAAAAACAGTGTGTTGAGGGGCAATTATTGAGAGGCATGGTCCTAGAAAGTATTAGATCATGTATATGTGGCAGACCTCTCTTTCTTCAGTTTGAAGTATGACAAAATCCCTTGCATTAGGCTGAAATTGAAAAATCAGAGATTCAGAAGCTTGGTTGAGATAGAGTCTGCCCGCCTGCATGTGAGTGGAATTCTACAAGGTCAGCCTGATGTGGAAGGTCTGTATCCTTCAAGGACTTGAGGTCATGTCTTACCAACCTGACTAGACATTCTTCAGGAAATATGGAAAGATGGGTGGTTTCATGAATTCCAGTTTTTGAAGAATGTTGTGATGTCTTTGCATGGGGTTGACATGTCTCCCTTGGTACAAACCACTTTTTCCCTGTCAACCCTTTCTTGACTGAAGTGTATGTATGGAAACCCAGACGAGAACAGATTTGCATACCTGTGGCTGAGGGAAGTTCCACATTGTTAGCCTAATGTGATGGGGTCTTCTTCATGAATCATTCTAGGACACGTGATCTGATATAATTAGGCAACTTACTGGATATATGACAGTATTGGTAGTTTCCCTGAAGAGGAAAGGCAAGTAGGCCAAACCATTTCACTCTTCCGTCTCCCTGGTTCCTACACTGATGAGGTCACTAACCAGACCCTGTTCTCCTGGGTCTCAATGAGGGCTCCATTGTTCTGTGCCATGGAGCAAGATGTTGAATCCCACATTCTCATTACATGCTGATCTCTGCATACTGTAAAGCTGAGTGCATTGGAGCTCACTCCTTCTACCCATCATCACTTTCCTTCCTGAATCCTCTATCTGTGGAAGCCCAGATGAGATGGGATCTGTATGCCTGTGACCAAGTGGAGTTGATGAGTTCAGCCTTAGTTGGTGAGTTCATTCCCTGAAAGGCCTGATGGCATGTGTGATCTGACACAGTTGGGCAGCCTGCAGGATATACTGGAAGACATGAAATATTGCCAGTCCTACAAAGACAAACGGTGGTTACAATGTATGTATTGATGGTCCAGGCATGTTTTTAAAGAGAGCATGTGCACAGAGTATCAGTCGTAAGCAATCATGACTTCACTCAAAGCACTGATCAAGCTGGCTGACCATCTGTAGTTGGTGGAGAGCTTCTGTGATATGGATCTTGTGGTCACTGTGAGCTATATTGCCTTTTCTGTTTTGGTTGCTTGTGGTTTAGGATGCTGTGGAATCAGTGTCCAAACTTATCCAAGTGAGTCTGTTGAACCCATGATGTAATGCAAGTGTCTTGTCGAGCCATATTGTGACCATTATCTCTGACTCTCTCCTGTGGCCCTCCTGTGCAAAGCTTAATTTTTAAACCACTTATGACTTGGGTGTTGCCTGCTGGGTCTCTGTGAGATAAAGCTGGCCTATGACTAGCACTAAGAATGTCCTCAATAGAAAGAAGTTCCCTTTCTGACACAGGTCTCTGTTTTGGTGCCTTTGTTCTGGTTGGTTTTGCCAGTAGCATATGATTGACTCAGAGATTAAACCATTTAAGTCTACCTACAAATGGATGTAATAGTTATGGCTCCTTTGATTGCTCTACCATTATTTGAATAACCCAGGTAATATTAGAGCTAATGCATGCTGATAAGTGATAGTCTTCAGGGATGGGTGCATTTAAACAATGTAGGCCTCTGCCCAACTCTGGCAACTCTAGATAAACTGGACCTGATTATATGACTGTTGGCACTAACATGACACTCAGATGTCTATAATGTTGACCATGAGTAGCTGGAAATTCAGATTTGTTTTTGGAGAAGAAGCCTGAGAAGTGGCTAGCCCACCCAAGAAAGGCAGCATGCATGCAAATTACCCACTCCCAACTCAGGAAATAATGATGAAAAATAACAATACAAGACTCATATAAGTTCTTGAAACTGGAATATGTATACTTTAAATCCTTTACTGAGGATCTACTGGAGAGTAAGTCTGGTGCTAACGGGTCTATATTGTAAAGTCGAACGCTTACCTTATCGAATCCCTAAATGTTGACCCGTCCTCATTAAACCGTGAAAACATCGATCGTCCAGAAGAGCAAAACCGGAAACGTTGAATCATCATGGTTGGCCTTCTGCAGTATAGCTCCATAAGGTAAGTGTGTAATAGTTACGGACCTTAGGGATAGGGTGCAGGTTAAGGTAATTGCACAGATGGTAATGTATGTTAGATTTAGTGTAGGGTTTTGTTAAGTGTATGTGTGTGGATTATTTAGTTTGTTTGGGTTTAGCTTTTTAAGGTAAGTGTGCGATAGATATGGACCTTAGGGTTAGGATGCGGGTTAAGTTATGTGCATACATGGTGGCATATGTAAGATTTAGTGTAGGGTTAGAAGTAGGATTTAGTTTAGGGTTAGAGGTAGGGTT
Organism: Protopterus annectens; assembly: GCF_019279795.1. Lineage (NCBI taxonomy): Eukaryota > Metazoa > Chordata > Ceratodontiformes > Protopteridae > Protopterus > Protopterus annectens. The sequence goes on from NC_056743.1 coordinate 1,497,710,589, forward strand.
TTGGTTAGTGTATGCATGTGGTTTATTTAGTTTGTTTGTGTAGGTAGTATGTAGCAGGTGGTGGGGTGGAACAAGTATGACAGTTCGACTTTTTGAATTTTGCTGTTTAGGGCATTCGGTGTTTATGCAGTTCAATGAGGATGGGTCGATGTTTAGGGATTCAATAAGGTAAGCATTTGAGTTTATAATATAGACCAGGTGCTAACAGCTGTGGAAATTTCAACTCTAATAGTATACACTAAAGTGGTTCAAATTAAAAATGTTATAGTTGAATCTTGTCAAGGGTCCGGCAATCTACCATGAGGTAAACCACTGCATGACCCAGCCCTTGCCTCATTGTGCTCCTTTGATGTTCTTAGCTGAGTTTCCTAGGGATCTGAAGCATTTACTTTGAAGCAGTATAACTGTTTGAAAATACTTCAGCTAAGAATAATGGGATATTTATATTTTGTCGGTTTTAAGAACTGGGACCATGATTAAGAGGTATGGCCAGGAACATTTATACATTGCCAATTAAGGTGAAATAATTGGACCTGCACAAAATGAACGAAGAGATAGCATTTTTAAAGAATACTTTCATTAATTATGAATGAAAGTTAAGAGTTTTGAAGACAATCAAATGCCAGCAAACGTCCAGCTATAAATGATGTTGATTGCAGATGCTGCAGTTTGATTCCTGGGATGTTCTGTGGGGCTTACAGGAAACCAATGTCTTCCAGAGGATTATGGTTGGAAACTGAAGCTTAAAGGAATTGATAAAAGGGCACTACCTAAAGTGAAGCTTGTGGCTACATTTGTTGAGTCAACATAGGAAACCTTACCTGGTTAAGACATGAAAAAGACTGATAGGTTGATAGATTTTCTAGCTTCTGTGAGTGATGGTGCATGTCTGTTCTTAGCAGAATGATTTGTCTGATTAATTCTGATAAGAAATGAGACTTTAGCCAGTTAACTAGATATGTGGTTTGATGCTGCTGTCTTCTACTTCTTAGAAGGGCAAGTTAAATTAAAATAAGAATTTGTTGTTTCAATATCATCTGTATTCATGCTACATTGAATAAATTAGCATATCTCTGCCTTTGACTGTCAGCTTTGGGTGGTAAACTCCATCCAAGGCAAACCACTGGCATTAGACTGATAGGCAGCAATATAACAACTGAAAGATGAGAAGAACTTTGAAGAATGAGTTCAAGAGGGAGTAAGACAATTCAGTAAGTTAACAGATATGGCTCACACAGTCTGCCTAATGGATTCAACTCAGGGGAAATGTGTCAGTCATCTAGTGTTGCTGATACCCCCTTCACCCCCCATGTGAGGTGGAAAATTGTCCTGTAGATGAGCTGGCAGATATTGGATATATTTCCTCTGTGGTGGTGTGCTAAAACCATTTCTGGGTTGGCTGGACAATGAGAATGTGGTCCCGCTCTTGGGGAGTAATAAGCCCATGGCAACAGCTATCATCATGTCTTAAGGCTGTGGAAGATGACTAATTCTGCAGCTGCTCCTTGTCTCACCCTCATGATGGGCTAGCTGTGGGGGGCTTGTTGCTGATAGTGAATCTATTGACTTGTTCAGACTGTCTCAGTACAGTCTGATTCCATTTCAACAGCATATTGGGAGTCTCACAGGAGCTGATTGGTGTCTGTGGGAATGTCTGTAATGCACCCATCCCATCTTCAGACATGGAACAATGAGTCTAAGAGGTGTTTAAGTGTGAAAGTGGAAACTATATCCATTATTTTCTCCCTGGGCCTTTGCTGAAAAAGGACAGCTTGTCAAGTTGGACTTTCTCAGCAAACAAATGTAAAATAAAATAAATAAATTGTATAACAGAGGTGAGGGCCAGCATATTTTGGTTGAGGTGGGTCCCCATGCCACATGTATGGGTGCACCACTTGCCTATCTTAACTGTCATATTGGGGAGCTGGCATGTGAATATATCTAGGGGTACCTTAAAGATGAACTATATCTAGAAAAGGTGAAACCATAATGCTAATGGAGGTCCATAGTAGTCCATATTTGCAAATTGGACTTCTTACCTGGCTATAAGTGGAAAAGACTAATCAAATTAACTAATAGCTGGTTTTAGCTCAAGTTTTCATCAGAATAGCTGGCACTCAGAGAGTTTTAGCTGATAAAGTGAATTAAAGTCTTGTGACCTGTAAAGCTTTGCTAGCTCATTGCCAGGAGACAGTGAAAAGTGGGGAGTTGAGGGGAGTACACCTGTCTAAGAGTAAAGCAGGTGTCCAATGGTGAATTCAGGTAGGACAGAAGGGCAAAACTTCACATGATTTTGATTCTCAACATAAATGCAGATCATGAAAGCAAGGTCCCAAGTTCTAACTGGATTTTCACTTTTAAGCAGGAGGCATCAGAAAAGTTGCCAGGAATAACTAGCTTGTGGGAATCCAACCTTCATAGTAATTTCACTTTTTGATCCATTTTTGTGATGATATGGCCAAGTGCCAGCATAGCCAGGTGGATTTTTTTAAAAAATGACATGTCTTTTGAATATCAAACTGATTTATACAAGGTGCTTGTGTTACAATGTATTAGAACTGTATGTTAATTCTATGTCAAACTGATTTTGTACAGCTGCTTGTGCTGAAAATGTATTTGTGTGCTTTGCTTGTGTTGAAATGTAGAGAAATGTGCATGTATTATTGTAGCTGAATTAAATGTATATGTTTTAATAGGGGACACTGACACAGCAGACGTTAACTTAAAAAATGTAGGGGAAATGTAAATGAGCTGTTAAACCATTAAAAGGCACTCCACACTGTTGAATAAGATCGGAGATGCTGGGTCTGGGGAAGAGCCTTTGTCCATTAGCTCAGTGAAAAGATGGGAGGCCCTAAGTACTTCCATAAACATTTGGATGTATATTGTGGTGATCTCTGCTAATTCCTGTCTCAGCTTTAAACAAAAATACTGTGAGAACCTAGAGTCAGGTGACCAGATGAGATCATTCAGCCAGCCCTCTTGGAAATTATATTTTAGATATTACAAAGAGAAATAGACTATTGCGAATTCTGTTTGGGAGGCCTGACTAGAAGGACATTCTCTTACAGCATCTTGCCTTGTGATAGTAACTGAACTAGGGAACAGTAATTCTCTTAGATTCAGTCAGGAATATAGTGAAGCTTAGTTTAGATATTGTTTTTCTTTATTTGTCTGAGTCTATCCATCAATGTTCTTTTCAATATTTCCTGTGATCTGATCTCTGTGGTTTACTGTGAATATACAGTCAGTATTTTCATTTAATTTTATTATTTATTATTTATTATTAAATATATTTAAAACTTTTATTGTGGCTGGTCCTTGTAGAAAGTAGCTAATCCTGGAAAGTGCTTATATATATTTGGTGTGTGCCACTCCAGAAGCAGAGGTGCCGGAAGCTGTTGAAGACTGGGGGGGGGGGTGGCAGATGGTGAGAGGGGCACTTAGTGACCTAAAAAGAGCAATGTTTTAAAACTATTTACTACCACAACATAGGTTCACTTGGAGGACATTTTAAGCTTAGCCAATTTCCCGTTTGGTGCTTGCATTAGCATTTCCTGATTGATCTTACCTATCCCATGGCTGATAATTGTATATTAGCCCTAGTGAGAATGAATGTGATCATACTATAGATAATTTGATGGGACCCATGTAAGGGATGTAGCATTTAGGAACTGCCTCTATCCATTATTGGCACTAGGGTCAGTCTTGTAGTACATTTTCTATTACCCGTCCTTCGAGCCAAGTTGCATTTGAATATGGACAGGAATGAGTTTTGTTTTACTTGAATGGATAGTCTGTTCTGAAAAGTGGTAGCCACTGTGATATATATCCATCTCTCCTGCCACCTGGACTGAGTATTTCTGATGCCATTTGACTTGCTGATGTTCAGTAGGTCCATCTGTATTAGGTCGGAAGATGTCTTGTATGCCAGACATGTCACCTCTAGGCACTCTGTAGAATACTGAATATAGTGATAAATATTTCAGGTGGTCCATGCAAGACCTATTGTTTAGGACTTGTATCCTTTTAGTAAGTATCTCTGTGGGTATTCCAATTGTTGCATGGGTCTGGACAGATATATGCCAAAGTGGGCATTATACAAAATGATTGACCTAATGAGGGCTTTGTAAAGGGGGACAATAACATCTCTAGATCTAGTCAAAATCAATTTATTTATACACTGTGCAATATAGAAAGACTTTCTTATGACTCTGGGCACATGTTGGTCAAATGTTAGGTCACTGTACACACAAGTTCCCAAATGCCAAACAACTGGGTCAGTTCTCAGGGGGCATTGTCAAGTTGGCAGTTCCCTGGAGTAGATGACTTCCCAAAGGATATGATAATGTATTTCTTGGAGTTTAGTTTCAATTCATGATTCTGGCACCAGTTATTGTTTGGGACAAACCTTCCTGCAGATTGGCTAAAGTCATTTGGGGTTTTAATAACTGCTCCTAGCTTGCAGTCATCTCAAACTTAGTTGGACAAAACCCTTTGGTATTTCCTTCTACTCTTGAGATGTATATGCCAAACAGAAAAAGTCTCAGCACCGAACCCTGAGGGACTCTATCGGTGACTGGTCTCTTCCCCTATTTTGATCTCCTGCATCCTCTGAGCAAGCATACATGTAAGCATTCTGTGATTCACCTTCATGACTGTATTAACCTCATTGTATTAAATTATATTCCTTGTATAATACAGCACCACTTGTTAGAATGTGTTTTAATTTTGTAGTTTGGAACAGTCCTCTAGTAAGCAATGAAACAGAATGTATGAATCAATAATGACAAAACTACCCATTTCAGAAAATGTCAACCATAAAAGGCCAGTCAAACTTATGTCATTACAATCCACCAATATCAGTAAATATGCAAAATCTCTGCAGAAGTAAGTCATCTAAATAATTCCACATTAAGGAATCTGTAACTAATGAAGAGGTTGCTGCTAGCAAACAACTTTATATTTCATTGTTTCATCTACAAATAAAATGCCTGTTGCCCTTGAAGAATAAATTTCCTATGTTACATTTAAAAAAATGATGAGCTAGTAATTTTACAATGAGAAATGGATGGCAAACTGATAACAGAAACATAGTTACTATAAGTCCTCCAAAGGAGGACATTCATAGGACTACAGCATCCACTCCCTTTAAAGTACAACACAGTACAGTATCAGTGATCCATCTGCATACTGTGGGAGTAGAACCCACAACCTTCTGCATCAAAAAGCAAGTATACTACCTGTTGTGCTACTTACAATGCAAACAACTTAACATAAGTAGCACTAAACTTCCCTTCCCCTGAAGCTGTCAGCTCCTTGTAAAATCCACCTGACACTCAACTAAATCTCCCACCTTTGCAGCACAAGAAGTCTGGAAAAAGCCAAAATTTATTGGGGGTGTAGCAAAGGCCCAAAACCAGGGACATATTTTAAATATTGCTTGTATAATCTTACAAAGTTACTAAAATAAAGTGTTTTGTTTTATCATGTGTTCCCTGAAAGATGGGAAGACTGAAACTTAAAGGGCTATCATTATTTAGTGAATTCAGTTCTCACTGTTTTGCCAGAAAACCATAAATTTTAAGAGGAACAGACAAAACATATGAGCCGAATATTCTGTGAAAATCTGGACAGTTGAGAGCTATGGATTCAACTCTCTGAATCACAAGTGGTGATATGGGTAGAGAATTCAGGCTCTTGTTTGAGCCTGAGTAACACTAACCACCAGGTATACCTAACTGGGCCATTAACTCCTGCAAATAAAAGAACAAAACTCTCCTTACTGGCATAACTCTGGCAGCATCAACAGAACAGTGGCAGCATACATCCTGTAACACAGAGCAATAAGAGAACAAGAACAGCTAGTTTAGTTAGTTTAACTTCCCTGCGAAAATCCACATTAGCATGAAAACTTCACTTCATTACTTATTTTTCTGACAGGTCTTGCAACTGTAAAAGTGAGGGCCCCCCCCGAATCTATGGTTCCAGCACCCATGTCCAGAAGGCCTAGCTGTCTTGATGAACTGCTACCATTTTGATTAGTATTAATATTACACAGTATAATTGGATACCCTTTTAAGAGCCTTATAATAACTAATTGGTGGCGGTGATAAAAACCTTATAGTCTGGGCAAAGTTGGCAGAGCGGGTAATGTGTGTGTGTGTATGTGTGTGTGTGTGTGTGTGTGTGTGTGTGTGTGTGTGTGTGTGTGTGTGTGTGTGTGTGTGTAAAAATTAAATCTTAAAGAGTGTGTGTGTCAGCTACTTGGGGCAGGGACACGAAGAACTGGGTTTACAGAGTGGATGCTGGAGGGCTTGGCTTGGACACTCTGCTGGGGACCTAACCCTACAGCTGTACCAGTAAGGAGTCTTACTGGAGACCTGGAGAGAGACAGATATAGAGACATCCAGACCTCAGGCTGAGTGTGTTCCATGTGTACTCTTAAGGGAAACTGTACTTGATGCGGAGAAGTCTGCACCTGGAAATACTGAGTGTCTCCATTTGTATTCCAAGTGCACATCTCTCTCTAGTGTCAGTGGTAAGGATTCAGCTTCCTTGATTACTGGCCCAGCGTGGGGATGACAGATATTGGTGGCCATCACATATTGGTAACAGTGGCGGGCATCACACCATTGATGTCAGTTCTTCCTATAATTATGATACTTATAGAATTCACAAAGCATTGAATTTTTCACCCACTTGGACATTTGAACTGGGTTTAAACAGTAATCAGACAACTCACTTTTGCCCTACAGCTGAGGTGTTGTTATGATAGTAATGTTGCTCAGTATAAGAACAGCCATTGTTTCAAACATGTAGTGAGGCTGCATGGATGTGAAATCAAAGATGTGAGGCTTCCATCTGTCGGACTATGACTTAATGCCTCTAAATCAGTATCCTGCATAAATATAGTAATAAATCAGCACCACAGATCTTTGGTTGCTCAAGTATGTCTGGTAGAGGTGTCAGTGAGGAATGCCATGCATTACTGGATCAGAGTGTGGACAGAACGGGCCATCTCTCCACAGAAGTGCACTGCCTATTTATGGAGAACTGGGTGCTAAATTATTCATAGAAATCTGATTTTGGGTCACAGATTTATCCATAACAGTGTAGCAAAAAGCTGAAATCTATTCAATGTTAGCCAATGAGCCAAGGTTTTGTCTTACTCAGTGAAATAGTAGGTTTGTACCTTCATGCGAGGGAGGATTTGGCATGCTCAGTCTTCTCTTGACATTCAGATGGCCATGACTGTTTGTTCATCTTACATAAAATGTCAGACTTGTTAACACCTGATGCTGCACTGTGTCATGTATGTATATATCAACAAGAGTATTGTGGATGTTCATGAAGGTGATGGGATGCTCACATGAGGGGTTATTGACATAGAAGCATCATGTAAATAAATGTATGCTTATCTATACTTGGAAGTATTATATTCAGGTGTTGAGATTATCACTGATATGGATACAGCATGATGGGGAAGCTCAGGAGGATCCTGTACTTTGGAATTCCATAAGTCAAAAAGTTCCTGCCCATGGATATAAAAAAATGTCATGGCCTGGCATGGAGATCAAGGTGGTGGGAGGTGAATGTCTGAGTGATGGAAATTGGAAATTTCCCCAGTGGAGGTAAGGGTGGTCTGTGGTTGGTTTGCTGCAGCTGTGCAGAAGAGCAAAGTAATGGGAGTCAAGCACCCTGCATCTGTTTAAGATTAAATACAAATTCTTGTCAAAGTTATGTAGAAATATGTGAATGCAACCACACATACATTTCTTTATGTATTTACACACATATATATTAATTCCTTTATTCCTGTTTACCTGCCTTCTGGATAGAAAAATACTATTGTCACTGGCCATATGGTGAACAGATGATGGAAGATTAATGGGACACTAATAGTAAGAAAAAATACATATAGTTTTGAATTGTGTTTTGTTTATCTATCTATAAGTTGAAGTAATGGAGAATAAAGTTCCTCATTATTTTATTCTATTTTTTTACATTTCCATGAAAAGTGTCTGGACTGGTAAAACTAGGAAATTTGAAGTGCAGGATCAGCTTGTCTCTGACCTAAGGAAGTTCCATAATGTCAACCTAAAGTGGTTGGCTCATTTGCTAGGAAGGACCTGAAAGGCAGACATAATTTGACATGAGTGGGTAGCATCTTGCAGGCACAACTGACCTTAATGGTAGTAGTATCTGAGCACAGGACAGCTCTTGGCTAGGAAGGTGGGGGTGATCGGGATTGAATCTGCCTGATGGAAGTCTCCAAAGAAAAATGCAGAAGTCCATATTAGGGAAGTGAATGGTCTAGCCTGGGAAAGCAGGAAGGGTTTGTGCTCTCATGGATACCTGTGTTGGAAAATGTCTCAGAGACAGCAGATCTGGTGGGCTGTGGCTGAGGGGAGTTCCATAAGTTATTACAGTTAGTGAGATACAACCTGGAAAAGTCCAACAGCAGGTACGATCTGACATAGATGGGCATCCTCCAGGTGGGCAGGTTGTGGAGAAAATTTAGGTGGCATCGGTATGTGGGTCAAAGGAGCTCTCAGCCAGGCAGACAGAGGTTACTTAGTTGTGGTCATCCTGACAGAATTCTCCAGAGTCAATACCAGAGGCCCCAGTAGGGGAAAAATGCTGTATCCAATGATCTGGGTTAAGAGGGGTTGACTAGGGCCCACCAGGTGCTCCTCCTTTTCAAAGTTCAAATGAGAATGTGTCTTTGGTGGAATGAATGAGGGGAATTCTATGTAGCTGGACATAGTCAGAGGATTGCCCCCAGGATGGCTCAAGGACAGGTGCAATCTAGTGTGAAATGGCAAGTTCTAGGGAACTGAGAAGTTGGTCACACCTTAATGGTAATAGCCTGTGGGCTTACGGAGATCTCTTGGATAAGCACTTGGAGTTGAGTGAAGGGTTCAATAAGACAATAATCACAGAGAAGACAGAAACAGGAGCAGAGATGTGTAGAGAGGGAGAGAATGAGTCTTGAAGCATGTGTAACAGGGAAAGGCTGCTGCTCTAGATGCCTCTGCATGTTTAGTTTATTTAGTTATTTTTATTTTATTTAACATTTGTTTACCAGGAAAGTCCAACTGGGACAGAGCCCATTTTCAGCGGAAGTCTGGGGAGAAATGTTCCAGATGCATGTCTTTGGAATGTGGGAGGAACCGGGAGCACCCAGAGGAAACCTACATGAACAAAGAGGACATGTAGACTCTACACAAAAGGCACTCCAGCCGAGAATCGAACCAGAGTACCTCTTGCTGTGCTCTTGCTAACTGCTGCACCACTGCACTGCCCAAGAATGTGAATGTCATGATGAGAGTGGAGCTTTTGCTCGGAGGAGTTCTAAGAGGCCAGTCACAACCAGAGGTTACCCTGTGAGGCCTAATAACAGCCACAATCTGACATGAATGGGCAGTCTCCAGGGCTCATTACAGGGAATGGACCTTAGAAATGGTGATCTGCAGGACATGGCAAGCACTTAGTCAACCACGAAGAAATAGGTGGAGGAAACCAGCTTAACAGAAGTTCCCAGATGGAGGAGTGGACATATATGGCAAGAAAGTGAGTGCTCCAGTGGGATAGCAGTTTTGAGTTGGTGGCTTCCTGGATAATCTCTTTTCGAAATTCTGTATGACAGAGAATCTGTAGGGCCACAGCCGTGGAGAGATCTTCAATGTTAGTCTTAATTAGTGGGCCATTCCAAGGATGCCCAATGGCAGGCATGATCCAGCATAAATGGGCATCACCTAGGTGACCTGGAAGTAAGGTAGTCCATTTTTAATTGCTGGAACCTGTGTTCTGAGAGACTGCCTTCCAGACTCTCTGCAAATATACAGAGCTGAGTATATATTTTTTTGGTTATAGAGTTTGTTAATTTTGCTTAAATCTCTGTTGAAACTGTTGTCTCCCTGTTCTGAGAGACTGATCTGCAAATATACAGAGCTGAGTATATATTTTTTTGTTTTAGAGTTTGTACTGTTAGTTGTTGCTTAGATCTCTGTTGAAACTGTTTTGTCCTACCCACCCTTCCTATTTTTGGTTTGTAGATTAAATTTGGCGGCTTTTGCAGTTGCCCGCCCCACTGTAGATTTGATCTGGGACACTCACCCAGTCCCATCTCTTTAGCACATTCTACCTAATAAACTCTTTATGCACTTGCTTTTAATCCTTTTTAATCTAATTGCATTTTTTTAAACTGTGTTTGGTCTAATATTGCTACATACTCAAGTGTGCTAGCTTGCACTGCATGTGAATTGTTTTTACTACTGTTTTTGCTACTTTTCTGTAAAAAAAAAAAAAAAAAAAAAAAATGTAATCCTATTACCTACCTTTCCTGTAACTAGTGTTCCAGATACAGATTTGCTGTACCCAGGACTGTATGTAAGCTTCTGAGCCCCCCAAGCCTTTCTGTGTTGGAGGGAAGCCTTTTAGCTTATCATTGGGAGTGGTAAGCACTAGGTAACCTGTCTACCACATAAAGAGTGGTTCTGGCCCAGAAATTGTAGTTATTGGCCATTTGGGTCTTCCATCTCTCTCAACTTTCTGATTTGAAAGCCTGCATTTGCACTTGTTTCTGTCCTGTAACTCGTCTAGTGCAGATACAGATTCTTAGTTTTAGCACTTAAATTTGCTTATTCATGCTTAGCACTTGTTCAGAACTTGTAAGCACTAAATAAGATACTAATTACTATAGCACGCAATCTTCCTCATTACCTAGAGGAAAACAGTTTTTGTACTTACTTTTCTCACTTGCTTAGAGAAAAACAGCTCTTGTACTCACTTTCCTCACTTATCTAGAGGAAAACAGTTTTTATTCAGGCATGTCCAAGGGTAAGCTCCCAGTGTTCTCTCTTGTCTATCTGATGAACCTGGGCATCTTGAAACAATGTAGAAATTGCCTCTTGTACACAGACAACCCTCTCCTACTACCCAACACTACAGCCTGTGACAGATGCACTTATCTAGCCAAACTGGAGGTAAAGCTCTCTCCAACCAAGACTGAACTTGACAGTCATGAGGAGAAGGTAAACATTTGCACCACATCACACTCATCACATAGTCTCACTAAATCTACACCACCAAAATCCACACATAGTAACACAAAAACATTCGCGGAGGCTCTCAATAATAATCTGTCTAAGCAACAGAGACCTCCAAAGCAGAAACACAAGCAACTTCCATCCCCCAACACAACCCAAATGACACATAGCCCACAGACTCAGTGTGCCACTCAACCACAGCCAATAAGGCACAACAACATACCCAACACACTAGTCATAGGTGACTCTATAGTCAGGCATACTGATGTCCCACTCACCAGGCTAAACAAGGAGAAGGTTACTGTCAGCTGCCTGTTGGGTGCCATGATCCGCCACATAACCCACACACTCCGGTCACTCCACAAAAAGTACAAATATGACTCTGTCATTGTCCATGTTGGTGTGAATGACCTGAGACATACCTCCCTGGACTACATGAAAAGAGACATGGAAGAGCTCTCTGATCTTGTAGCACAGGCAGGTATGGCCCTAGCCCTGAGTAGCATTCTGCCATCACCCCAAATTATAGCATAGTATAAGGACAAAATGATTGACTTCAACAATTGGCTAGGCTTCTGGTGTCATTCTAAGGGGATCCAGTATCTGTCTGCTTGGGATGGCATGGTCAACAGAACATGATGCTTTGCCACAGATGGCCTGCACCTGTCGCCCCTGGGATTCTGGATACTGGCTAAGGCTCTTACTGCCCCTATAGTGCCTTTTTTAGGCAAGGTTCAAAAAACAAATTCACCACCGTAACAGGAACAGGCAAGCAAGAACTGAGGGTAATGCTACTCAATGCTAGAAGTCTAAATCTCAAAATGCACTCACCTGAGGCACTCCTTAAAATTGAGAACATCGTATCTGTGCAGTGACTGAGACCTGGTTCAAGGCTCCAGACAGCACCCCTGCACTACCAGGCTATAACTCATACCACACTTTTCGGCCATGTAACCTGGACTGAAACACCAAAGGTGGAGGTGTGTCCATTTTCATTAAGGATATCCACACCTCTAGGCTAGTTGCTCAGCATAATACATCCGAGGTTATCCAAATGCAACTAACTCTGGGCAAAACTGCAATCCAAATTGTAACTTGCTACAGATCCCCAACCATGCCCCAGGATTCCCACTCCTCTTTTCCCGATGTACTGGAAAATATTAAGGTTCAACCAAACACTCTAATAATGGATGACTTCAACTACCCCACCATTAACTGGGAAAACTACTCGTGTACCAACTCCTTAGTTCAACGCTTTCTGGAATTCATAAACTCCAGTGCCCTGGATCAACTTATCCACACACCCACCAGGGGCAACAATATCCTAGACCTAGTCATTACCAACATGAGTGACTGGTGTTCCACACCTGAAGTTAACTCCTTGTTGGTCCGATCCTTGCATATGCTAATCACCCTTGATATCCACATCCCGACCCCCATTAAGGAAACCACAGTAAAAAATTTCTCCAAAACCAACTTCATGCTTCTTAAGACAGAAGTAGTGAACTTCATGACACCCATGCAGATGGACAATAGTTACAACTGCTGAACCCTATACAAATGCGCTCTATAAGCATCTACATGAGTGCGTGGATCGTGCTATCCCAAACAGAACCAAGACACTATCCTCCAAAAAAAGGAAGCCAATCTGGTGGTCCTCTGCCATAAACAAACTGTACAACAGAAGGAAGAAACTCTTGCAAAAAAGAGTAAAATCCCATGAGTGGAGGAGCTCCCTGGTCAGCCTCAGTAGAAAGCTGAGATCTCTTATAAGATCCTTCAAAGCTAGCTATGAAAACAAAATTGCCACTAATTCTAAGGACAACCACAAAGCATTCTATAGCTATTTCAAGAATCTCGATGGCAGCATGCAGATCTGCTCTGAGTTACAGCACAAAGGCACAAAAATTACAGAACCAACTGATATTGCCAAAATCTTGGCAGATAGGTTCAGTGCTAACTTTACCTCCCCTCACCACCTTAAGGGCCAATATCTATACAGAAAGAATGCAGAGTCTCTGTAATCACAACTACGCAGGTAAAAGCTGCACTCTCTAAAGCCAAAAACACAGCATCCATGGGACCGGACAATGTCCCAGGCTACGTTTTACACAAACTTCAGAACAAGCTGACTCCCCACTTAAGCACCATGTTCAATAATAGCCTCGCATCAGGCTTTGTGCCCACTGAATGGTGCAGAGAAACAGATATCCCACTCCACAATGGGGGAACCACCACTGATCCTGGGAACTATCGACCTATTAGCCTGACGAGCCTGGTCTGGAAGGCCATGGATCATATCATCATGGAACTCATAAACAAAGACATTGGTAACCTCCAAACTCTGGATCCCACCCAGTTCAGGTTTGTGAAAGGTAGATCATGCCTCCTGAACCTGATCAACTTCTTTGAGGCAGTCACAAAAGCTGTAGATGAGGGTAAGGTGGCTCACACAGCCTATCTTGACCTTGCCAATGCTTTTGACACCATTCCCCATTCTGGAATTATAGCTAAACTCACAAAATTACGTATAAATCCCTATGTCACAAGATGGGTTGCCAACTGGCTCACTGACAGAACCCACACTGTAAAAGGTGCAGACTCCAAATCTGACCTCAAAGCAGTGACAAGTGGAGTACCACACGGATACGTCCTGGGACCTCTCCTGTTTGGTATCTACTTCTCTGAAATACAAGCTAACACAGAAGGCATCTGGCTAACGAAGTTCACAGATGACTGCAAACCAGGAGCCATAGTCAAGCCCCCAAATGATGTGGACATCCTACAGAAGGGCCTTGCTGAGACAGATGCCTGGTGTCAGAGCCATGGCCTCAAGCTCAATGCCAAAAAGTGCAGTGTCATCCCCTTTGGTAAAAACTCTGTACCCATGAACTACCACATAGGCAGCAATCTACTTAACACTGAATGTGTGATAAGAGACCTTGGGACCCAGGTGGACAGTAGTCTTTCCTTTGATAGTCACATCGCCGCAGTAATCAGAAAGTCCTATGTGGCACACCTCATCATAAAAGGGTTCTCATCCAGGAAAAAAGAGGTCATTGTTCCCCTCTCCTCGACACTCATTAGACCCATTATAGAGTACAATGTCCCTTTTGGAATGTACCTCACAAGACATATGCAGCTGCTGGAAAGGTCACAGAAGTACCTCAAAAAGAGGATTACTGGCCCCAAACAAATGCCCTACACTGACCTCCTAAAAAAACTCCAGCTTTACTCCATAGCATATCGCCTACTCCAAGGTGATCTCTGCCTAACATATAAAGCTACATCAAACCCAGAGCTGTTGGACATGCTTCATCTAAAGAAATCCCAATCCCTCTGAGCTACATGGTCTAGGGGCCTAAACCTTGTCACCACAATAAACAGGACATGCTGCAGGGTAGATTCCTGTCCCAGAGACTTCCTGTACTCTGGAACAGGCTGCCCATCTATGTCAAGCAAAGTTCTTCATTAGCACTCTTCAAGAGAAATCTTGATGAGTGGATGGGAAAAAGGAAATACACCCCGGGGATCACTTCTGTGTCTCTGCTCGACAGTGGCACAGGAAAATAACCTTCTTGGGTGGCGTAAGCCAGGGAACCCTGTTGGCTTGGCTTATGTAGGCCCTTGGGCCAATAGCCTATTACCTACCTATGAACCTATAGCAATAGTGGTGTACCGGCATAGAAGAGCTATTGGCTGGAGAGGCTGAGTTGGCTGAGGGGGTATGTATCAGCCTGAGAGAAGAAGTGGAGGCCTGCAATGGGGAAGAAAGTGCTTCATCCTGCAAAAAATAAGGTGAGTTATGGACTTAAAGCAAGCAAATACCTAACTCAACGTAGCTGCCCTTCCTCCAAAGATAAACTCACAAAGTCTCTGAATTTACTCCATACATAACAATAGCAAAATAGTATTTTCTTTCAGATATTTTTTACATTGCAGAGAAAAGCAAGCAGAAGTCTTATATTTATTCTAATCACATAAGTCCATTTCACATTCTACAGCCCTGCTACATCATCCCTATATAGAAACAATTGCAAATTTTATAAGATTTATGTACAGCTTGTGGGTTTGTTACACTCCGACAAGAAAAGCAGCAGCAGATTTATACGTAACAATTACAAGAGTCATTTTGACTGCAGTACTAGATAGTTTATGTTGGAAGATGCATTAGATGTACACGTTCAGTGTGGGGAAGACCACGCAGAATATTTTACACATTCAATACTATAAATAGAAATGTAGTAAATGTCCTATAAAAGCACATAAGAGAGTGTATAAATTGTAAGAGAGCTGTATAAAATGTGATACATGGGGATATTTAGCTACTCTGTTAGACTATAAAGAAGTATATTAAAAAATTAACTTAAATATCTGTCAAGCTCCAGAGATAAATGACAACATCAGCATCAAGGGTGCTCTTAAGACAGGTTAAGTACTGTTGAAAATTATGTGTTTGAGTATTTCATTCATGATGTCATCAATATTCTATCCTTTATATGGGCTATTCAAGGATGTATTTTATTCTGATGAAGTCTTGTTTATCCTTAAGAGATCAAAATGCTTAATTTGTCTAAATAAACAATTTACAAATACTTTCCCTCAACTTTCAAAGCTTGTTTTTGTTCCTAGAATTTACTTTTTACTTTTAATTTCCATGGATTATTCTTGTTTTTTTGGTCAATTGTATAACCTTGGATGAGAAATTCTTAGTTATACAGTTTAGATATTAATGTGATGCAGTATTGTGCAGGTTATCAGCTATGAATCACATTAATTTGTAGGAGTACCATATTTCTCAGCTGTCCGGAATTTTGTAGAATGTCCAGAATTTGCTTTACATTTTTAGTCTATTCCTCATACAATTTGTGATTTTCTGGCAAATCATTGCAGATCACAGTCAATAAAAAGTAACAGGCATTTGAGTGTCCTGCTTCATACCCTTCAGAAAATGAATGCTAACATAAAGCCTTTTATTCTAGCACATGTCTACGTTTACTTGAGTGATATTTAAAAACTGTCCTTCAGTTTGGACCTCTGCCCTGCCCCACCTATCATTTATGGCTTTATCCGAATTTCTTTTACTGGGTGAGAGGCATGAGCAGCACAACATACCTTATAGTGGATATAAAAAGTGGATACACCCCTGTTGAAATGCCAGGTTTTTCTGATATTAAAAAAAATGAGACCACAATAAATCATTTAAAAACTTTTCCCACCTTTAATGGGACCTATAACCTATACAATTCAATTGAAAAACAAACAAATCTGTTAGGGGAAAAATATAAAAAATAAAAAATGTACAATAAGCTGGTTGCATAAGTGTGCACACCCTTAAACTAATACTTTGTTGAAGTACCTTTTGATTTAATTACAACATTCAGTCTTCTTGGGTGCACACCTAGCATCAATTAAAGAGACTCTGATTAACTGGTTCACAGCTTATAAAGCATCAAAGGGATCTCATTATTGAAAGATAGCAGTTAGGAGAAGGGTACAAAAAAATATCCACAGTATTGGATATACCATGGAACACTGTGAAGACAGTCATTAAAAAGTGGAGAAAATATGGGACAACAGTGATGTTGCAAATAACTGGACGTCCCTCCAAAATTGATGAAAAGACAAGATGAAAACTGGTCAGGGAGGCTGCCAAGAGACCTATAGCAATACTGAAGGAGCTGCAGGAATTTCTGGCAAGTACTGGTTGTGTACTACATGTAACACCAATCTCCCATATTCTCCATATGTGTGGGCTATGGGGTAGGGCTACAAGATGGAAGCCTTTTCTTACACAGAAAAAACATCCAAGCCCAGCTAAAATTTCCAAAACAATACATCAAGTCTCCTAAAAGCATGTGGGAAAATGTGTTATGGTCTGATGAGATCAAGGTTGAACTTTTTGGTCAGTACATTTGGCGCAAAAACAACACATTGCGTCCCCAAAAGAACACCATCCCCATGGTGAAGCATGGTGGTGGCAGTATCATGCTTTTGGGTTGCTTTTCTTCAGCTGGAACTGAGGCTTTAGTCAAGGTGGAGGGAATTATGAACATTTCCAAATACCAGTCACTTTTGGCCCAAAACATTCAGGCATCTGCTAGAAAGCTGAAGATGAAGAGGAATTTTACCTGTCAACCAGACAATGACCCCAAGCATATATCCAAATCAACAAAAGAATGGCTTTACCAGAAAAAATATAAGTTTTGGACCTTTCCATCCAGAGCCCAGACTTAAATCCAATCAAAAATCTGTGAGGTGACCTGAAGAGGGCTGTGCACAAGAGTTGCCCTCACAATCTGACAGATTTGGAGTACTTTTGTAAGGAAGAGTGGGCAATTATTGCCAAGTCAAGATGTGCCATGCTGATAGACTCCTACCCAAGAAGACTGAATGCTGTAATTCAATCAAAAGGTGCTTCAGCAAAGTATTAGTTTAAGAGTGTGCATACGTATACAACCAGCTTATTGTACGATTTTTATGTTTTACATTTTTCCCCTAACAGATTTGTATTTCAATTGAATTGTACAGGTTATAGTTCACATTAAGGTGGGAAAAGTTTTGAAATGATTTATTGTGGTCTCATTTTTTTATATCACTAAAATCTGACATTTTAACAGGTGCATGTACACTTTTTATATCCACTGTAAGTGGTTCTTCATAATCCGAAGAGTCCCTCTCCTCCTCTGTAAGCTGAGTAGTATAGCTTCTGTAAGTGTTGTTTAGATAGCCATATCATGCAGCATGCATTAGGACAGTGTGAGTGCATATTGCTGCATGCATGCAGGTGCATAACAACTATGACTTATGTCAAATACCATAATCAAAGCCATAATAATGAATAGCTAAATATTAAACCATAGCTTGTGAATAAAATAATTCATTTCTCACTAGTAGTATTAAATAAAAATGGTATAATTATTAAGCACTATGATATGATATAGATCTCAACCTTCCATATTCAAAATGTAGAACAAATGTTCAAAATGTCGAACAACTACTAATAGCTTAGTAACAATTTAAACTAGGAAGCTCACGTGATAGTTAAATGTGTTACCTTATACTTATAAAATGTTATTTTGATAAATATAATTCAAAAATCATACAACATGGATATCAGTTAAAAATTCTCATTACTGAATGTGTGACATACCCTTTCAATGTAGAACTGTGAGAAGCTTGGGCATTTTATGACTCAAAATAAGGAACACTCCTTGCATTGAGATACACTTAAGAGGTATGTATGCCACTGACATTAGCAAAACTTTAGTTTAGAAGAAATAAAAACACATTGCATTTCAGATAATCAAACTGCATTGTTCACAACACTTTGACGCAGTTGTAAATTTGTAGGAAAATAAAATGAACAAGCACTTCATTCTATGAAAACATTTCTTTTAAAGCTGTGGAAGATAATATTTTTGGCATTCATATTTTCATTTTTAAATGTTCTAAGATGCTTAACAGGTTTCATCCTACAACATATACCCCCAGAAAGATTATAGGGAGAACACCACACACAGGATCACAACTGTTGCCGTCCAGGTCAAGGCCTTCAGATTGTACAATAGTAAAGACAGATTGGGCCACAGGATTCCACACAATCAACAGTATGTAATGCATGTGTATAGTTCAGCAGTCTCAATTTACACTCTGTACAAAATCACTAGGTGTTAAAGACTTCAGTTGACCAAATGGAATGTAAGTGTTACATAACAAAGCATAACTGACACCATCACAAGCACACTGACAAACAGAACAGTCTGTATGGCAGGAGGCAGTAGGCCTGCATTAACCCAATTTATGTTAGTAATGTAAATATAGGTGAAGTATACAGTACTGTACATCCATATACCTTAAGGCAGCTCACCCCTGATACCCCCACATTTTGTAACAGCCTAGGTCACTTATGGTGCATCCCCCCCCCTAGACTCAATAATACAGGATCATATACCACTGTTACATACACTGGCCTCTGGAGTGCATAAGGGCACACATGTATTGTGTAGGTGAAGGCCACACATATATGGCCTAGCCCCACTGTATGTGTGTGGGATACAACAGCAGTGGACTAATGGCAGCAATGGCAGTGTGATATACTCACAGCCCACTACAGAACAACCCCCAACAGCATGACATATGTGCAAACCTTAGTATGTAAATGGAGGACAGTGGCTGGAACACAGGCCCATATGTGTATTGTCTTCACAGACATGGTGTGTGTGGGAGGTCACATCTGCTTTTCACATGTGTGCCATTGGCTACTGACAGACATAATAAGGACATCATAGTAACGTACCACTGCTAGCAAGTAATGTCCCTGTAGACTGCAGCAGAGATTTTGGCCAATATATGTGGACATTCTGACACAGTCCAGAGTGATACACAGAACCCCTTAGTGCAAAACATGTGTACCATGACTGACAATATGGATGTTGACAGCCATGTAGATGGGTATAACACATGACGACTGGTATACATTTGCCATCATATGTTATGCATTCACACACCTCTGTCTGGCCTAACGCATAATAACCACTGGTACAGGGGTGCCATGTCCACATACTACCCACTAGATATTAAAATACATCTGAACAGCATCCCACTGCTCTGTCTGACATACATGACTGTTAAGGAAGGCCCGGCAGCAGTACATCTGGCAAATATCTGCACATGACATCTCACTGGGTAAATTCACTAAGGTGCTAGGCATGTAACAATGCACTGTGCAGGCTACAGGCAGACTGGCTCAACACTGTCCTACATCTCATATGGGGGATTGCACATGTACCTGCATATATATATATATATCAGGCTCTACAGGAATATCACGGTACAGGGTAAGATACACCTGTGTGAAAGTGCATAACCACAACCAATGTGAACTCAGCCACAGCCATATATGGTACGCTAGCATAATATTACAGTACATGAACTATCTGTTCAACACCATCCTCATATGTGCCACTCACAGACTAATCCTACATATACTGGGCTGCTACACAGTTTGGGCTGATGTCTGTCTGTGGTATAGGACATGTGTGTGTATGGCCCTACAAACATGTAAGCCACTATGGTAACATACAGTGGAGCAGCATGTAACATCAGATAGGATGGGACCTAGGACACTGACGTCTACCACAGTCTGTACATAGTCTAAAGTACATATTAACAATGCACACACTGTCGACATTCACCTTACATAGACAGACCTCAGTACTGTACAAACATCCACAGATTGTCCAAGTTATGTCATCATATATAACTGCTACTGTACATAATGTGTAGCAGTCTGATATCTCACTGGCATGTTATCAGATATGATGACACTAATTATGGTGTAAAGCACATATGCACCTCTTAATGCACGACATATGTACAAAGAATGACAGAGCTGTGGCTGGAAGCACATACACAGGGCCAATATTGACATGTTGCTGTGATAACCTCATACATTTACTGTTGTAACAGGGTTTGTTGCAACATATGTCTTATGAAGGATATGAAGTCAGTAACTGTCACTGCCTTCATCCTCTACAGACTGCAATCCTCACATTACCTTCTGCAGTTCACAGATAGATGCTCTGTGGGTACCACATGACACCAAAGGCAAAACACACTGCCCAGTCTTCAGATGACCCTACAGATGGGGATTCCTCATAAACAGAGACCTGACATGGCAGTTATTGGAACATGCACTGTTAAACCAACATTACTCCAAATGCAGTATAGCAGCACTTACAGTCTGTAGTCAGGTCAGGCACATCCCTCTCCTGTCTGTTGCCCTGTTTCCACAGTGTATGTTGTTAGATATAAGTCCACAATCATTCTGAGATTTTGTATGCCAAACAACAGATCTAGTTCCTGCTCACAGTGAATGAAAAGAGCCAACACCAACATGATGTTCCTAGATATTGTAATGTGTTTTCATGTAATTGGCTATGGGAATGCTACCACAGCTGTTCCACATGCAATCAGTTAGGAGAGGGCTGCATTTCATGCAGACGCCATCAGATGATCAAGAGCATCACATGCTGCTGCCTAAGCAAAGCAGGTGTAGGTCTCCACATCCACCAGAGAGGGAGGGAGTGAGAGAGGCAGACAGAGGCAAAGACAAGTCAGGGAGGGGTGGGAAAGTAAAACATAAGCATGTTTGTGTCACACACCTACCAGCACAGGGTATCAGACCCCTGACAACTATGTAATGCTATCACAGTCCTATGCAGTTATTGGATGCGCCACATGGGTTACCTGTTGTGGAGTCCTCAGAACATATATGTGATGGTGAGTGACATCTGCAAAAGGAATATGTTAGCTATACAGTAAGTGATGTACACATGCCTGGGCACATGAACAGGTGCCATCATCAACACAGTCACACTCTCACAGGGAGTCACACACATTGACACACTTGGCAGGGCCAGGATTACAACTCATCAGTAGTGGGATTGCCACACCACATCATTGTGCAGGTATCACATGCACCACATGGATCATATGGAGGTTGTATGGGCAAAGGGTATGGGGAGATGTCTAACATCAGACAGCATGCTAATGGAGGTTGCAGTGAGTGTGGAGGTGATCATACACATCATACACCACACACACAAACACACAGGGTGCTAGTACTGACATGCATGGGTGCATGTCTGCCTGGGTGTGTGGTAGTCGACTGTGCCCGATGGCTATACAAGGTTAGGTGATGGGTATACCTTGGCATCAGGCCACATGACAATGGTCTGCATTGTGGCTCAGGGCTGTAGTTTCTACATTTGCCCACACAGGTGGGTATTGTATCCCCCATCCAGTCACCTGGGTGACTATTGTGTGTGGCCAATGCTGTGCATCGCTTGCCATGTATGTGTTCCTTAGTCCATGACATGGACGGTGTCTGGGATGTGCCCCCCTCCCACATGCATGCATGTACAGTGACATGTGGAACTGTACCAGGGGTGTCTGGCCCATGTTGTGAACACAAATTATCATCAGATGTGCCAGTCTTGCCCACCTGTGGTGGGAACTGGTAATGGCCAGCAGGTTTACCCTGCACCTACATTGGTAGCATGCTAACAGCATTCCCTAGTGTCAGTGGCATCTGTCCATACAGGGCATGTTGTCAGGCATGGTATGTTCTTTGTGGGTCACATTTGATGGCACCAGAGGTGTTGCAGGTGTCCATTGGGGAACATGGGGAAGATGCACTGTCTACATGTATGTGCATATTGGACAGATGGACAGGGTGCCATGCCCCTGTAGCCCACTGCAATCACTCCATAGTTACTATCAGTGGCAAATATGCAGTGTACTACCCACATATTGGCTGTTGCCTAGGCATGTGTGTGTGTGTGTGTGTGTGTGTGTGTGTATGAGACATGGGTTGAGAGTGTGCTCTGGGTAATACTGGGGTTGCGAACTGTGATTGTATGGCTTTGATGTCACATGTACGGGTATGGCTTTGCACCCCAGGCTCTCAGCTATTTCACATCTGTTATCCCTGTATGGTGGACATTGTGATATATAGTAGGGCCACCATATAAGAAATATGCAAAACCCATTCCATATTTGGCACACCTCCATACAGGATACGAGTTACAAACTCACACATACCTGCCATGTCTACCTAGCTAATTTATTATACTACAGCACTACATAATTGTAGAATGCTCTACAGAAGTTACTGGAGTACTTCTTGCCCAAAGGTGTATATCACATTGGATGACATCAGCAGGATTGCCAAAGCAGGACATTTGAATTGTAGTGTGTGTGACTAGCCTAAAATGCATTGCTCCCTACACAGACAGTGACACATACACAAAACATCCACAGCCTGCATGTGTGGTTATAGAACCCCTAACAGAGGTCTATATCACACTATAGCATGGAGCTGTTACAGGATGCACCACAGTGATTACTGGACAACTCTTTCCCCAGAGGTGTATTTCACAATGAATGACATCAGCAGGATTTCCAAAGTTGGGCATTTGAAATGTATTGAGTGTGACTAGTCTAAAATGCATTGCTCCCTACACAGACAATGTCACGCACATAAAACATCCACAACCGACATTTGCAGGTATAGAAACCCTAACAGAGGTCTATATCACACTACAGCCTGGAGTTGTTATAGGATACACCATGAGGATTACTGGCAAATGCCTTCCCCAAAGGTGTATTTCACAATGAATGACATCAGCAGGATTGCCAAAGTAGGGCACTTGAAATGTACTGAGTGTGATTAGCCTATAATGCATTGCTCCATACACAGACATTGAAACACACACAAAACATCCAGAACTGCCATGGGTGCGGAGAGAACCCTTCCACAGTTCTAAATTACACTACAGCAGTATACAGTTATGGTATGCGCTACAGAGATTTCTAGGCTACAACGTTCCCAGAGGTGTGTTTCTATGTGGATGGCATCAGCAGCATTGCCAAAGTTGAGCATATGAATTGTAGGAAGTGTGAATACTCTAAAAAGCATTGCTCTCTACACAGACAGACTCACACACACACACACTAGCCATGTCCGGAATTAGAACACCTACCTAACTACTTTATCACACTGCAGCAGTGCACAGTTACAGAACACACTACTGAGATTAGTGGGTTGCAATCTTCCCAGAGGTGTATTTCTAGGGGGATGACATCAGCAGCCTTTCCAAAGTTGAGCATATAAATTGTAGGAAGTGTGACTACCCTAAAAAGCATTGCTCTCTACACAGACAGACTCACACACACCTGCCATGCCCAGGATTTGAAGACCTACTGAACTACTTTATCACACTACAGCAGTATGCAGTTACAGGACACACAACAGAGATCACTGGGCTACAATTTTCCCAGAGGTGTATTTCTAGGTGGATGACATCAGCAGCTTTGCCAAAGGTGAGCATATGAATTGTAGGGAGTGTGGCTACCATACAAAGCATTGCTCTCTGCACAGACAGACACGCACACACACTTGCTATGTCTGGGATTAGAACACCTACCTCATTACTTTATCACAGTAGAGCAGTACTCAGTTACAGGACACACTATGGAGACTACTGGGCTGATTCCTTCCCAGAGGTGTATTTCTAGGTGGATGACATCAGCAGCCTTGCCAAAGTTGAGCATATGAATTGTAAGGAGTGTGACTACCCTAAAATGAATTGTTCTCTACATAGCCAGACATGCACACAAACAGAGTTGCCAACTTTGGGATTAGAGCTCCTACATAACTAGGTTATTACACTACAGCAGTACACAGTTATGAGACACGCCATGGAGATTATTGGGCTACAACACTCCTAAAGGTGTATTTCACAATGGATGACCTCAGCAGGCTTGTCATAGCAGGGCTATGGGGAGGGCAGTGTGTATGTATGGGCCATAACCCATTCATCTAGGGGTTGACATGCCACATGCGGGCACACACAGGGTCATATTTCACAGGTATGTGTATACAGCTGCTAGACGACTACGTCCTTGTACAGTCATGTTGCATAGCTGTCAGGTGCACCACATGGTCTGTAATGCTGATAGATACTGGTGGCTAGTATCTGCAGTGAGTGACATCTGAACCTCATGTATTTGGGGCCCTTTGGCTGTGTGCTGGGTGGGACAGGCCTGGTTGGCTCCTTGTCACAGTCACTGTCTTCCACACATCTATGTACATCAACCTTTGGCTTATTATAGGGTGTTGTCCTTACATATATGTCTGTATTCCTTTCCACTGTGTGTGCAAGGCATGAGTGGTGCTTACGAATGAGTGACTGCACTAACAACTGTGACTGCCAAATATGTCTGGTCCACTGATATTTGCAGATATGGCCTTCATGTGTTAAGTGTGGAGCATGCCCAGTATGACCTATCAGTATGTTGTTGACTGACATTGCCTTCATTTCTCTAAGTGTGTGAGCATGCCCAGTATGGCCATCTGTACTGAATGTGTGGATCGAGTCCAGGTAGTTTGTACTGCAGTGCTGACCTTTGTGTTGTACACCAACAGGTAGCATGCTGTCTCTGCAGGATATCCATCGATCATTTGGCATTGATTATTACTACATTTCTGCACAGCAGGGGGGGCACACCTGATTATTTCTACATTCCTACACAGGAGTGGGGGGTACACCTGACTGTTACTACATTTCTACGTTGGATGGAGGCACACCTGACCATTTCTATGCAGGTTTGGGGGGCACACCTGAATGTTACTACATGTCTACATAGGGTGGGGGGCACATCTGACTATTTCTTCATTTCTACACAGGATTGGGGGTGGACACACCTGACTGTTACTAAATGTTTATGTAGGATGGGGGCGCACACCTGACACTTGTACACATTTGCTAGGACTGTACTGGTATGTCTGGTACTGCATTTCATTCTGTAGGCTTATCTATCATGCTGACTACAGGCATACCAGTGTACTACAGATCTTAGCTTTTAATTACCTACATATTAGTTTCTGACTTCCTACCCTTCAGAACTGACATCCCACTACCTGACCTGCTGCAGTCTGTCTGTGTAGGCTGGGGAGGTTACCCATAGGCCTCACTCAGAGGCCATAGCACAGCCTTTGTTTGTGTTTGTCTGTTCCTGTCCTGCTGGCTGTGACTGTTGTTGGGTATGTGAAACCCCTGCCTGTTGTGTGTGAGCCACTTATCTTGTGGGTGTCCCAGTATTGTGGGTGGTGCTGCAGGGCTGCCTTTGTCGGATGCACATAGTACACTCCCTACACATAGTTAAGCACAGGTAGTGTTATGTTTGGCATCCCTTTTCCTGTATGTGAGAGTCAGAGAAGGGTGTTATTCCCAGGGTCCCTCCTGTGTCAGTGTATGTGCTATTCGTTGCCTCTTTGCCAAGGCCAGGGCATACTGGGCATGCCTCCTTCTGCCTACTGGGGCAGGCTTAGGTTGTTCCTCCTCTGAGTCACTCTGTGCCTGTGCAAGCCTGGGCAATGGTAGGGGGCTATGTGGCCCTGCCCCGTTCTGTTCCTGCTGCAGCTGTTTCCACAGGATCATATTGTGTGGCATGGCACATACAAGGACAATTTGGGTACATGTAGCTGGTGAGTATGGAGCATTGACTTGAGCATCCCAAACACACACTCTACTATAATTCTGGTCTATGCATGTGCCTCATTATGGAGTTCTTGTTTGGGTGTGTGTGCATTTCTGATGGGTGTCATCAGCCAGGCACCAGTGCATATCCAGCAGCCCCTACTAGGTGACTGTTAGGGATTGGCAAATCTATGATACAGCTGCATCAGATGCCAGATGTGGGAATTGTAATAGCTTCCAGGGCAGCCAGCATGCACATTCATTATTATGCCCTGGGCATCGCACATGACCTGGCAGTTGATGGAGGAGAAGCCCTTGCAGTTGATATAGACCCTACCCCGCTCACCAGGTGGTGCTTTGATGCATATGTGCATGCAGTCTATAGCACCCACTACCTCAGGGTGTTCTGCTATTTGGTGGAATAGGTGCATATTTCTGGCCAATGCCTCACAGGTGTTGGAGAAATATATGTGCTCACTGACATAGTACACTCCCTACACATGGTTAATCACAGGTAGTGTTATGTTTGGCATCCCTTTTCCTGTATGTGAGAGTCGGAGAGAGGTGTTATTCCCTGGGTCCCTCCTGTGTCAGTGTATGTGCTATTTGTTGCCTCTTTGCCAAGGCCAGGGCATACTGGGTATGCCTCCTTCTGCCTACTGGGGCAGGCTTAGGTTGTTCCTCCTCTGAGTCACTCTGTGCTTGTGCAGACCTGGGCAATGGTAGGGGGCTATGTGGCCCTGCCCCATTCTGTTCCTGCTGCAGCTGTTTCTGCAGGATCATATTGTGTGGCATGGCACATACAAAGACAATTTGGGTACATGTAGCTGGTGAGTATGGAGCATTGACTTGTGCATCCCAAACACACACTCTACTATAATTCTGGTCTATGTATGTGCCTCATTATGGAGTTCTTGTTCGGGTGTGTGTGCATTTCTGATGGGTGTCATCAGCCATGGCTCCAGTGCATATCCAGCAGCCTCTACTAGGTGACTGATAGGGAATGGCAATTCTCTGGTACAGCTGTGTCAGATGCCAGATGTGGGAATTGTAATAGCTTCCAGGGCGGCCAGCACACACATTCATTATTATGCCCTGGGCATAGCACATGACCTTGCAGTTGATATAGACCCTACCCTGCTCACCAGGTGGTGCTTTGATGCATATGTGCATGGAGTCTATAGCACCCACTACCTCAGGGTGTTCTGCTATTTGGTGGAATAGTTGCATATTGCTGGCCAACGCCTCACAGGTGTTGGGGAAATATACGTGCTCACCGACATGTACTGACATGACATCCAGGAACTGGTGGAGTACTCTGGATGCTGATGTCTGTGAAATCCCCATCATATTCCCAGTTGGCTTTTGGAAGGTACCTGTGGCTAGTATTCTTAGGCCTACACATACCTTGGTATCCACTGGGATGGGTTCCCCTTTGTTAGTTCTGTGTGTCAGGCATGGCTGGCACAGCTCAACAATTTGCTGTAGGAGGTCCCTGTCCACCCTATAGTGCTCCACTATCTCCAGCTCATATAGCCCCTGGTAGGTTACACTGGGTCTGTACACCCTTCTCCATCTCCTCACTGTGGGTTGGTCAACAGAATTCACATCCTCACCACCCTCAGCCTCTTCCACAAGTTGTTGTATGATAGCTATAGCAGCCCCTATCATTTTGCTGTTGTGAGTGTTAAAAGTTCCCCGCTTGTTTACACTGGTGGTGTAGAGTGTGGGAAAATCCAGAGGGGAAGGTGTTTGTATAGTTTATAGTAGTGTTCTGGGCTGGGCTGGTCTGCTGCCTATGTAATTGGCTGATTCTGATACATTTCATCTGCCAGCTAAGTTAGTTCTCCTTGATTATCTTCCTACTGCTGTTTTCCCTTCCCGTTGCCTCCCTGTTTAAGCCTGGGTGCTCGACACAAACAGAGTGCTCAAATGTGCACACTGCTGCTATTTCCTGGTTTAACTTCTTTTCTCTTCCTGTAAAACCCAGTATGCGGCATGCACACCCTCTTAGGCTTTGTAAAGAGTGCTAGGCAGGTTTAGACACACCCCCTAGCTTAGCTGTGTTAAGCTAGCAACAGACCTGAGCCACAGGGTTCCAGTCTGCTTACAGTATGCCTGACACACCCCCCATGATGTCACCTAACTCCAAGGCTTGCACCAAGCTATTCCTACTCTTACACTGTTGGGACCTGACTCACATGCTGGAGAAAACTGGGATTTACTATCATTCCCCTCATTTGCATAGGTTTGCCTGCTAATGCGTAGTTACATGTCTCACACTGAGCCTCCCCCCTTAGCAACCACTACTCAATGGTCATGTTGTCTTCTTCCTGCCATTGACTTGCATGGCAGAATACTGATTTTAGTTAAAATGCTTACTTTAGGCTCATTCTGTTATTTTCCCCTGATCCAGTTTGTGCGCCGCTGCCCTATGCTTAAACAACCAAGATCGGCTAAAATAAATAAAAGTAAATTTTTGTATTTTTTTTTTATGTTTGCAATGCCAATGGCCTTATACTTGGCCATTGGCATGCTTACTACATTATATGCAGTTTTTATTTGGAGCTGTCACAGCTCCATTTCGGATTTTGCAGAAATGTACTCGGTTACTAACGGAGTACATTTCTGCAGATAGCACTAGTCCTGGATGGAAGGTTGCAAGCTTCCTGGATTGCAAAATCACCTCATTTGCATATTCTCCTGCAAATAGGGTGATTTGTATGCAAGAGCTTTGCCCATGAAGGATTATTGCAGGGGTGCTCGTGCATGCCCCTGCAGGCTGTTCCTGGATTGCATGGCAGACATATTGCCTGTTTGAGCTTCTACACCAATCTTGCATGCTTTGCAAGCTTTCGAGAATCCGCGGGTCTGTCTAGTTCATGCCCTTATTTATGTGGCAGTGACAAAGTGATGTTGAAAGGGTAATACAAAAGGAAAAATATTATATAGAACATGAGGGTGATGGAAGTAGACATAACGGCAACTCTAGGAAGGGAAAACAGAAAAAGTTAACTACAACATAAGAAATGTAACTGGAAATGTTGCCAAATTCAAGGCATCTAAGGAAGGTGAGCAATTAATAAACTGTTGTTTATGCTGTTTGTCCACAACAGGTTTTCACCTGCTGTAGCAGCGGGTTTACTCAAGTTAGATAAGTACAAGGATAAGACTCCCACTGTATAGAGATGTTTGACAAAACAAGTCAGAATTATGAAATGGGGATTTCATTCTATTCATTCTGCAAATCACAGTGCATGGTACATCAAGGGTGCATGGTGAACTTCTTGCGCTATGGGCAGAGATTTAAAACATGTTAAAAATGGCTTCTTATATCATAAATTCTAAGAAGTAAATTGTTGTAAATAAAGAAATGATTCTTTTTCAGCTGGGACATATAATCTGAATTGCCTAAATATAGCAAGGTCATACTAAGTTTAATAGGGTCTATTGTCAGCCATTGAATTGGCTAACCATGAGATGGCTGAACTTCGAACAATAAGGATTGAATGTTCACTCAGTGAACTTTCATTTCATCGACAGGGTAAGTAAGTACTTGTCCAACACTTCCCTGTCTCACACCTGGAAGTGTTTGAAACTCCTTTTCTCCACTGTAGTGCAGTCTCAGAGTTGGTATATATAGTAAGGGTGGGACCCACCTTGGTGGGCTTGAAACACTTTCATGTGTAAGATAAGGAAGTGTTGGATAAGTAGTTATTTACCCTGTCGATGAAATGAAAGTTCAGTGAGTGAACTTTTGATGATTATTGTTTGATATTCAGCCATGCAATGGTTAGCCCATTCGATGGCTGAACATAGACCCGTTTAAGGTCAATGGTAGCCAAAAAAGCCATTTACTAGAAAATGGAAATCAAGATCTAAACGCACTGTAACCGAAGTTGTGACTGTTGTAAAGGAAATATAATAAACAAAGTGTGATCTTTAGAAAAGGGAGGAGCCAGTTACATAGAAATAAATTTAATTTATGAGAACACTATATGCAAAATAATGTTCAATGGAATGAGTGTGTTTTAATGGATGGTAGGAATGGGCAATTTATATAAAGTTGGAATAAATAATTGATAAAAGAAGACATATATGTATACTGTATGAAAATAGTTTAACTATGGTTTGTTTTAATTTCTATTAATGCATCTGTATGCATTGTGAAGATAGGTGAAGGCTGTCAGTCTAGCCAGATAGAATTTTGTAGATAATTCTATCATTTGTAAATATTAATGCAAGTGGAAGTATTGTGGGGTGAAGCACATGAAGACTACCCCTACCATCTCCAGACTAATGGCCTTGTTGAGAGGTTAAACTCTTCAATCAAGTCCATATTATGGGCATTTGCATACCAGTTTAAGAGAGAGTTGGACAAATATTTGCCCCATCTGTTGTTTGCTTAAAGAGAGGTTCCCCAGGAATCCACAGGGTTTTCAGCCTTTGAATTGCTGTATGGGCATATGGTGAGGGGACCTCTAGATTTAATTTGAGATGAGTGTGAAGGTGAGTGTGAATCTTACAAGGAGTCTGTTGTGGTATATGTCCTAAACCTCAGAATAAGGCTCAGGGGAACTCATGGGCTTGGCCCAGGAGAATATGGCAGAAGCCCAACAACAGAAAAAGGTGTGGTATGACAGGAATACTTGAGCTAGAGAGTATGCTGTGGGGCATCAGGTAATAGTTCTCATTCCTGTCAGACACAACAAGCTGCAAGCAGCTTTGGAGGGACCCTGCAAGGTGGTAAGAAAGGTAGGTGATGTTAACTATGTGGTGGAACTGCTGGGTAGGAGGCAGGAGCACAATCTGTACCATGTTAACATGATGAAACCTTGCCATGATAGGAAGGACCTTGTGCTGAGCATTTGCAGTGGATTGCAGGAGGAGTCTGAGGGAGATCTGGTGACTGATCTCCTCAGTGAGGCTCGGACTGACACCTCAGTGGAAGAGGTAGCAATGTCCCAGCAGCTATATCCTACCCAAGTTTGAGAAATTCAAGCAGTGTTACAGGAGTTTGGGGCATGTTCACTGAGAAACTGGGGTGGACACACCTGGTGCAACACCAGGTGGATAGGCTACCTGAGGGAGTCAAACAGACTCTGAGTGAGGAAATACAAGAGATGTTGGAACTAGGAGTGATTCAAGAGTCCAACAGTTCCTGGGCCTCCCCAGTGGTGCTGGTGCCAAAGAATGATGTCAGCACCAGGTTCTCTGTGGACTACAGGAAATAAAATAGTCACACAGAGTCAGATGCTTACCCCATGCCTAGGACAGATGAGTTCCTAGAGCAGCTGGGTGGGGCTAAGTATCTTACAACCATTGATCTTACCAAGGGTTACTGGCAGGTGCCCTTTACTCCCGGTGCTAGAGAGAAGTCAGACTTTGTCATTCCATTTGGCTTATATGAGTTCACAAAGATGCTCTTTAGGATGAGAAATGCCCCAGTGACTTTCCAGAGGCTGGTAGATCATGTCCTAGTAAGAGCAGGAGCAGGAGCATTTGTTGCTTACCTAGATGATATTGCCATCTACAGCCATTCCTGGCAATAGCACATTCAGCATGTCAAGGAGGTGCTGGGCAGACTACAGAGGCCAGGGTTGACCATTAAACCCAGCAAATGTCAGGTGGGTATGGCAGAGGTCTCCTACCTGGGACATAGAGTGGGGAGTGGTAAGATCAGGCCTGAAACTTCCAAAGTAGAAGCCATTCAGGCATGGACTGCACCTGTTACCAAAACACAGGTGAGGGCATTCTTAGGGACAGCAGGGTACTACAGAAAGTTTGGCCCCAGTTATAGTACCATAGCTGCACCCCTCACATACCTGACATGATTAAACAAAGCCAGCCTGCAAAATGCCAAGTTGCTAAGATGGAGCCTAGGGTTGCAAGCATTTGATATGTCAGTGGAGCACCATAGTGGGATTAGCAATGCCAACGCAGATGGGCTGTGAAGACAGGGAATGGGGTAAGGTATACCCAGATAGACCTACCCCTCTCAAGCAGTGTTTCTCAAGGGTCACTAGAAAAACTAGCTTGAGTTCTCCAGGGGGGAGATGTGTGAAAATAGGTGAAGGCTGCCAGCCTAGCCAGATAGAATTTTGTAGATAATTCTGTCATTTGTAAATATTAATGTAAGCCACAGGCTTGTTCTCTTAAATGTGAAAACACTGCACTGGATATTGAACTGCAAAAATGTAACAACAATGCACTCTGCTGTAAGAAAGCTACGTCAAGCATTTCATGACTGTCTTTGATGTCAAAACTCAAAGCTGATATACCTAGAGGGAGGCATCCTGCCTATTGTTTTAAGATCAGAGTTAACGGCTAGAATTTGCATGTATAAATGTCCTTTATTGCTCTGGTTTCTGACCAGGTGTAAAGAATGTAAATGTAGTTTCTGTCAGCCAGGGAACACCAGAGAAGTGTGAAGAATGATGTCATGTGAAGCAGCTCTGTGTTATCAATTTAAAGAGAGAGAATCAGAGAGCTCAGAGCATTTTGTCTTGAGAACATCCAATATCACCAGCACTGTTTTGCTCTATATATAAGTTATTTAGAACTGTACTTTCTCTTAGAAATTGCTAGGAATTAGGAAGATTAGACTAAGTGTTTTTCTGTGTTGATATCAGAACTTTTCTACAGTATTATTTTAAGACTTTTTCTGTGATCTCTGAACTCTTGACTAGCACTGTGTAGTAAGAAGTATTGTCTTGTGTTTTTATTATTTATTATTAAATATTTTTAAACCTTTCAACTGTGGCTGTTTTGTGTAGAGATAATTTAAGCTCTATGAGTACATTGCATGTATATAGTGATGCTGTGCCAAGTCCCTCCTAATAAGTCTTGACTGTTGGGTCACACTTACCATTTGGATAATAATATTGCACAGTAATAATTGATCATCCTTTTAAGGGCCTTTGAGTAGCTGATAAATATTAGTGGGTGGTGACAGCTGGTACTACCTTTTAGACTGGGCAGAAAAGGGGCACAGCTGGAGAACCTGCACCAGCCTTCCCCAGGAGTCTCTGTGTGGTTGTATATACTCATATATCAAAGTGTGTGTGTGTCAGCTACTTGGGCAGGGACACAAAGCACTGGTTGAACAGAGAGGGTGCTGGAGGTTTTAGCTTGCCCACTAGGGTGAGATCTGGACCCTATAGCTATGCCAGTAGGGAGTCTTATTGGGGACCTGGAGATAAAGGGAAAAACAGCCCCAGACTGACTGCGACCTCTGTGTGCTCTTAAAGGAAACTGTACTTTACTGGGTGTGTATTTATTATCCTTTTCCTATATGGATGCCCCTCACTGGTGTTAGTGGTGAGGATTGAGGCTCCTTGATTGCTGGGCCAGGGCACGGGTGTCACATGCATATCATTGTGCACACTGTAATTTAATAAAATGATAAAAAAAGTAAGAGTTTCTAATCTCCCTCAATACCTTCCTTTAACATAATTTTTATTAAGGTGTTCTCCACAGTCATACGCTTTTAAATGCTTGAGCTATAATCACCTGTTTTGTCTCTACATTTAGAGGGGTAAGCCCTTGAGATGCTAATCTGAATCAGACTGTAGACCCAGGATTAAGTCCTTTTATCTCAGTTTGTAAACCTTGCGACTCCGAGAAAATCACTTAACAATATAATGTTCCTAGTTGTTTTCTACAAAGAGGCAGTTAGCAAATAAATAAATACATACATAAATAATCAAATAAACAAACATAGATAGATAGTGAGATAAAATAAAACTATGACTACTCTACTTGTGACAACTCCAGTCTCTCTCCAGTGATTCTTTGCAGAGGTGTCTCAAATTGAACAGATAGTAATCATGTTCTCTCTCATTTCCTAATAGTCTTGTATGTAGTATTATTGACCTTTAGTTATATTACTGCTGTATAGCCTTGTTCCTCAGACACAGGCATAGATGTATATTTTCATCACACAAAAACTTGAGATATATTTATATGACATAATGGTGAAACCAGGAGAGGAAGTATTTCTTAAATGCCATGTGCAAAATAATTAACGCTGAATAATATAGCAATAATCGAAGATGTTGGTGTGGTATATTGAAGATTAACCCATAGTTAGTGTGGTTTAATCATAAGGGTGAAGCCTGAGTGATTAAATAAAGCCAACCATGGGTAAATGTCAATATACCACAACCACTGAGTCGATTATTGCTATTATACAATGACATTATTTAAGGAAAAAAAATACTTACTTTTCTTAAATAATATCTTTGTATAATGCCTCCATGCTGCCCTTCTACATTTATGTGGCATTCTGGGGCTTTTTTTGATGTACTGCACATGCGTATGAGACTTGTGCTCCCATGCTTATGCATCAGGGCTGTGAAGGGGTAGCAATGGAGAAAGGAAGATCTCCATTCCTTCCTCTTCTGTGTCATAATCAATAAAAAAAAGAAAAGAACCTGGGAGACTTTTTATGTTAGGGAGAGTCGAGACAGACAAAAATAAAAGGATAATCAGGTAAGTTTTTTTAAGTTTTGTAGAAAGTACCTTGTTATCCTTTTATTTCTGTCTGTGCTATCTCCTGAGCATAAAATGTCTTCAGCTGTGTTTGGTATTAAAAAAAGCGAGATATACTAACGGGGAAAAAGTCTGGGCGATTGGACCTTTTCCCATTGGTATATTCTCGGATTTACAATGGGCATACTGGTTGGGCCGGCCAATCAAGCATGCTTGTTTTTGAATGCTAATGGCCAGTCATTGTATAATAAGAGATAATTAAATGCCTGTATAAAAGGATTAATACCTTAATATTCAAATTTTCTAATTTTTTATATTTTAAAGATAAAATGTCTGAACAAAACAGGGATTAAGCAAAAATATATATCTATACATATATATATATATATATATATATACATATATATATATATATATATATATATATATACATGTACTTATCTCTTTCTCTAGAGATAAATATACATATGGATATAGATAGATAGATATATGGCAGAGAGACAGCAACAATGGGGGGCATAGAGCGCAGAAGAGAGGACAGAGAGGGAATGAATCCTTTAAAGATGTAACAACTATCTCATGTTCCACTTACTGTATATAACACAAGTTTTATTACATTAAAACCCATGACTACATTCCTAAAAAAAAAACAAAACAAAATCCAGTTCCACAGTTTAAAACTGCCTTGGCAAGCATTTATTTGGTAAGAAAAATGAGTGGTGACTCCCTGTGACTAAGCAGACCTGCCTGTTTCTTTTTTCTTTTTATTTCTTTTATTTGTTAAGAATGTAGTACTTATAGAAGGAAAAAAAAACTCCTTCTGAACACTTGCCTAAAGATAAAGATTGTTGAGCTATTTCAACCTTGGTTTCCATGGCAATGACCTGTAAATAGAGCAAGTGCCAAGTTTATGTTTTCTTAAATGAGCCTTAAAAGCTGTCACCTGTCACTGTTGAGTCCTTTAGCTGATAACCATAGCAAATGCCTTAGCAAACTTTGTAAGCCTCTGTTCAGTCATGCATGGTGAGGGGAGCTGAATTTGACTTGTATTGCTGGTTGAAATGCAGGGCACAGCCCAAAGAAGAGACACGTTTTGGGTAGTAAATTAACTATAAACAGAACACATGCTCCAGGCCATTACTTTGCTAATCTAAAGAAAAGAAAATGTACCCATAGACTGAAGATATGTTTCTGTGTGAGTGTTTTCCCGTTTGAGCTACACAAACTTTCAAATATGTTGCATGCTGGAAATTACACGTTGAACATAGTTATGAAAGGAGAATGAAAAATATATCAGACGGTCATTCATTCTTTTTCTAATACTACTTTATTGTATTTTGGTGACAGAGAAAGCACAGACAATCCTAACACTCAACAGGTGTAAATCATAGAACTAATCCTGGCTGGATGCTTGTCCATCACTGGTCATTGGATGCACATATGTGCACATGCACATGCACACAAACTCACTCACACATGAACTC
Source organism: Protopterus annectens (assembly GCF_019279795.1). NCBI lineage: Eukaryota > Metazoa > Chordata > Ceratodontiformes > Protopteridae > Protopterus > Protopterus annectens. Next base: position 1,497,746,667 of record NC_056743.1, read on the forward strand.
ATGCACACATTTGCACAGACAAGTATGCAGGCACACAGAAACACACACTAAAATACACATTCACAGACACACACATAAGCATTTATGCACGCATGCACATGCGCAAAGACATATAGACAGTTTAGAAGACCACAAGTTCACTTGCATTATGTCTTTGTGATGTGGGAGGAAACCATACCTCTCAGCTGCCCAAATTTTCACTGAATGTCCAGATTTTGCCTCTTATTTTTGGTCTGCCCCTCATCAAATTTGTTGGCTTCTGGCAAGTCACTGAGGACTGAAGTCACTTGCTAATAACATACATTTGAGTTTCAGATTTTATATCCATAAAAAATGCAAGCTAACCCATTCCAGCAATGTTCTCAGTTTATAAGAGCAATATTTAAAATTTGCCTCTATTTTGGGGAGTTTGCCCCCCCCCCATTATTTTAGGCTTTGTCTAGATGTCATGTGCAAAGAAGTTCAGAAAACTGAAATACTCACTGAAGACCCACGGAAGCACGGTATGTTTGCTTTGTAAAGAAGGCAGGCAGTAACTAAACTAGAGAACAGATTACATCATTGCTAACCACTCTACCACAGTGTTACCCATGCACCTGAAATGATTCCTCAAAAATGCCTTAATCATCACTAGTGCTGCCAACAGGAATCCACAGTTTATCTAAACAATCCTGTCCTGATTTGTGATTGACTGTGAAATTGCCTGCTAAGAGAAATTTAGTTTGAATTTATATTTTATTTCTTACCACTGTTTTTCACTGTTTGTAGGAAGGAAGGGATAGCTTATAGACAAGAAGATTTGCTTTTTCTTTATATTTTGTTGTTTTACCTTTAATTCTCATTATTAGTTGTTAAAAAGGGATAGGTTTTAGACGTGCAAACTCTAGCCATCCCAAGGGGCCTAATCAGCTATAAATTCATACAGACTGCAGAGAGGACAATCCAGAGCTTATCTAAACAATCCATTGCAAGCAGTAGTGAGGAGAAGCTACTGCATAAATGATGTAAACTAATTGCAGCATTTGTGTGACTTTCACAACTTGTATAGTCAGAGCAACAACTTTATTGTACTTAATTTAATATTTAGTTGTATATAGTTTGGGTGATATTTCTCATAGAAATTGATTTAAATTCTCTTTGAATTCTCTGGTAACTGATTATTCTTTTCTTTTAGAATGTTTTATTAATTTGCAGCTGTATATAGATTCTCTAAATGAGTATGCTATTAATAATTTGATAAATCACAAATATCTTGTACAGTGTAATAAATGCCATGTATATTTAAAGGTAGCACCTGATAACAGTGGTGATCTGTGTTCCTCATGTCAAAGTTTGGATAATTTGATTACCATTATTAGTAGTAAATATAAACTTACTGATGACGATTGCACTTGTATAAATGGCACAACATGAAGAACTGTTGTAACATATATTAATGACTGGAGTGATGAGATAAATAATGTTAGACAAAGATCAAATCGAACACATTTAGGAAAGGAAGTGTGTAATGTCTATAAAGATCAGTCAATCCCTATGTAACATGATAATGTCACTGACAATTTTGGAATTCTGGATACAGGTATTCGGCAATCTGATGATTCGCAGCATATAGAGGGAAGTAAAAAAGAAAGGAAGAAGTAACAAATAACTAGGAAGAAAAAGAAATTGATAAATGTCTGTAAAGCAAAGAGAAGACATACTAAAAAGGCCACTGTTTTGTTATGTAACACACAGATTACAGAGAATGATAATGTTTTTCTATCAGAAATCTGCAGTCTACAGAAAGAGGCACACTTTTTCCAAAAGTGAAGGCTGAGAAAAGAGGCAAGGGAAATGTGAAAAGGAAAAAATCAAAACTGATTGTGGAGGGATTGAAGAACATTATTGTAAGAAAAAAAGAGGAGAAAGATAGTCTTAACGGCATGACTCAAGCTGTGGCCAATTGGATGAGTATCATATGTAACAGGCAATGAAAACAGTGAGATTAATACGAATAATGGTGATGGAGATCATTCCTTTGTAACAATTGATAGAGCAGATATTACTGAATTAGAAGTTGAAGATTATTCACATCTAGTCAAAAAATCTTCTTGTACTTAGATATTCAATTGTTAGAGGAACTGATACTTACATCTGCAGGCAGAGAAGATAATGCACATTGAATAGTGCTATGCTTGCCAGGAGCAAGAAAGAGAATGTGAAACAAGCTTTAGAATGAATTAGTGTAAGGAAGTACAGATTTGTTTTTATTTTTGTCAGTACAAATAATCTCATCTGCAAGGACTCTCTGACTATGAGTAGGGAGCTTACAGCCCTCTTAGAAAGCATAGTCTCTACAGGTGTTAGGAAGTATTTTTTTACAAATCATATATAGAAAGGAGAGTCAGGTCATGGTGAATGAAAAGATTTTTGGGGTAAATACCAACAAGAAAAAAAATGTCCCACTTCAATAATGGAAACTTGTAGAGCATCTGGGCCTAATTTGGGGCACACATGTTCAGAGAGGATAGAGTACACTTCTTAAGATCAGGGAAGAGAATTTTTGCAGCAAATATTTTACAATATTTGACAAAGACAAGGCAGGATTTATGTCAAGTCAAAATGTTAACAATTCACAGATAGCAACATTTGGTGCATCACTGATGGTTGTTCTTTATAGCAGGAGTATTAATAATAAAGTGTTTTTAATGGAAAATTTTACTACACTCGCAGAAGATTGATGTTGTTATTGTTTGTGAATCATGGATAAAGAACAATGATTGGAAATCAGTTCAGTCAGGGTATAACTATTTTACTGTAACAGACATTCTAACAAAAAATCAGGTGGATTGTTATTACAGGGCTTAAAGATAGTTATGACACCTGTGATTATTACAAGTTCAATGATAACAACAATACTATGGATTGTATAATTGTGACAATAAAGGCAGCCCTGGAACATATAACGATAGTTGGAGTGTATGGACCATCAAAGTCAAGTGCTGATGACCTGGAAGAATTCATTCATTTCTTACATGAAACACAAGATGGAAGAATAATAGTGTCTAGGGGCTTAAATTTACCAGAAACAGACTAAAATAATATTGATTCAACAACATTAATAAAGAAATTATTCACAACATATTCAGGAACAACCTACCAGGAAATGGAACATGCTAGACATTGTTTGTGTTCCTAGAGAAATTATTGTTACTTCATGTCAAGTTTTATTACCATTGATGTGCAGTGATCATGGGGTTATAAAGTTTAATTTCTTGCTAGATAATTCTGCCAAACTGAACTCTAACCCAATGCACAGAAGATTAATAACAGATGTAAAACTAATTGGAGTGATGCATTTAGTGGAAAAACTACAGAATGAATGTAGAAAGTTCTGAAAGAGAAATTGTTTGAATGCAAAGAATCAGAAAAATGTTTAACATCGGGATCTAGGCACACAACGTCAGGAGGATATATTTCCATAAGAGCAAGGCTTGATTAAGGTGAAAGACAAAAAAATATAAAAAAATGGAAAACAGGTCAAACTACAACTTTAAAAACTGAAATAAACAAATAAATTAAGCATAGTGTGATACAAGATCAAGAAAAATGTGAAGAAAATTTACATAAAGATATTGAGCATAATAGGAAAGCATTTTATAGATGCATAAGATGTGGAAGGAGTAAAGGAGTACAAATGGATAAACCATGTAGTTTATAACATTTATTCCCAGACACAGCAGATTATAGATATATTTAAAAAATCTTAGGCAAAACAGTTTGGCTCTTCAGTGTGGGTAGTGACATCCAGGTAACTTGAGATACTGAAATCAAATTAGATGATATCAAAAAAAATCTATGCAAACTGGATCCAAACAACAAAGTAGATACACAATTAGTAATAACGGCCTGAGAACACTTCAGTAAAAACTTATAGTACTATTATATCTATTATTTACTCATTCATATAAATATGGGGAGATTCCTCAAGATTGGAGACATATGCTTATTAAACCTGGCTTAAGGGAAAGGGGAGTAGGAAAAACCCATAGTCATACAGGCCCTTAAGTCTAATTTCATGTTGCAGAAAAATAATGGTGAAAGTAATATTGGATAAGTTATTGCCTGAACTGGAAAAGTTGGGACTTGAAATCATGTATCAGTGTGCATGTATTGAAAATAGATCTATTAGCACCTGTAACGTGATGTTCCATAACAATATAATAACCACTATGAATGAAAACTTTTGCTGTGCTGTGATGTAATTTATATAGATTTAACTTCCGCTTTTGACAGGGTCATACAAAAACACTGATCAATAAATTAGAACAACTGGGTCTTGATGTACTCTTGATAAGATGGATTGCTGTGTGGCTTAGAAATTGGACATGACAATGATCATACAGTAATTGGACAAGTGAAATTATTGGTTACAGTCATGGAGTCCTATAGAGCTCTATCCTAGGTCTGTACTTGTTTAGATTGTATCTTTCAGATCTACCTTTTTCATCTGAGGTGTTCTACAGTCTGTATGCAGATGACTTGACATTGGGTAAACTGATTACATGTGTCACAGATACAGCATGTCTGCAAAAGAACTTGACTAACTTGACCATTTGGGCATAGGAGAATAATATGCTGATAAATGCATCAAAAACTAAGTATATGAAATTTGTGAGACATAAATTGAAAAGTGAATATTTAATAGAGCACACAGTGATTGAAACTGTAGATTCATTTAATTACCAGGGTATATGGTTATATCCAGTTTTGAGTTTTTCTAATCATATCAACCAATTAATTAATGATAATTATAGAACTATAGGTCGCATTAAAAGATTTATAAAGTCTAGGAAATCAGAAATGGTGATGTCATTATTTGTTAGTTACATTAGAACCAAACTTGAGTATAGGATAACAGTATGGAAACATTATAAGAAAGCAAGCATGAGTAAACTGGAAATAGTAAAACATAAATTTAATAAGGACATCCATGGATGTGAAATTTTAAGCTATTATGAAAAACTAAAATATCTGAACTTGTACAGTGTCTCATACAGATATTTAAGAAACCTTATTCAGGTAAATAAGGCATTTAGAGACAGCTACCTCTAGGAATATTTGAGGTTATCAAAATTAGTGGATAATTATCAAACAGCCTACACTGAAGATTCTATAGGAATGAAAAGTGTACTAATTGGTTCCCTGAGAGATCAGCTGATGCAATGCATGGAACAGGCTACCAAATTACATTAAAGCAAGTACTAGTTTAGATATTTTTAAGAGCATCCTGGGCACTTATTATGGGAACAATTGTTTTGTTATATTGGCAGGTTAGAAGGGCATTAATGCCTGTGCTTGAAATATCTATATGTATGTATGTAATTATTTTAGTGCAATTTGTTTTAGATGCATTTGCTTATCAATGGAAGTAGCTAAAATCAAACTATGTTCCAAAGTTTTGCAGTGAAATATGACCATTGTACATGTGAACAATTGCATTTTTCAAAAAGCCGAATAATATGTTTCTGTCTGACCATTGACCACTATTCACTTTTCAGAAGCAATGTGGAAAAGTATAGTATAGGGAAAAGTTGTTCTGTAGTAATGTTAATGTTAGATACAAATCTTGGGTTCCAAAAAATGACAAATGAAATAAATTGGCAGAGGCAAGAAACCTTAGTTGAATAGCAGGCACGTTTTATATGTTTACTTTCCATAGGTTCCTGCATTTGTGGGGTCCATACATAGTGGTAAATTTTTGACCCATTTTTTTATTATGCATTGATGTCTGTTGACATAGCCTGGAAGGTAGCAGTAGCCCAGATTCCAATGATGATAACATTTCAGAATGGACAGGTGAGACTTTTGTATTGAAGAGTGGTCTACTGATGCAAGCAGTTATCTTCATATAGTACAGTATGTGAGGAATTATATGTTTTTCTCTGCAAATTTAGACTAAAATGGTATACCAAAGATATGTTTGTTCTAATTATGCATGCCCAGTGTAAGCTTTGCAACTAAACATATTTCTCTCTTTTTTTGTATTAAATTTTTATGTTTTTTTTTTTTTTTTATCTTACCTTAGCCCCATTAAGGATCTGACCATTCACTTGATTAAGACACATTTGCAGTTTTCCTGGATGTAATGGCTATGGCTATGTCTTAGTATTTCACTGTGCTTGTTGTTTAGTAAGACTGTGCATGCATGGCTGACCTTATATGGACAGAGGATATGCTTCCACACAGGCCAACACTACTAACTTATTTGAAGTGTTTGCTTTGTATAAACCCCTTCATTGTATCTACTTATCCCTGATCTCCACCAGGTTTCACTATACATCAGGCATTCTCTCCCTGCCCTGAAATAAGAAAGCTCACTATACATTGGGGATGTTCCCTCTCACACTGAGATGGGTGAACCCACTACACATTAGAGATATCTTCCTCCCACTGAGATGGGTGACCTCACCACACACCAGGGTTGTCTCCCTCCCACTGAGATGAGTGAACTCAATGTACATCAAGAATGTTTTCCCTGTCACTGAGAATAGTGAACTCACTACACATCAACAATTCCACCCATCCCACAGGCATGGGTGAGTTCACTACACATCAGGGATGTTCCCCATCTTACTGAGATGGGTCACCTGACTACACATCATGGATGTTGTCCTTCACACTGAGATGGGTGAACTGGCTTCTACATCCCATTCCCATCTCTCTGGTCACATCCTCCAGTACCCTGGCTCAGTCAAACCTAGTAAAGGTTCCAACACAGTCTGAGCAAAAACCTTTGCACCAATAAGAGGGAAACCCATCATATTTCTAAAACTCCCATCATATACCACAGCCTTATATGAGTCTATAGATAAGTGCCACCATGAAAACCCACTGCATAAGCAAATCACTCTAGTGATGGTGATCTTTAAAATGCCATTGTAATTATTTTCAACAATGGCTTTAGGTTATTATGTACATAAGCAGTAAATAGCAGTCCATGACCAATACTCTAGAAAGTAATAAAAAAGACTCTTGCTTTATTTTATTTTGCATGGTATTTTGGCTTTATCAGGGGGCTCTGCTCTGTGGAACTATTCCAACAGAAAGACACATTGTACAAAATCACAAGCATTGGACTTCTGTGGATAGAAAAAACTTTAAGTTATTACATGAAAAAAGATCCCAGATTCATAATCATTTTCTATTTTCAAGCTAAAAAAAAAAACATAATCAGAGCCAGGTATTTGAAAACTAACCATTGAACAGAGGGTGTGGCTAGTATATAATCAGGTCACATACTATACTGAATAATGGGTAAAAGAGGTAAGCAGTCCTTCCACATTTGTTAAATATCACCTAGATCTTAACAGATAGTATTATATAACTGTTGTTTCACTGCTGTCATCGTTCTCCTTAGATTTCTAAATTTGATTGCAGTGTTACCAGTGACACTACCTACTCTGGCTAGTCTGGCTTATTAAGTAAATGGAGGCACATTTTTCTAGCAGTAATCATCTAGGCGCAGCAAGCAAGAAGCCATCATTTATTATTTTTATTTCTTTAATTTATTAAAATAACTTAAGTCTTAAACATTTTTAGAATAAAATGGCAAACTAATGAAATTTAATGTGGGCAGAAACTGCTATAACATAAATATGTTAAAATGAACAAATGAATGAAAAAAATCAATTAACTCAATTAGTAATTAATCATTTGCTTAAACTAAGTCTGTAAACATTAAAACTGAAGTGGAGTTCATCAAATGAATAGAAAGATTGGCATAAAACTGGTATTTTTATAACCTTCTAAAAGGCACCTCAGAAGGTCATGCATGTGACTCAGGAATGATAGTTAATTCCAGAAGAATGGGACAAGGTAGGTAATGCACTACCTGTCAGATGTTTGTTCTGGAGCTCAAAGAAGAAACTACACACCTCTGAATATGGTTTATTGGCCAGGCTTGCAATGGCTTGTAGACTAATTGCCTTGTGCATATGTATGAACTGTGAAAATATGTACAGCTAGCTACCTTATATTTGATAATCTGGTGGACCTGGACATGGAGTAAGGAACCACCAGATGTTTGACAGTTGATCACTGCTGCAGTACACTTAGCTATAGGGTTATATCCTGCATAGGATACATTAGCCAGCCAGCTTCCAAAGCTTAAGTACACCTTCCATGTGCCCAAACCATTATCAGATTAAGCAGAGCTGAAGAAAAAAAATGGTTTGGGTGGCAATCCCTTCAGCTTTTTCCTGATGATGAAGATTGCTCCTCTTGTGGACTTTTGAGGATTGATGGTTGGCTAATGGTTTTCTATTGTTGTGCAGATAAGTTTCCTTCAGGGAAGAAAACTTCCACATGTATTTCTGTTACAGAAATTTAACTTTTTTCTGTCAAACAACTTATTTTAAGGTAGGAAAAGTATTTTAATGACTTTTAGTCATTTTTTTTATTGTGGAAAAAGCTGTTAAGACTAATTTTTGTTTGATTTTTCTAAGTAAAATGTATATTAATTTCCTTTTCAGGGGCTGGGTGGCTGATGAAATTGCTTTTCACTCTGTTAGTTGGTGGAAAATTACTTTTTTAATATTTCCTTTTATCACTAACTACTGCTGCCAGTCTTACCTGGGTTTCAGGCATTACTTTTGGCTTCACCATGGAATATCTTACTAGTCCCTTATTTCTTCTTTGTTCCAGCCACAACAAGGAGACAAATTTCAAACAGCCTTTGCCCCATCAGCAGGCTATGAGTTTACCTGAGCTGCAGATGGCTGACTATTTTGGTCAATTCTGGTTCTTTAGACCATTCATCTTTTTTTCACAGCTTCCACTGGTGTAGTCCTTACAACCACTATGGACAGGAGGTTAGACACATCCTCTACAGTTGTTGGTGTGCCACTGGTGGGCAAGGAAGAAAAAACTCTTGTCGGTCTCAGAAGAAAGAACAGGGAGTATCCCTTTACTTAGTTGGACTCCAATGCCTGTCCCTAGGGAGGATTTGCCTGTCACTCGTCAGTCTGCTCCTATAGAAATTCCTGTCAAAAAGAAGCAGAAAGTTACACAGTTATCTTCTCTTTTCTTGTTTACTTCAGATAGGAGTGATTTATTGGGATTAGCTCAGGGTTTAGTTCAAGGTCTTGACCCTTTTCTGTTCTGATGTTACTGGTAGGAGAAAAATGAATTCTTCACTGTTAGGATATTAAGCATGAAAAAAAATTATGAGGGAATATCTGTTCTATCTCCTCAAGTATGTGATTCTGACTCTGTGGATAGTGTTTCTTTTGATAGTCCTTTGGAAGGATTTTCTTTTTCTGAAACTATATTGAGAACAAATCATTTATTTCAGTAGGAACATCATAATATTCTACTGCCTCTAAAGAAGTAGTGTGATTTATTACAACAGGAATTTTCTGAATCTTATCCAGTTCATCCTGATCTTGCAGCATTGAAAGATGTTTTAATACAGAATGTATCTAACTTGCCTGAGAGACAGCCTGCTCCCCATAAAACAGCAGACAAGACTGTATAAAGTTCATGAAGCTTATATTTTTTATTTTCTAATGCCAGATCTGAATCAATAGTGGATTCCTTGGTAAATCCTGTTGCTACTGAACATTTGGTAAATCCCAATCCCTTCTTCTTTGATAAAAATGGGAAAAGCTTTTGAAAGATTTGGAAAAGTATGCTATTCTACCACACTTATTTTTAGAATAGTCAATTGTAAAGTTTACATTCAAGTTTATATTTGCTTGTTTTGAAAATATGATGAAAACTATAGCTTATTTTCCCTCTTATGAGGAAAACCATCTTTTTAAATCTTCTTGCTTCGTGTCTCTGGTAACTAAACATTCATTAAAGTGCATTTATGATACTGATGATGCCTCTTCCAGATTTGACACTATTGGAACTGATATGTGAAGGTTTGTCTGGTTACATAGTCCCAGCCTACCTGAAGATGTTAAAGCTGAAATTTTGAATTCTCCTTTGGATAGAGAGGTTATAGTAGGACTATCTGCTGTGATTATCCTGGAAAAGTGTGATGAGAGGGGAAGACTGTTTCAGGTATTTTGCAAGAGTTTTCAGCCTTCTTTGATGATAAAGATAAAGATAGAAGAATGTGGTGAAATAATGTGATGAAACAACATTATTTAGCTGAAGTGATTGAAGCTATTAAAGTAAGGAAAAGGTGGTGTACCAAGATAGAAGAGTGTCAGGATTTCCCATGGAAGCAGGTATGAATAAATTACCATTAAAGGGGAATATACAATATAAAAAGAAAATTGAGATACCGTGTTTATTTTGTGGGGAGGAAGAGGCAACAGACCATGTTTTTCTGAAATATGAAACAGTGGTGAAACTCTGTAAAAAAAGCTGTGTGAAGAAAATGTTTTGAGAATATTAATGGCATAAACAATATAGATATGATTATAATTATGTATAGATATTAGAAAAACAAGATGAAAGAATATGTGAGAAGGATAAAAAAGAATGTATTTTATGTATTATGAGTTATTTGGAATGAAAGACTAAATAGTATTTTGTTTAATGGGAAATGGATTTTGGCAGATATATTGCAAAAAATTAGATTCTGATTGTAGAATAAGGAGTTTAGGTTAATTATGAAAGAATAACAATGGGGACATTATAAGAAAAATGCTGAATAGCAAAAACATGTATATATGTGTCTATAAATATGCACATTTTATAAATATGTAAATAATGTTTTTTAGGTTATGTTAAATAAATGACCCCTACTCTTTTTTTAAACATTTTTTATTGATTTTCATGAAATAAAATAATACAAGAAATATGATATATAAATAAGCACAATATATGCCTTAAAAACATCATAACATGAAACAATAACTATTTACAATGTTCATAACAGATATAATGTTGTTGTTGTGATTACATTTTATCTAGTAGATTTTCAAGCTTCAACCAAGTTAATTTATTATGTGTTACCTTAGTAGTTCTTTCTGAAACAGTTTGCACCTCCCTATTACATACAGGTTTAGCTAATAGTAAATGATCTGTAAATGATAGGATTTTTTTACACTTCCAATTTGACATAATGATTTTTCTTGCAATTGCAAGCAAGGACCAAAGAAAGTGTACCTGTATTTTAGGGATATGTGTTAGTATCGGTGCATTGAACAGTAATAATGAGTCCTATACTTCACACTTGTCTGACCACAGTGCTTTTATGAAATTTCTAAACTCTATCCAGAATGGAGTTACTATTTTACATGTAAGAAGCATGTGTACCCAATCTGCACAAAGTATTTCCTCACATCTCCAACATTTATTAAGATTATTTTTTGATATCAAGTCCATCTTATGTGGGGTAATAAAGCTCCTATGGATGTATTTCCAAGTGAAGATTTTCCAAGAAGGGGATTTAAGTACTAATTCTTTATCACTATCTGAAAAAATGGATTTGTTTATCCTCTCTGTGAAATTCCATAAGGTGTCCTCTGGGATTTGCATATTGGTTCTTAAAGATTTATATATACTTGACAATGGTAGAATATTATTAATGTGCAAAGTGTTTATTTCACAAAGAAGATAATGTATTTTAGGTAAAGGTGTTGTGCTGATGATATGACATATTTTGAATTCATTAACTATGTATTCTCTAAATATTTGTATGTTCAACCAGTTGTTGTGCTTTATGTTATACCTGGCCATACGAGAACATGGTTCATGAATATTATTATTGCAGAGAAACTGGTGCCAGAAAACTAAGCCATTTACTTCCATTACTTTTATTTTAGATACGTTGAAAGAGTCCAGGCATGTCTTCTTGTGTGCTATGGGAAATATTAAAAATATTACGCTTTTTGTGATTTTTGTTTATTATCTTTTTAAAATGATCTAATATATAATTAGTGAAAAGAGAATTTTTTTATTCTTATTGGTATTGCAAAAATGTTCTTTGACAACAAGGAAGATTTTTTTATTTTCTGAGAACATATTATTGTCAATATTGTGTCTATGACAGATAATAAGATACTTACATGGAGATTTTTCCAATTAGAACTATATTTGGAGTTTAACCATTGGCTCATCACATTAAGTATGGTCGATTCCACATAAAGTTCTAAATTTGGAAATGCTATTCTCCCATCTTTCTAGCTTTTGTAGTGCCAAACATGTCTGATTCTTGGCTTTTGAGGAAACCATGGGAAATTTATTAACATAGAATTTAGTTGCTTCATTAACTTTTTGGATGGGGAGGCAATTAAAGTTTGAAGGTAGAACAAAATTTTGGGTAATATGATAATTTTTATTAATGACAGTCTTTCCTATATATATATATATATATATATATATATATATATATATATAGTTGCATGTTAAATGATCGAGCGATAATAAAGTTGAACCTTGGAACATCGAGACCATAACGTTGGATATACAGATAAACAAAAACACAGAACATTGAACTGCAGAACGTTGACAACACAGTACTGTGAAAGTTGACTGGAAGGGAATACAACGGCTACAAAGGTTTAGGACCGGAATGTGTATTTAAGTGCTAGTACACCTTTAACACGTACATCACAACAACATAATAGCATGGCAGAAGGTGCAAATTTCATTCCTGGAGTGATTGGCAACCTATACCCGGTTACAAAGTTGCAAAAGGGCAAGGATGTGCTCCTGGTAGATGGCTATGTGTATAACTTGGAAAGGACCGCAGGTATAAAACAGTACTGGTGCTGTAAACAAAAGGTAACAACTAAATGTAAAGGGTATGCAATCACGGAAGCATTACCTGATGGAGACAAACTCTGCAAAACTAGTGGACACATGCACAAAGGAAACTCTTACGATGCTCTGACATTCCTGAAAGCAATTGCTACACTTCTGAAGTTGTGATGTCACATTCACAGTGGAAGGCATTTTATTTGTTTAGCTGCACTATGCACTGATGGTGTGTTACATTTACATTGGAATGGATTGTGTGATTTGGATATATGGACCTCTTGGGGTACACAATTTTGGTGGATGGAGTTTGCGATATGTGGCTGGTTCATGTGCTGACCATTGGTCTTCAATTTTTTCCCACTCCTTGGCATTGGTTCTGTCCACATTTTAGTTGAGGTTTTCTTTACGTGTGTCTAAGGATTTGTTCCCTCACCGTGGTGTTTTTTGATGTTATGGGAATACATCTTGGTTATGTGGTGGTTCCGGGTGCATTTTTGCTATTGTGATAGGTTGTGTCGATGTTCTGCAGTTCGATGTTCTGTGTTTTCGCTTATCTGTATATCCGACATTATGGTCTCGATGTTCCAAGGTTTGACGTTATAATCATTTGATCATTTAACATATAACTATATATATATATATATATATATATATATGTATATAAAGGTCTATGTCATTTTATTGAAACTCAAATGGTCAAGACCATTTGACTGAAAACTCATTTAGTTAAAAATTCATCTGACTGAGCACTCAGCTTTCTTCAGAATAGATATACCATAAAAATGTTTGTGCAGGGATGAACCACACACACACACACACACACACACACACACACACACACACACACACACCTCCCATGTGGGGGCCTTGCCCCTGCCCCCTTGCTTATATTTATTAACTCTATGAATGCACAACCTCAGAGTAAAGAAAAAAAAACACTACACATAGAGGATGAGCACTGGAGTGAAAACAAATTCACTTGGAAATCTAGGTGTGGGAAATTGGCATAATGGTTAGGGTGTTTAGCTTACAAACGCAAGATGCAAGGTTTGATTCTCACATGGGTTAGTTGGCTAGACTTAAAATAGCCCACAAGGGCAGTTAGCCAAGTATGAACCTATGAACAACATGATGCTGATTTAAAAGTTATTTAAAATGAATGAATGAATGTCAGTCATGTTTTACTGAAGCTACCGACTGAAACTTCTGTGTTGGTGCCTAGTAAAAATAAATGCAAAGCAGCTTTTGTGTGCAGAAACCAAAGTCTGGTCAGCTGCTGGTTTAGTGCCTTGTAAAAAACAACATCTGGTTAGTGCACTTAAACTTTGCAGATTATTAACCTTTTCAGCAATATATTATTATCTTTCTTGTGCAGTAAATAATAACTTGTCTATATAAGAGATAACACATACAACACTGTACAATTTATAACTTTAATGTCTTCAAGTTTGCTTCTCTTACAACATGAAAGATGATCTCCATTAAGCAGATCTAACAAGAAATCAGTTTAGATCTCACATATATACATTCTTATGAAAGCAGTCTTTTGGGAACTCTCAAAGTCATTATTTTAGTATTTTCTGATGTCATACAGTCTGTTTATTAAACTTTTAGGGAGTCTTTTCTTTTTGAGAATGTTTCTATGTGAAATCAGTTTTTGACACTCTCTGCACTTGATGTCATGCAGTCTATTAATAAGCTCCTTTGTGTTCTGTTTCAAGGTGAATTATGTAACAGTCGAGGAAGTCTGTTGATTCTTGCACCAGGGTCCTTATCTGTTTCCCTTGAAGCTTGCATTATACACACTGAATATTCAATTTATCCTTATCAAAATTTTTCTCAAGCTGTACTAGACTTTCATGTTACATTTACACATGAATGCCATTTATTTAACCCTTTAATATATGTATACTACCAAACAGAAATGTATGTATCTGACTATATTATTTCTACATATATTATAGCAACATAAGTGTATATGCATCTAACTAGCAAACAGATGTACATACATTTATAAATCTCTAAATATATATCTAACACTGATCATTGCAGTCTAGACATATTCTGCTACACTCACTGTCTTAATAATTCCTATGATAAGAAATGATGGCATCAGATACTTTCTACAGACAAATGATTTTTCATTCAAATTAGTTTTCCGTCAAATGAGCTTGATTATTTGAGTTTCAATTAAATGACATGGACCCATATATATATATATATATATATATATATATATATATATGGGTCCACTTTGTAATTTTGAAAATTTCAGTATTTCAAACTCACAAAGCCAAAAACCCAAGCACAACTCACAAATCCGAAAACTCACAACCACGAAATTCAAAATCCCAAAACTACGCTACTCATACAGTACACACATAAACAAACACAAAACTCACCCCCACAATCAAACAAATGCATCTAAACTACATATATATATATTTTAACTCCGAGATCACACAAACAGAAACACAAATGAAACTCACACACACCCACATCTTACAGTCCCTCTCACACACACATCACAGTCACAACACACACTCTTACACACACTAAAGCCCCTAACCAACATACTTAGACACACAAACTTACCTACATTAAACCCAAACATCCACACACCACACCAGCAGAAGCAGAAATTCAAAATCTCTATGCTTCGGAATTTTGAATTTCGTGCTTCTGCCAGTTTTGGAACTTTGAGTATTCGGCTTTGTGATTTCAAAATACTGAAATTCTGGATTTCAGTATTTCGAAATTACAAAGTGGACCCATATATATATATATATATATATATATATATATATATATATATATATATATATGGGATCCATATTGTTGCTCGAAATCACGTTTACCCAAAAGGTAAATGGCCGAGCACACTTTCGCGAAAGTGCATCTCTACTGAAAACACACTTTCGTGAAAGAGAAGTAAAAAAAAAAAAAAAAAAAAACCGGCAACTGAGCGATAGGGGCTGATCCTTAGATCGTGGTACAGTGGGGATAAGGGACTACAGCTTTATTTTTTTTAATAAAAAGAATGAAAACCTGGACAATATACCAAAAAAAAAAAAAAAAAAAGTCCGGGCGTTTTCCTTTGGTATATTGTTGGATTTACAATGGGCACGCTGGCCAATCAGCATGCACATTTTGGAATAGCAATGACCAATCCTTGTATAATAAGCAATAGTTCATGCCTAGCGGCATCAGTAGGAGTTAATTGCCAATGCACCTGGAGGCGTCACTCAGATGTAATGAGTTAAAGACTAAAGTTAGAAAATAATGACTGACATTTGAGTTTAATACTTCATGCCCTTCAGAAAATTAATGCTAATGCAAAACCTGTTATTCTATCAACTTTCTCAGTTTGTAACAGCAATATTTAAAAATTGTCCCTATTTTTGGGCCTTTGTCCCACTTTTACTTATTGCTTTGTTCAGATTTCTTGCTCTAAAAGGTTGAGGGGTATGCATCAGTCTGTGAGTGGTTTTGTTCTGGTCACCATCTTTCTTGTAAGGATATACTTTTAACAATGACAACTGATTGGATGCCTTCCTTAATTGTATGTACTGTAAATAGTATCACTTGCATTTATAATTATAAATAGCATACAACTGTATTGTTTCAACTTTGTTAAAATGCTATGTACAATTATGTATACTCTTTAGTTTATTTATAATTTTCTGTTTGTGTCTTGCACCATAGTGTTTGGTCATGGCTGGAAACAATCAATCAACCAGTCTACTTAACCTGTTTTCAAACTTAAATAAATAAGTAAATAAGAGCTAGTAGTAATCAGGACAGTGATGGTGTCTTCCTTGTTTTTAGAGAATTAGTGCATAAGGAATTTAAATAGCTAATTCAGCAGGGAACCCAAAGAAAGGCTTTATGCCAGAGAAAGCCCATCCTGTTACTTGACCCAGTCTCTGCCACTGAGAAACCTGACTGCATACAAGAGACAACAGGAGAAGTTGGTGTACAACTTGTAAGGAACAGAACATTCACTTTTATTTTTCAGCTGAAAATGCAGACAAAATAGTATAAATATAGGAACGTAAGAACATATCAACTCAAGGGTGGCTCAATGTTTAGTGACTTTAATGGTTTGATACTTCTTAGTCATTTAACTTTCACTTTTAAAAGAAAATAGCTAAAGAATAATAATTCTAAAGAGGCAATATTTAATTCTGTTTTGTCGACTGTAGTTATTATCTCTGTTTTAGTTAATATGATTTTTAAAGAAAGGCAGCTTGTGGGAATAAGCATTTTTACATTATTAAGATAAATGGCATGGATTCTATAAACTTGATGTAAACGCCTTAGAAGGCGACGTGCAGATGAAATTGACTAGCAGCCAGTATTTTTACTGTTGATGCTAAACACAGGCAGGGCTCATTATGTAAACAACATTCGGTTGCTTGGCTGTTAGAGTGAACCAGCTGCACACCTGTTCATAGCCCTTGTATGAACATTAGACTCATTATATGGGGGCTGAGATCAAATGTGTACAGCAGTTTAGAAAGGCGCTATAAAAATAGTCACTAAGTTGATGTAACTTACATAACTTGCTTCACTTTTAGCTTTTTGTGCCAATATATAATCCCTCCTCAGTACTATGAGCAAATATTTTGTTAGCCTTCCAAATTATAGCCTAAAGTAATTTATTTTTAACATGAATATAATTTAAACTCTTCAGCCAATTTAACAAACACCGATATTAAGGAAGGAAGGGAAAGAAAAAAATATTGTGTTTTACAATAAAGTATCCCTATGACTAAAGCACCAGTGTTTGAGTATGCATGGCTAAGATGATAACATAACTCCTCTGAAAAGGTGTAGAAATTGTTCATATTATGACAGTTTTTCAAGAGCTGAACCTACATTTCTTGATCTCTGTTCAAATTGCCCCTTCACTGCAAACTGAAATTCTAATTAGGCAAAAATAACATTGGTGTTTTTTGTGTTTATTATTTAGACCAGCTGCTTTGGTAGGTTTGCTTTGATTTTAAGACATGCAATTTATTTAAGAGTTTTTTGAATACATGTTTGTTTTAAACAGTTCTCGTCAACAGTGTTGATGTGATTGACATTTATACATTGTATCCCAAGTTGTGCAGCACTGAAAGCAATTGTTATGTTCCTTTGAAACTTGGTATGTGGTCAATTTGTCAATGCTCTTTGAAGTCACAGCTGGGTGAGTGTTGTTACATTATTCATTACTTTTAATTTCTTTCTGGGTCTGCATAATATATCCTCTGAAGCTAGATTAAGCTTGACTTATTTACTCATGTGACAGATAAGTTTTTGGACAGGGAGATTTCATGGGCCTTCTGTCTATGTTCACTGCAGATTATGCAAAAGGTTGTAACTTGCCTGAGTGTTCCATAAGATGAACAATGTAATATTACATATATATTTCTTTTATTTATTTGGGTTTGCTGGAAAGGGTTTGAAACTCATTAATTCAATGAAAATTTAAGTGTGTTTAAAAGCAAATAAATTGTGAAAGTCATTGTTATACATGACATATTGTTTTGTAGGGATGAGTGTCCCTGCACTTCCCATGAGGAGGGCTTCACTCACAAAGCCCTTGCTTATATAAACTAACTCTGATATCCATGTACCTCTGACAATGTGGAATACAGCAATTTCAAAATTACTGTATATTTCCCTTTAAGTGCACTTATATTCTGACAGTTTTAAGGATCGTGGTTGTGGTTCTCGAACATACAGTGGGAACCCCTTGAACCCAAGTTAATGAATTTGAGGACAACTGAGAGCTTTCATAATGGACAGTGATAAAAATAAGTCATAACCTTAAACAAATGTGGGATTTGGCATGTGGATCCCATAGAACATAATCGAGGTATTCTACTGTGGATTGAAGGCGGCAGTCTAAGCTAAAGTGTGGACATGGACATATGGGCTGAATACCAATGTATTATTGCATACTTTGTTAGAAAACAACATAACTCCCACTAATACTGATCTCAAAGGGTGCAGGTCAGAGGATCAAAACCTGAACATAGTACCAATCCATCACAGGATACATTCACATGCACAGTCACACACATACAAATAGACACAGACATAACCCTTTCCACCCACATACTCACACAAAGGAAAGGACACACAAACACATGAGCGCATACACACACACACACACACACACACACACACACACACACACACACACACACACACACACACACACACACACACACACACACACACACACACACACACATCCATATAATCTGTCAAAAATCACATAATTTTGAGGAATGACAGATCACTTAATGGCATGCCAGTGGGATTTAGGAAAAAACTAGCACACCCATTAAAAACTCACACAGACATAGAAAAGTCCTCCAGTCTCTATATAAAAAATGGCCGAGCAAGACTCAGATAAGACAATCAAGCACTTATAGGTGCTTTCCTAAAAATAGTAACCACCTCATCCAATTATCTCACTATAACTTAATCATCTCTGTATATGCAATTACTTCCTAAAACTAAATAAAATCCAAGGAGATCGCCACACTAAGGATCTGAAGATCTATATGCAAAAACACTCATCTGTTTTTATTTATTTTTTGTATTAAAAGTTCATTTTGCATACAGTTTCCAGCTCTCTGTGTTTGGATTTTGGATTACTTGTTCATTTGCTGCCTATTTGAATGGTGCAATTTTTGCTGCTGCTCTGCTTGCCTATGTTTGGAGTCAGCCTGTTTGATTTTTCTTGGTACTTGCTAAAACCGCATGCACTAAAAGTTACATCCTAAGTGGGAAATAGTGGTCAAAGAAACAAAATGTTACCATCAGTCTGTGTTAGAAAAAACAGTTTTTGGAAGGGGCAACCATAATTCATTTCTTAATTACTAGCCTAATAAAATACATTTTGCAACTCAAAGGAACAATTCAGGAAGAAAAAAGGGGTGGAGTGCAATTCAGGCTCTGAAAACGAAATGCAGTATATTTCAATGCACTTTTTTCATCTGTGGAGAACTGAATCAACAATTCTTTTGCAAAAAAAAGTCTGCTCTTCACTTTTTCCTTTAGAACTGCTCTATCTCTCAATTTAAACACCATATTCTCATTCTAAGGCCCTTCACTGGTCCAATTAAGTAATCCTACAAGTTAGCACTATTAAACCATAAGCACTACTTACTCTTATACTCTCTACGATTACCCTGTCCTCTATTGGTCCGTCTTAAATTCAGTTTCCCTATATTACTCTAGCATGTCCAAAGGTCAGTCAGTGGTTTCCTCTCCAGTCCAGCTGGTGAATCTGGGAATTTTGAGGCAATGTTACAACTGTCTCATGTACACGGACACCCCTCTCCTCCTCCAGACAGGTTCAAATATATGTGAGAGATGCAACTATTTAGCCAAACTGGAGGCTGAGCTCTCTCATCTCAAAACTGGTGTAACCAGTCAGGAGGAGAAGGTAACCTCACACAACACAATTCCAGTATCACATAGTCCCACCACATCAGCGAACCAAACACATAAATACACAAAAACATACTCAGAGGCTCTAAATAAAAATCTACCTAAGCAACAGAGACCTCCAAAGCAGACATCCAAGCAAACGCTACCTCAAAATAAAACACGCACAACACATAGCCCACAAAGTCAGTGTGCCAAGCAGCCACAGCCCTTAAGGCTGAATAACACACCTGATACTCTTGTAATAGGTGACTCTATTGTCAGACACACTGACGTCCCACTCACCAGGCTGAATAAAGAGAAGGTCATGGTGAGCTGCCTGTCGGGTGCTAGAATCCGCCACATAATGCAAGCACTCAGGTCACTCCAAAGCAAATACAAATATGACTCAGTCATTGTACATGCTGGTGTGAATGACCTGAGACGTACCTCCCTGGACTACATGAAAAGAGACATAGAGGAGCTCTCTGATCATGTAGCCCAGGCTGGTATGACCCTGACCTTGAGCAGCATCTTACCCTCACCTAGAATGATGCCACAGTACAAAGACAAAATGATCGATTTTAACAATTGGCTAAAATTTTGGTGTCATTCAAAGGGGATCCAGTGTCTGTCAGCCTGGGATGACATGCTCGACAAGCCACGTTGCTTCGCTAGGGACGGCTTGCACCTGTCACCACTGGGCTTTGGATATTGGCAAAGGCTCTTGCCACCCCATAGTGCCTTTTTAGGCAAGGCTCAAAAGTCAAACCCACCCCCATAGACAGCACAAGGAACAAGAAACTAAGGGTAATGCTGCTTAACGCCAGAAGTCTTAACCTCAAGATGCATGCACTCGAAGCTCTCCTCAGTATGGAGAACATCGATATCTGTGCAGTGACAGAAACCTGGTTCAAGGCTCCAGAGAGCACCCCAGCACTACCAGGCTATACCTCATATCATGCTTTTAGGCCCCAAAACCCAGACCGAACCACAAAAGGAGGGGGAGTTTCCATATTTATCAAGGATATCCACACCTCCAGGTTAGTGGCATTGCACGAAGTATCGGAGACCATCCAAGTGCAACTAACAGTGGGCAAGACTGCTTTTCAGTTTATAGCATCCTACAGACCACCCTCTCAAAGTCAGGAATCCCACTCGGCTTTCCTGAAAACATTGGAGAACGTGAAGATCTCTCCGAACACCATTATATTGGGTGACTTCAACTACCCAAACATTGACTGGGAGCACTACTCAAGCCCCAGCACCTTAGCCCAAAGGTTCCTGGAAATTATAAACTCAAATGCTATGGAACAACTAGTCACCACTCCCACAAGAGGGGACAACATACTAGACCTGATCATTACCAACATGGGGACTCTATGCTCCACACCAGAAGTATATCCCTCATTGGTAAGATCAGACCATAAATTAATTTCACTGGATGTCCACATCCCGACCCCACCCCCAGCCCAGAAAACCACAGTGAAAAACGTCTCAGAAGTGAACTTCTCACTTCTCAAAACCGAAGTGGAATCCTTCAAGGCCCCAGGGCCAGTGGAAACTATGGCCCAAACTGCAGAATCCTATATAAACGCATTCTACGGACATCTCCAGGAATGCATGGATCATGCTATCCCAAACAAAACCAAGACCCAATCATCCAAAGGCAGGCATCCAGTCTGGTGGACCCCTGCCATAAATAAACTGTACAACAGAAGGAGGAAGCTACTACATGATAGAGCAAAATCCCTAATAGGGAAGGCATCTCTGATCAGTACTAGCAAAAAATTATGATCCCTCATAAAATCCTCCAAGGCCAGCTTCGAGAGAAAAATTGCACAGGACACCAAAGACAATCATAAGGCTTTTTCAGTTATGTTAGGAACCTGGGATGCAACTCCCAGACTTGTTCTGAGTTGATTCTAAATGACAAAAAATACACTGAACCCACAGACATCGCCAATATCCTGGCAGACAGGTTCAGTGCAAACTTCTCCCCCCCCCCAAAAGAGCAAGTATCTATCCCGGCAGAGGGCTGCCTCCCAAACATCTCTGATGCTCAGGTGAAGGCTGCCCTCTCCAAAGCAAAAACACTGCTTCCATGGGACCAGATGGCGTCCCAGGTTGCATCCTACATGAACTCCAAGAGGAACTAATCCCTCAAAAACAGCTATACAATCTCAGCCTCACTACAGGATATGTGCCCACAGAATGGCGTACAGCAGCAGTGGTCCCACTCCACAAAGGTGGAGCCTCTACGGACCCTGGAAACTATTGCCCCATAAGCCTGACTAGCTTAGTCTGCAAGGCTATGGAGAGGATCATCATGGAGCTCATAAACAAAGACATTGGGGACCTACAGACACTAGATCCTACCCAGTTCGGCTTTGTCAAGGGCAGATCCTGCCTTTTGAACCTGGTTGACTTCTTCGAAACAGTCACCAAAGCCATAGATGAAGGGAAGGTAGTCCACACAGCCTATCTGGACCTTGCAAAGGCATTTGACACAATACCCCACTCGGGCATCATAGATAAGCTATCCAGCTTAAATATAAACCCCTATGTCACAAGATGGGTCGCAAACTGGCTCAAAGACATAACCCACAGATTGAGAGTTGCTGGAGCCATGTCAGACTTGAAACCGGTCACAAGTGGCGTCCCACAGGGTTCTGTCCTGGGACCACTCTTGTTCGGTATATACTTTTCCGAGGTACAGGCAAACGTGGAAGAACTATGGCTCACCAAGTTTGCAGACGACTGCAAACTGGGCGCCATAATCGACTCTCCAGCTGACACAAACATCCTTCAAAAAGGTCTCACAGAGACAGATAACTGGTGCCAGCACCATGGTTTAAAGCTAAATGCCAAAAAATGTATAGTCATACCCTTTGGCAAAAACAATGTGCCCACAAATTACCACATAGGCGGAAACACATTAAGTACAGAGAAAGTTATTAGGGACCTGGGGACCCAAGTTGATAGCAATCTCTCCTTTGAAAACCACATTGCCAAAGTGGTTAGAAAGACCTTCTACATAGCCCACCTCATCACGAAGGGTTTCACATCTAGATCAAGGGAGGTAATCGTGCCCCTTTATTCATCCCTCATCAGGACCATCATAGAATACAATGCCCCTTTTGGGATGTACCTTACCCGACACCTCCAGCTATTAGAGAGACCCCAAAAGTATCTCACAAAGAGGATCAAGGGTCTCAAACAGATGCCATATGCTGCTCGGTTAAAAAAACTCCAGCTCTACTCAGTTGCATACCGCCTACTTCGAGGCGATCTATGCCTGACATACAAAGCTATGTCAAATCCAGAATTAATGGACATGCTCCACCTCAGTAAATCTAAATCCCTTAGAGCCACACGCTTGAGGGACTTGAACCTCAGCACAGAAATAAATAGAACTTGCTGGAGGGACAGGTTCATAACCCAGAGGCTCCCTTCGCTCTGGAATAGAATTCCAGTTCATGTGAGGCAGAGCACCTCACTGAATCTCTTCAAGAAGAATCTCGATAGGTGGATGGGGGATTGTAGGTTTGTCCCAGGGATTATTAGACAAAGGCACAGTAAACTAAACCTTAAAAAGGGCACAGTATACTCAAATCAAGGTGTGGCGTAAGCCATAGAGAATCGGGCTAGGCTTATAATTGCCCCAGGGCAGATAGCCTAGTATGAACCTATGAACCTATGAACCTAAGTGACAATTAAAAAAAGAAAGAATCGTGTTTAAAGATTTGGAAACAAAGGTGTGGTGGGACAATCTCATTCTTGTCAGCATACAAGAAGAAGAAAAGAGACAGATGATCACCATTTTGTTACTTCAGAAATTATTCTTTTAAATTTGCTTGATCACCTAAGAGGGTCCTTGACTACACCAATGAATAGACACTGAAGATGAAGCCGTACTTAGACAAATGACCTTATTATTTCATTTTATACCTACTTAGCTTCTTACATAAGCAAAATGTCCTACAGGTTGCAAGAAGGATTTAAAACTTCTACAAGTAATGAAATCCTGTTCGTATAGTTAGTATTCCAACTCTCTGTGTATGCACAAAAATCTCTGCCTTAGAGTCCCAGGGTTCAGTCCTGACTTCTAGTTACTGTATGTGTAATGTCTCCATGTTCTCCCTGCACTTTTATGGACTGTATTCATCATTTTTAATTTCCTCTCAAATCATTATGTCTGAATGGCTATATTAAATTCTCAGTACACACCTGAACACACACACACAGCGTGGGCCAACAGATGCAAGAAGCTTGCAGAAAAATTGCCACAGTTGTAAATAGGCTCATAGATTAGTACTAGACTAACTGCCTTTGTAGGCCATTTTAAGGCTAGCCAATTACCCTCTATGAGAATCAAACACTGCATCTTGTGCCTGTAAGGTAAACACCTTAACCAGTAAACCAGCCTCCCACCCCGTATATTACATAATGCATTGGGATTATTAATTTAAACTGATTATTTTAAGTTGCTGTTTGTTAATGTCTTTTATCTATCTGTCTGTCTGCCTGGTAAAGTCTTCAGATGAAAGCACTACATTTAGTAAATAAAACATTGGTGAATTTTACTCATCTTGATTATTGCTGTCTTCCAGTGGATGTTTTGTATATTATCTATATTTTATGTTTTTTTAGAACAAACATTCTAAGTGCTGCAGGTTTGCTTGCTATGGAGACATTTGGATATCTGGAGTCAGTCATGCCTTTTATCTCATAGTTATCCCCACACAACGACAAGGTTACGGCTTTGGTATAAAGATCTAAAGGAGGGCAGTTGCTTGGTTGCGTAGGCCTACTTCTGCATTCAATGAGGAGGAAATGGGCACAGTACAGTGCTTTATTCATTTGCCAAAGCTAGTTTTCTTATTCTTATCATCACTTTATGAATGGAACCAAGGACACCCTTTTTGTTGACTGTGC
Source organism: Protopterus annectens (assembly GCF_019279795.1). NCBI lineage: Eukaryota > Metazoa > Chordata > Ceratodontiformes > Protopteridae > Protopterus > Protopterus annectens. Next base: position 1,497,771,738 of record NC_056743.1, read on the forward strand.
ATTATTCAGTACATGAAAGAGAAGCCTGCTTGCTTTAACCCTGATGAGCTCAGTATCACACATTCCCTACAGGACCATAATGAGCTCAGCATAACACATCCCCTACAGGACCCTGATGAGCTGAGTATCACACATCCCCTGCAGGATCCTGATGAGCTCAGTATCACACATCCCCTACAGGATCCTGATGAATTCAGTATCACACATCCCCTGCAAGAACATTATGAGCTCAGTATTACACATCCCTTAAAGGACCCTAAGGAGCTCAGTATGACACATACCCTACAGGACCCTGATGCTCAATATCACACATCCCCTGCAGGACCCTGATGTGCTCAGCATTGCACATTCTCTTCAGGACCCTGATGAACTCAGTATCACACATCCCCTATGAGACCCAGATGAGCTGAGTATCACACATCCCCTGCAGGACCTTGATGAGCTCGGTATCACACATACCATATGGGACCCGGATAAGCTCCATATCACACATCCCTTACAAAACCCTGATGAGCTCGGTATCACACTTCCCCTGCAGGACACTGACGAGCTGATTATCACACATTCCCTGCAGGATTCTGATGAGCTCCATATCACACATCCTCTGCAGGACCCTGATGAACAGAGTATCACACATCCCCTGCAGGACCCTGATGACCTGAGTATCACACATCCCATGCAGGACCCTGATGAGCTAGGTATCAAACACCCCCTGCAGGACCCTGATGATTTATGTATCCCACATCCCCTGCAGGACCCTAATGAGCTCAGCATGACACATACCCTACAGGACCCTGATGAGTTTGGTATTAAACATCCCCTTTAGGACCCTGATGAGTTCAGCATGACACACCCCCTACAGGACCTTGATGAGCTCAGTATCACACATCCCCTGCAAGACCATGATGAGCTCAGTATTACACATCCCTTACAGGACCCTAATGAGCTCAGTATGACACATTCCTTACAGGACCCTGATGCTCAGTATCCTACATCCTCAGCAGGACCTTGATGAGCTGAGTATCACACATCCTCTGCAGGACTCTGATGAGCTGCGTATCACACATCCCCTGCAAGACCCTGATGAGCTCAGCATGACACATCCCCTGCAGGACCCTGATGAGTTCTGTATCACACATCCCCTGCATGACCCTGATGAGCTAAATATCAAACATCCCCTGCAGGACCCTGATGAGCTGGGTATCACACATCCCCTGCAGGGCCCTGATGAGCTGAGTATCACACATCCCCTGCAGGACCCTGATGAGCTCTGTATCACACATCCCCTTCAGGACCATAATGAGCTGAGAATCACACATCCCCTGCAGGACCCTGATGAGCTGAATATCACACATCCCCGGCAGGACCCTGATGAGCTCAGTAGCACACATCCCCTGCAGGGTCCTGATGAACTGAGTATCACGCATCCTCTGCAAGACCCTGATGAGCTCGGTATCACCCATCCCCTGCAGGTCCCTGATGAGCTGAGAATCACACATCCCCTGCAGAACCCTGATGAGCTGTGTATCACACATCCCTGGCAGGACCCTGATGAGTTCAGTATCACACATCCCCTGCAGGACCCTGATAAACTGAGTATCATATATCCCCTGCAGAACCCTGATGAGTTATGTATCACAACCCCTGCAGGACCCTGATGAGTTCAGTATCACACAGCCCCTGCAGGACCCTGATGAGCTCGATATCACACATCCCCTGCAGTACCTTGACGAGCTGAGTATCACACATCCCCTGCAGGACCCTGATGAGCTCCACATCACACATCCCCTGCAGGACCCTGATGAGCTCCATATCACAAATGCCCTGCAGGACCCTGATGAGCTTTGTATCACACATCCCCTGCAGGACCCCAATGAGCTCAGCATGACATATACCCTACAGGACCCTGATGAGTTTGGTATTACACATCCCCTTTAGGACCCTGATGAGCTCAGCATGACACATCCCCTACAGGACCCTGATGAGCTGAGTATCATATATCCCTGAAGGACCCTGATGAGTTCAGCATCACACCCCCTACAGGACCTTGATGAGCTCAGTATCACACATCCCTGTAAGACCATGATGAGCTCAGTATTACACATCCCTTACAGGACCCTAATGAGCCCAGTATGACACATCCCTTAAAGGACTCTGATGCTCAGTATCACACATCCCCTGCAGGACCCTGATGAGCTCAGTATCACACATCCTCTGCAGGACCCTGTTGAGCTCCATATCACACATACCCTGCAGGACTCTGATGAGATGCGTATCACACATCCCCTGCAGGAACCTGATGAGCTCAGTATCGCACATCCCCTACACCACCGTGATGAGCTTTGTATCTCACACCCCCTACAGGACCCCGATGAGCTCTGTATTACACATCCCTATGGTACCCTGATGAGCTGAGTATCACACATCCCCTATGGAACCCTGATGAACATGGTATCACACACCCCCTGCACGACCTTGATGCTCAGTATCACACATCTCTTGCAGGGCCCTGATGAGTTTGGCATTACATATCCCCTGCTGGACCCTGATGAGCTCAGCATTGCACATTCTTTTCAGGACCCTAATGAGCTGAGTATCACACATCCCCTGCAGGACCCTGATGAGCTGAGTATCACACATCCCCTGCAGGACCCTGATGAGCTCTGTATCACACATCCCCTTCAGGACCATAATGAGCTGAGAATCACACATCCCCTGCAGGACCCTGATGAGCTGAATATCACACATCCCCGGCAGGACCCTGATGAGCTCAGTAGCACACATCCCCTGCAGGGTCCTGATGAACTGAGTATCACGCATCCTCTGCAAGACCCTGATGAGCTCGGTATCACCCATCCCCTGCAGGTCCCTGATGAGCTGAGAATCACACATCCCCTGCAGAACCCTGATGAGCTGTGTATCACACATCCCTGGCAGGACCCTGATGAGTTCAGTATCACACATCCCCTGCAGGACCCTGATAAACTGAGTATCATATATCCCCTGCAGAACCCTGATGAGTTATGTATCACAACCCCTGCAGGACCCTGATGAGCTCAGTATCACACAGCCCCTGCAGGACCCTGATGAGCTCGATATCACACATCCCCTGCTGAGTATCACACATCCCCTGCAGGACCCTGATGAGCTCCACATCACACATCCCCTGCAGGACCCTGATGAGCTCCATATCACAAATGCCCTGCAGGACCCTGATGAGCTTTGTATCACACATCCCCTGCAGGACCCCAATGAGCTCAGCATGACATATACCCTACAGGACCCTGATGAGTTTGGTATTACACATCCCCTTTAGGACCCTGATGAGCTCAGCATGACACATCCCCTACAGGACCCTGATGAGCTGAGTATCATATATTCCCCTGAAGGACCCTGATGAGTTCAGCATGACACACCCCCTACAGGACCTTGATGAGCTCAGTATCACACATCCCCTGTAAGACCATGATGAGCTCAGTATTACACATCCCTTACAGGACCCTAATGAGCCCAGTATGACACATCCCTTAAAGGACTCTGATGCTCAGTATCACACATCCCCTGCAGGACCCTGATGAGCTCGGTATCACTGATCCTCTGCAGGACCCTGATGAGCTCCGTATCACACATACCCTGCAGGAATCTGATGAGATCCGTATCACACATCCCCTGCAGGAACCTGATGAGCTCAGTATCACACATCCCCTACACCACCCTGATGAGCTTTGTATCTCACATCCCCTACAGGACCCCAATGAGCTCTGTATCACACATCCCCTACGGTACCCTGATGAGCTGAGTATCACACATCCTCTATGGGACCCTGATGAACTTGGTGTCACCCACCCCCTGCACGACCTTGATGTTCAGTATCACACATCCCCTTTAGGGCCCTGATGAGTTCAGTATTACACATCCCCTGAAGGACCCTGAAGAGCTCAGCATTGCACATTCTCTTCAGGACTCTGATGAGCTGAGTATCACACAGCCCCTGCAGGACCTGATGAGCTGAGTATCACACATCCCCTACAGGACCCTGATGAGCTGAGTATCACACATCCCCTGCAGGACCCTGATGAGCTGAGTATCACACATCCCCTGCAGGACCCTGATGAGCTCATTATCACAAATGCCCTGCAGGACCCTGATGAGCTTTGTTTCACACATCCCCAGCAAGAAGACCCTGATGAGCTGAGTATCACACATCCCCTGCAGGACCCTAATGAGCTCAGCATGACACATACCCTACAGGACCCTGATGAGTTTGGTATTACACATCCCCTTTGGGACCCTGATGAGCTCAGCATGACACATCCCCTACAGGACCCTGATGAGCTGAGTATCATATATTCCCCTGAAGGACCCTGATGAGTTCAGCATGACACACCCCCTACAGGACCTTGATGAGCTCAGTATCACACATCCCCTGCAAGACCATGATGAGCTCAGTATTACACATCCCTTACAGGACCCTAATGAGCTCAGTATGACACATCCCTTACAGGACCCTGATGCTCAGTATCACACATCCTCGCCAGGACCCTGATGATCCCAGTATTACACATCCTCTGCAGGACCCTGATGAGCTCCATATCACACATCCCCTGCAGGACCCTGATGAGCTCGGTATCACTGATCCTCTGCAGGACGCTGATGAGCTCAGTATCACACATACCCTGCAGGAATCTGATGAGATCCGTATCACACATCCCCTGCAGGAACCTGATGAGCTCAGTATCACACATCCCCTACACCACCCTGATGAGCTTTGTATCTCACATCCCCTACAGGACCCCAATGAGCTCTGTATCACACATCCCCTACGGTACCCTGATGAGCTGAGTATCACACATCCTCTATGGGACCCTGATGAACTTGGTGTCACCCACCCCCTACACGACCTTGATGTTCAGTATCACACATCCCCTTTAGGGCCCTGATGAGTTCAGTATTACACATCCCCTGAAGGACCCTGAAGAGCTCAGCATTGCACATTCTCTTCAGGACTCTGATGAGCTGAGTATCACACATCCCCTGCAGGACCCTGATGAATTCAATATTACACATCCCCTGCAGGATCCTGATGAGCTCAGCATTGCACATTCTCTTCATGACCTTGATGAGCTCAGTATCACACATCCCCTACAGGATACTGATGAGCTCTGTATCACAAATCCCCCTGCAGGACCCTGATGAGCTCTGTATGACACATTCCCTACAGGACCCTGATGAGCTCTGTATCACACATCCCCTACGGGACCGTGATGAACTTGGTATCACACATCTCCTATGGGACCCTGATGAGCTTGGTATCACACACCCCCTGCAGGATCGTGATGCTCAGTATCACATAATCCCCTGCAGGACCCTGATGACCTGAGTATCACACATCCCCTACAGGACCCTGATGAGCTGAGTATCATATATTCCCCTGAATGACCCTGATGAGTTCAGCATGACACACCCCCTACAGCACCTTGATGAGTTCAGTATCACACATCCCCTGCAAGACCATGATGAGCTCAGTATTACACATCTCTTATAGGACCCTAATGAGCTCAGTATGACACATCACTTACAGGACCCTGATGCTCAGTATCACACATCCGCAGCAGGACCTTGATGAACTCAGTATTACACATCCTCTGTGGGACCCTGATGAGCTCCATATCACACATCCCCTGCAGGACCTTGATGAGCTGAGTATCACACATCCTTTGCAGGACCCTGATGAGCTCCTCATCACACATCCCCTGCAGGACCCTGATGAGCTCCGTATCACAGATGCCCTGCAGGACCCTGATGAGCTTTGTATCACAAATCCCCTGCAAGACCCTAATGAGCTCAGCATGACACATACCCTACAGGACCCTGATGTGTTTGGTATTACACATCCCCTTTAGGACCCTGATGAGCTCAGCATGACACATCCCCTACAGGACCCTGATGAGCTGAGTATCATATATTCCCCTGAAGGACCCTGATGAGTTCAGTATGACACAACCCTACAGAACCTTGATGAGCTCAGTATCACACATCCCCTGCAAGACCATGATGAGCTCAGTATTACACATCCCTTACAGAACCGTAATGAGCTCAGTATGACACATCCCTTACTGGACCCTGATGCTCAGTATCACACATCCCCTGCAGGACCCTGATGAGCTCAGTATCACACATCCTCTGCAGGACCCTGATGAGCTTTGTGTCACACATACCCTGCAGGACTCTGATGAGCTCTGTATCACACATCCCCTGAAGGACCCTGATGAGCTTTGTATCACACATCCCCTACACCACCCTGATGAGCTTTGTATCTCACATCCCCTACAGGACCTCGATGAGCTCTGCATCACATATCCCCTATGGTACCCTGATGAGCTGAGTATCACACATCCCCTATGGGACCCTGATGAACTTGGTATCACACACCCCCTGCAGGACCTCAATGCTCAGTATCACACATCCCCTGCAGGGCCCTGATGAGTTCGGTATTGCATATCCCCTGCAGGACCCTGATGAGCTCAGCATTGCACATTCTCTTCATGACCTTGATGAGCTCAGTATCACACATCCCCTACAGGATCTTGATGAGCTCTGTATCACACATCCCCCTACAGGACCCTGATGAGCTCCGTATCACACATCTCCTACAGGACCCTAATGAGTTCTGTATCACACATCCCCTACAGGACCGTGATAAGCTTGGTATCACACATCCCCTACGGGACCCTGATGAGCTTGGTATCACACACCCCCTGCAGGACCAGCAGGCACAGCAAAATAATGGGTATAGTTCCCTATACTAAAGGGGTGGCGTAAGCCACAAAACTATGGGCTAGGCTTGTAAATGCCCTCGGGCAGATAGCCTAGTATGAACCTATGAACCTATGAACCTATGAACCTATGAACCATGATGCTCAGTATCACATATCCCCCTACAGGACCCTGATGAGCTCCGTATCACACATCCCCTACAGGACCCTAATGAGTTCTGTATCACACATCCCCTACAGGACCGTGATGAGCTTGGTATCACACATCCTTTATGGGACCCTGATGAGCTTGGTATCACACACCCCCTGCAGGACCGTGATGCTCAGTATCACATATCCCCTGCAGGACCCTGATGAGCTCAGTATTGCACATTCTCTTCAGGACCCTGATGAGCTGAGTATCACACATCCCCTACAGGACCTTGAAGAATTCAGTATTACACATCCCCTGCAGGACTCTGATGAGCTCAACATTGCACATTCGCTTCAGGACCTTGATGCGCTGAGTATCATATATTCCCCTGAAAGACCCTGATGAGCTCAGCATGACACATCCCCTGCAGGACCCTGATGAGCTGAGCATCACACATCCCCTGCAGGACCATGATGAGCTGAGTATCACACATCCCCTGCAGAACCATGATGAGCTCCATATCACATATCCCCTGCAAGACCCTGACGAGCTAAATATCAAACATCTCCTGCAGGATCCTGATGAGCGGAGTATCACACATCCCCTGCAGGACCCTAATGAGCTGAGTATCACACATCCCCTGCAGGACCATGATGAGCTCCGTATCACACATTGCTTGCAGGACCCTGATGAACTCTGTATCACACATCACCTTCAGGACCCTAATGAGCTGAGGATCCTGATGAGCTGAGTATCACACATCCCCTGCAGGACCTTGATGAGCTGAGTATCACACACCCTCTGCTGGACCCTGATGAGTTCTGTATCACACATACCCCACAGTTCCCTAATGAGCTGAGTATCACACATCCCCTGCAGGACCCTGATGAGCTGAATATCACACATCCCCTGCAGGACCCTGATGAGCTACGTATCACACATCCCTTGCAGGACCCTGATGAGCTTAGTATCACACACTCTCTGCAGGAACCTGATGAGTTCTGTATCATACATCCCCTACAGGACCCAAATGAGCTGAGTATCACACATCCCCTGCAGGACCCTGATGAGCTCGATATCACACATCCCCTGCAGGACCTTGATGAGCTGAGTATCACCCATCCCCTGCAAGACCATGATGAGCTCAGTATTACACATCCCTGACAGGACCCTGATGCTCAGTATCACACATCCTCAGCAGGACCCTGATAAGATGAGTATCACACATATCCTGCTGGACCCTCATGGGCACCACATCACACATCCCCTGCAGGACCCTGATGAGCTCCGTATCACACATCCCCTGCAGGACCCTGATGAGCTGAGTATCACACATCCCTGGCAGGACCCTGATGAGCTCAGTATCACACATCCCCTGCAGGACACTGATGAACTGAGTATCATACATCCCCTGCAAGACCCTGATGAGCTCGATATCACACATCCCATGCAGGAGCTTGATGAGCTCCACATCACACATCCCCTGCAGGACCCTGATGAGCTCCATATCACAGATGCCCTACAGGACCCTGATGAGCTTTGTATCACACATCTCCTGCAAGAAGAACCTGGTGAGCTGAGTATCACGCATTCCCTGCAGGACCCTAATGAGCTCAGCATGACACATCCCCTACAGGACCCTGATGAGCTGAGTATCATATATTCCCCTGAAGGACCCTGATGAGGTCAGCATGACACACCCCCTACAGCACCTTGATGAGCTCAGTATCACACATCCCCTGCAAGACCATGATGAGCTCAGTATTACACATCCCTGACAGGACCCTGATGCTCAGTATCACACATCCTCAGCAGGACCCTGATGAACTCAGTATTACACATCCCCTGCAAGACCCTGATGAGCTCCATATCACACATCCCCTGCAGGACTCTGATGAGATTCGTATCACACATCCCCTGAAGGACCCTGATGACCCTGATGAGCTTTGTATCTCACATCCCCTACAGGACTCCGATGAGCTCTGTATAACACATCCCCTACGGTACCCTGATGAGCTGAGTATCACACATCCCCTATGGGACCCTGATGAACTTGGTATCACACATCCCCTGCATGACCTCGATGCTCAGTATCACACATCCCCTGCAGGACCCTGATGAATTCAATATTACACATCCCCTGCAGGATCAAGATGAGCTCAGCATTGCGCATTCTCTTCATGACCTTGATGAGCTCAGTATCACACATCCCCTACAGGATCCTGATGAGCTCTATATCACACATCCGCTACAGGACCCTGATGAGCTCTGTATCACACATCCCCTATGGGACCGTGTTGAGCTTGGTATCACACATCCCCTATGGGACCCTGATGAGCTTGGTATCACACACCCCCTGCAGGACCGTGATGCTCAGTATCACATATCCCCTGCAGGACCCTGATGAACTGAGTATCACACATCCCCTGCAGGAACCTGATGACCTGAGTATCACACATACCCTGCAGGACCCTGATGAGCTTTGTATCACACATCCCCTGCAGGACCCTAATGATCTCAGTATGACACATACCCTACAGGACCCTGATGTGTTTGGTATTACACATCCCCTTTAGGACCCTGATGAGCTCAGCATGACACATCCCCTACAGCACCTTGATGAGCTCAGTATCACACATCTCCTGCAAGACCATGATGAGCTCAGTATTACACATCCCTTACAGGACCCTAATGAGCTCAGTATGACACATCCCTTACAGGATCCTGATGAGCTCAGTATGACACATCCCTTACAGGACCCTGATGCTCAGTATCACACTTCCGTGGCAGGACCTTGATGAACTCATTATTACACATCCTCTGCAGGACCCTGATGAGCTCCATATCACACATCCCCTTCAGGACCTTGATGAGCTGAGCATCACACATCTCCTGCAAGACCCTGATGAGCTCCACATCACACATCACCTGCAGGACCCTGATGAGCTCCACATCACACACCCCCTGTAGGACCTTGATGAGTTCTGTATCACACATCCCCTGCAGGACCCGGATGAGCTGAGTATCACACATCCCCTGCAGGACCCTGATGAGCTGAGTATCACACATCCCCTGCAGGACCCTGATGAATTCAATATTACACATCCCCTGCAGGACTCTGATGAGGTCAAAATTGCACATTCTCTTCAGGTCCTTGATTCGCTGAGTATCTATATTCCCCTGAACGACCCTGATGATCTCAGCATGACACATCCCCTGCAGGACCCTGATGAGCTCTGTATCACACATCCCCTGCAGGATCCTGATGAGCTTCGTATCACACATCCCCTTCAAAGCCCTGATGAGTTGTGTATCACACATCCCCTGCAGGACCTTGATGAGCTGTGTATCACACATCCCCTGCAGGACCCTGATGAGCTCCGTATCACACATCCCCTGCAAGACCCTGATGAGCTCAATATCATACATCCCCTGCTGGAACCTGATGAGCTGAGTATCAGACATCCCCTGCAGGACCCTAATGAGCTGAGTATCGCACATCCCCTGCAGGACCCTGATAAGCTCCGTATCACACATCGCTTGCAGGACCCTGATGAGCTGTGTATCACACATCCCCTGCAGGACCTTGATGAGCTAAGTATCACACATCCCCTGCAGGACCCTGATGAGCTGAGTATCACACATCCCCTGCAGAACGCTGATGAGCTCCGTATCACACATCCCCTGCAAGACCCTGATGAGCTCAATATCAAACATCCCCTGCAGGGCCCTGATGAGCTTAGTATCACACATCCCCTGCAGGGCCCTGATGAGCTGAGTATCACACACTCTCTGCAGAACCCTGATGAGCTCCGTATCACACATCCCCTGCAAGACCCTGATGAGCTGAATATCACACATATCCTACAGGACCCTGATGTGCTGAGTATCACACATCCCCAGCAGGACCATAATGAGCTGAGTATCACACATCCCCTGCAAGACCTTGATGAGTTCTGTATCACACATCCCTTGCAGGACCATGATGACCTCCGTATCACACATTCCCTTCAGGACCCTAGTGAGCTGAGTATGACACATCCCCTGCAGGACCCTGATGAGCTGAGTATTACACATCCCCTGCAGGACCCTGATGAGCTCGATATCACACATCCCCTGCAGGACCCTGATGACCTGAGTATCACACATCCCCTGCAGGACCTGATGAGCTGAGTATCACACATCCCTGGCAGGACCCTAATGAGCTCAGTAACACACATCCCCTGCAGGACCCTGATGAACTGAGTATCACACATCCCCTGCAAGACCCTGATGAGCTCGATATCACACATCCCCTGCAGGACCCTGATGAGCTGAGTATCACACATCCCCTGCAGGACCATGATGAGCTCCACATTACACATCCCCTGCAGGACCATGATGAGCTCCATATCACACATCCCCTGCAGGACCCTGATGAGCTGAGTATCACACATCCCCTGCAGGACCATGATGAGCTCCACATTACACATCCCCTGCAGGACCCTGATAAGCTCTGTATCACATATCCTCTGCAGGACCCTGATGAGCTGAGTATCACACATCCCCTGCAGGACCCTGATGAGCTTGGTATCCCACACCCCCTGCAGGATCCTGATGAGTTCTGGATCACACATCTCCTGCAGGACCCTGATGAACTGATTATTACACATTCCTTGCAGACCCTGCTGAGCTCCTTATCACACATACCCTGCAGGACCCTGATGAGCTCCATATCACACATCCCTTGCAGGACCCTAATGAGCTGAGTATCGCACATCCCCTTCAGGATCCTGATTAGCTGAGTATTACACATCCCCTGCAGGACCCTGATGAGTTCTGTATCACACATCCCCTACAGGACCCTAATGAGCTCAGCATTGCGCATTCTGTTCATGACCCTGATGAGCTCCGTATCACACATCCCCTGCAGGACCTGATGAGCTGAGTATCACACATCCCCTACAGGACCCTAATGAGCTTGTGCTCAATATCACACATCCCCTGAGACTGAGCTGAGTATCACACATCCCCTGCAGGACCCTGATGAGCTGGGTATCACACATCCCCTGCAGGACCCTGATGAGCTGGGTATCACACATCCCCTGCAGGACCCTGATGAGCTCAGTATCACACATCCCCTGCAGGACCCTGATGAACTGAGTATCATACATCCCCTGCAAGACCCTGATGTGCTCGATATCACACATCCCCTGCAGGACCCTGATGAGCTGAGTATCACACATCCCCTGCAGGACCCTGATGAGCTGAGTATCACACATCCCCTGCAGGACCCTGATGAACTCCATATCACACATCCCCTGCAGGACCCTGATGAGCTCCATATCACACATCCCCTGCAGGACCCTGATGAGCTCCGTTTCACACATCCCTCGCAGGACCCTGATGACCTGAGTATCACACACCCCCTACAGGACCCTGATGCTCATTATCTCACATCCCGTGCAGGAATTCAGTACAATGTGATCCTTAATTATTGCTCATAGTATTTGTTCTTCTCCTTACACACTTTAATACCTCCATTTCATAGAATGTTTTACATCAGCTTTAATATGATGTATACTGAATCAAGATCAGCCCTTCATCTAATTTGTTTTCCCATCTAAAGGATGACTGAGTGTTTTAATTCATTGAGTCAACCTCAAATCTTATCTGTCACTCAGCATTTAGTTGTAGCAATTCAGCTTATCATCAGCAAAGGTAATCTAAATCTACATGTCTGTGTGTGTGTGTGTGTGTGTGTGTGTGTGTGTGTGTGTGTGTCTGTGTGTCTGTAAATGTGTGACTGTGTATGTGCATGAGTGTGTGTGCTTGTGTGTGTAGGGGGGATTGTCTGCATACAATGAGGGTTATTAATCACTTGGCTTACTAGAAGAATGGAAACATTCCTTTATGAACTTCAAATTTTGAATTTATTGAGGTATTAATAATTGCCCAGGATACTGCAACTATACCTCTATAGTTAAATAATCAACAATTGATAAATGTTACCTTGATTTTTTTGTTCCTCTTTTTTTAAATTGCTGTGAGTAGCCCTAAAGGAGTTAGGACCATGAATAAAACTACACCATCAGCTGCTTTGATGCCAGCAGGGCACAAGCAAACCTCACAGCTGCATGAATGCCGGCTTCCTCTAGTGTCTCTCACCACCGTACTGTACTGGGAACATCCCTTGTTTGAAGGAAAGAATTGCTGGCCTGGCCAGGTAGGGCATGCTGCTTGTCAAGGATGAGATAAAAAGATAAAGAAAAAAGGAATGGATCTGCAAGATCATCATTCCTGTGGGTAGTCACCCTGTTAGGATGTTTTTTTTCTTCTCCTTCCTCCATGCTTCCACCATGAAATTAGCATTTATGTAAATGTGTTAAACAGAATAATGCAGTGATCACGATTAATGTTTTCATGTACTGATCCATTCCAAAGCACAAATGAGCACAATATTTTTTGTCAAAGTACATGCTATATAATTATGTAACATAAATTTTTCTTCCTCTTAAGATTTATTTTATTTTGTCTGGCAGATTAATTGAAAATGTGTTTACTCTGTAAATGTATTCTCTTCAAATGCTTTCACACATAATTATCAATTATTTTGTATTCACTTCGGCTATGAATATTACATATTGGTTTTAGATTTGCTTTGTTCTGTTTTGATATGTAGTTGTCTGTTTTGTGTTTGGTCAGAGCTGAAAAGGATTCCTTGGATCAGCCAATCTAGAAGGTTAACAAATTAACTAACTAACTAACTAACTAACTAACTAACTAACTAACTAACTAACTAACTAACTAACTAACTAACTAAACTAACTAATCATCTCAATACATAAATAAAATGCATCAAAAATTGTTAATCACATATGTAGGATATATATATATATATATATATATATATATATATATATGTATATATATATATATATATATATATATATATATATATATATATATATATATATATATATATATATATATATATATATACAGGTCAGAGAATCTCTGTTCATAACAAAGCAAAATGTTTGGTTAGAAAAATATCTTTGATAAACAAAAGAAACAGAAACCAAATGCTAAATTAAAAAAAAAAGCACAGTGCTAAGGAGTGTCTGAAATGGTTGCAGTGACTATAAAGCATTCTGTAGAGAGTCATTTGATGGAAAGACATAATAGTTTGAGACAGGCTAAATGTTAAAGGTATAAAGTAAGGAAAGAAAATGTAAAAAGGATGCATAAAAACAGTTAAGTAAGAAAGTTAGAGAAGCATAAAGCTTAAACTGAATATCTAGAAAATTCAATATCAGATGCCACGTCTATGGCATCATATAAGATTCATCATGTGGATAAGTTTTACATACGGGGGCATACCTGAGGTCTTCAGGTAGTACCTGGTCTGTTGAAGCAGGAAGAGCGGGCTTTACCTTTGAGATATTCTTTGATTTCAGCCCAGAAAAAGATCTTTCCCTGGAGGCTGGAGTTCAAGCTTGACTTCTGCTGACTGGCTATGCAGAATCCATATGTTCTCTTGTATTTTTGTAGTTTCTGTGTTCTATAATGTAGTGGTTATCATCTTTGTGCCCCTGACAGAAGGTTTTGGGATCAGTTCCCAGTGAAATTATTGGAGTAGTATATGCAGCTATCACAGAAGATAAAGCCCATAAACTGTTAGTGAGCTTCATCCTGTAGTCTGTTTGATTCTATCTGCCTCAGACAGTGCTCTGGAACAAGTGGGAAATTAGTCTAGGTTCTTCAGTGAGCTCATGGACTACATGCCTAGTAACTACCTATAAATTTAGAGCAGAAATCTGTATATTGGGAAATATATTCAAATGTTGGTTGTAGTATAGAGATTGTTGTAATTTAACACCTGCATAATAAAACATATGACCAGTTTAACGCAATTTATTGAAGGGTCTTCTGAACACTATGGTACTGGGTGAAGACCAAAAGAGATAGTATGATGTTCAGGTTTATAAGGAGAATTTTCATGCTAGCAATGGGAAGGAATTTTGTCAAAGTAGTTTGAAAAGACAAATTCTGGCATGAGGTATGTCTGCCTTGTACAGAAACCCACTGGACTTTGGAAAGGATAAAAGGGTGGTGCTCTCTTGGAAGTTTAAGAAAATAAACCAACATATCCTGTCAAAGGCACCTGCAGTGAGTAGGAGGATATATTTCATCTGGGATGGAAGGATAATATGCACTATTTTCCTACTTTTTGGAGTTAGGAAGTAAGAAATTTTTCTAGCCCACAACAGTGCCATGTCGACCTTAGCCTTTGTCTGCTTTATGCAGTATTTGAATGATAGAGCTTGGTTAAGCCAGATTCTGGGTATCTAAAAAGGGGGCTAGCTTCCAGGAGAGAGAGAGTATCTAAAAAGGGGGTTAGCTTCCAAGGAACAGAGATTATAACATTGTTAGTGTGCTACTTAGTAGAGACTGTAGAGAGATTTTAGTATAAACCAAATATCATTGCTTTGGACTTTGCTGAGCTGAAAAAAAGTTTGTGATTGCTAAATGGTGAAGAGTGAGATTCAAGATAATGTTTACCAAGTGCATTAACCATGATGAGGCATAGCAAGTGAAATCATAAACAATAAAGTGTTCAGTTTTGTTTTAGTAGTGGTGCTACCTGATTATTTGTAATCATGCAATTTACTTTCAGGGAATCTTTACTCAATTGTCTGTAGTAGAATCATTCTAGACACTGCACATAATATGTAATAATGGAGGAGACACGTATTTACACATAAGGTGCAGAGAAATAGGATATCTTACAGATACATGCAGTAGGTGCATAGATACATACAGGCACCACAGCCATACACAATTCCAAAACATAAGGTTGGGGAATCACTTACACTCTCATACACACACACACACACACACACACACACACACACACACACACACACACACGCACACACCTTTTCTCTGTCTGTTTCTCTGTCCCATCCATAATGATGTGGCATACTACACACGTGCCAACCAATGCATATCACCTTAGGTATCACACATAGATGCACACACCCAGTGCACAGTAACTGGTGATAAAATACATATACTCATTTATTAAAAAAAGATGAAGGCCACACAAACCATACTCAGACTAAATGGAAGAAAGGAAACAACAAATATGCACATTTTTGGTGCATAGACAGGGGAAGGCCCCAGAGTTATACATATACTGGTGCATAGGCACTGGAAGGCCTCAGAGTTATGCACATACTAGTATATAGGCACAGGAAGGTTCCAGAGTTATGCACATTTCTTGAACATAGACACAGGAAGGATCCAGAGTTATACACATAGTGGTGCTTAGGTATGGGAAGACCCCAGAGTTATGCACATACTAGTGCTTATGTATGGGAAGGCCCCAGAGTTATGCACATACTGGTGCTTAAGCAGGGGAAGGCTCCAGAGTTATGCACATACTAGTGCTCAGGCATTTCATACCTTATTTGCATACTCACAGTACTCAGAGGGCTGACTCTGCACTATATGTAAATGTAATTGTGTAGCTAATACCCTTGTATCATACTGGAAAGACTGTGTTGACACACTGAGCTCAGTACTGCTAGTAATACAAGACTTTGGGAGATTTATCTATTTTCTACAAAGCATTATTGTCAAGATATGTTGCTATAACTAATACTTTTTGTTTAACATTAAAAAGTGAAATGCAGTAACCATTGAAAAGTATTTGTATAATTTTAAATTTATTTACTTTTATCCTTTCCTTGCCACAGCCATGTCTGTATTACTACAATTATGCTACTGAATGTTACATGGCAGATTTATTATTTTATTTTGTATGCCATGTTGCAAAGTTTTTGCAGATGATTGTATTGTAAGTATGTAGGAAGGTCTGCTGTTTTATCTGTATTAGCACAGAAAATAAAAATAAGTTCTGTTTCTGTCTTTCTACTGAACTCCACAGCATGCAACAATGTATTACAAAGTTTAAACCCATGCTATTGCTATTAAAGTAGTGTTATAATGTCAGATTTAACTACATATCTTTTTTGTTGGGGGGTTGTGGTGGGGGGATTAGAAACTGGTGGGGGTGGAGATTGAAGGGGGCTTTCTTGGGATCAACAGGCCTAATTTGTGTGTAGTCATAGTGAGTACTTGACATGTAGAGATTTTGTGCATGTTGGATGCATACAGTCACACAAGACTGAGCTCACAGCCATCCTGTATGTTTATTATATATCTAATTTTTTTGTCTGTTTTCTGTTTCATCTATTACAGGGATATGACACTCAAGAAATCATCTGCACCCTGCAAGCCACCATATAGTGATGCAAAAAATGAGATAATTATCCAGGCCTTACATTGCCATGGAGCTTTTCTGTTAGGGAGATGTTATCGGTGACCAATCTGTCCGAGACAGGATATAGCAGCAGGTGATTGATTACCTTAATGCTGTTGGAGGGCATTGGAAAACCTGTTCTCAGATAAGATACCAGGCAACTGACATGATAACCTCTGTCCACTGTAGGGCCATTGCAATTGCCTGAGAACAGATGGCTACATGGGGAGATCTTGCTACCAAACCAACTGAAACTGAGGAGTTCCTGTCCACTATTAGAGATCCAGATAGCTTGTCAGAGGGTACCGCCAGGATTCTTCTTGTATGTGCAAATGTGGACAACAGACCTAGAGTGTCACAAGCAGACCTTCCAGGTATGCAAGACACAAGTGTCATGGCTGATATATATATATATATATATATATATATATATAAAATATATATAAAATATATACAGAGCCAGCTGTTCAGTATATTTTTCATGAAAACCTTTTTAATCTGCACTCGTGAAGGGGACTGTTCTCTTTTTCTTGTTTCATTTGCAGCAGACTTCTTTCCTTTCCACTCCTGTCATACAGGTACTTCTGAATTGCAGGCTGTCAGCTACCAATTTTTTTCTCCATTTTACTGTTTCGTGTTTATTGCTTTTTATTATAGGCGATCCTGTGAATGGCAGTGTGGAACTCCTATCACCTGATGTTGGAGTATTGGTAGTCTCTGATGATGATGGTGGTAATGAACAGGTAATGAACAGGCACAGTTTGGGGGTGCAGAGGGTCAGTTTGATAGTGAGGTTATATTTCAAACAGAGTCAGTATGCCTACACATACTGCGGACACAGATACTTCTGATATAGGATGCATTGAGGTTGACACATTTGATCAGGCTAGTGTGGTTACTCTGGTCACAGATCCAGTTGCCTCTCATAGTAGCCATCATGAGGCCATGTTGCCACACAGGAGAGTTGGCAGGGATGCTCAGAGGAGGCATGATGTTCACTCTACTCCTGAAGCTGTTGTGCCATTAAGTGCCACCAGGTATATGTGTGTATGGTCATAGTGGAGGCATATACAAGTTTCACCTGGACCTCCGAGGAGATACTGCGACTACTAAATGTCATGCATTTTGACTTGAGTGACTCCTGAAACATGTGAGCAACACCTCAGATAGGATGAACAACACACCAGATCGGGCTGTTTCTGTGATTGAAAATCTGTTGGGGAGGGTGGGCATCCACCTAGCTGGAGTGCCACTACATCTTCTGGTGTTAGCAGATGTGGCCATTCAAGATCCCATTTACATAATGACATTACAGTATTGCTCTACCAGTGATTCAACATCCACATCCAGACATGGTCGGCCACAAGGTTGTGGTTCTGGACATAGTCCTGATGAGAGCTTGTCCAAACAAACATCACTCGCATTTTGGGTAGCACCCTGACTTCTAGCCAGGGTTGTGGAAGTAGCAGTGCAACTAATGGCATGAGTTGGTCATTGTGGCTGGTGATGACAATGCTGAACTGAGTAGTCTAACATGCACAGATTACACCTCGCTAAGATGCAGGACACAGTGCTAGTACAGTGCTTGATTATGTTCAAGAAGACACACACACACACACACACACACACACACACACACACACACACACACACACACACACACACACACACAAACACACACACACACAAACACACACACTGAAAAAAAACACTTGCCCATACCACTTTAAACAAATGCAAACTATCTAAACAGTACTGTTGACTGCTATGCATCTGTTGTTATTGAGCCTGAATTTTGTATACTCTGGGAGATACATGTGATTCTTATTTACACACACTCACTTCTTTGGTGTCAACCTTGCCCTTCTACCCCTCCCCATCCAGTGTAAATGGTGATGACTGTGCCCTGCTCTTTTCACATGTGTTTGTGACTTAGAGTTGCACATACATCTGATGCACATAGTATATAACTAATGTTTGCTTACTCACAAGATTGGATTTATCAATATGCATTGCAGAGCTAAAGTTATTGATTTCTTGTTCACACTCATTTGTGATTGATTGCTTGCATAATTGCTGAACCGCATCATATTTCATTTAGTATTGTCATTACAGCATTGGAAGTATTAGCTACTTCAGTCTTGCTTCTTGATATACTTGTGCAAATGAGGGTACAATTGACCTGTTCCATGTTTTATGAATAGTGGCCAGTTGAAATGCTTGATGCCCACTGTTGTTTCTAACACATAACTGTATGTTCTAAACATCTTGCAGAGGAGGTATTCTTGACATAGACAAAAGACAATGCTTATGGGCCATATGCATATTTCCATATGAGAGTAATCAGTTATACATTTTTTTCTTTACAGGTTCTATACACTTATCTTGTCATTAGTACAAGTAACAGTTCTGTCCTTGGGAGTTGTCCCTGTCTGATGCTATCAGAACACAGGTACTACATGGTTAAATAAAGATTGTGAAGAGTGACAGGTATCAGTTTTCCTATGTGTATATGTGTGTGGGATCTTAGGCTATCACCAAAGTAGAGATTATGTGTGCTATCCTTTACCTCTTAGCCAGAGCCAGGGCATATTGTGCATGTCTCTGTCTGCCAGTACCATTTTCAGCTCATGGGTCTCCCTCAGACTCCTCATCTGCACCTGCTGCTGCAGGTCCTGACTGTGGTCCTTGAAGATGTGGTCCTGCCCCTTGCTGTTCTTGTTGAAGCTGTTTCCTGAGTATTATATTATGTAACACTGTACAGACTGTAATTATTTTGGCACAAGTTACTGGGCTGTACTGCAGTGCACCTCCCGATGTGTATAAACACCATAGCCTTGATTTAAGCAAACCAAACACATGTTCTATGATTTTCCTAGTTTGGGCCTCATTGAATCTTTGCTCAGTGGGGTTGTGTGGGTTTGTCTGGGTATCATAAGCCAGGGCTCCAGTGGATAACCTGCATCCTCCACTATATGCTCTTGAGGAATGTCACCCCCTAGCAAACCTTTTGTCCATCTTACAGATGTGCCATATGTGTGAGCTGTGGGAACTGCATGAGTTATCTGTGCAGACATTGTAGATGATCCCTTGGTTATTACAAACAACCTGATAGTTTATAGAGTGGAAAACTTTTCTGTTGATGTACCTCCTTCCTTGCTCCTTAGGTGGGGCTTTCATTTCTATGTGTATGCAATCTATGGCCCCCAAAACTTCAGAGAAATGCGCTATGGCATAGAATTCCTGTATGGTTCTTGCTCTCTTTTGTTGTGTTTGTGGGAAACAGCTATGCTCCCTCACATGTAGTAGCATTCCATTTAAAAACTGATGTAATATTCTTAAGGCTGATGCCTGTGACACCCTTAATATATTCCTTGTGGGTCTCTGGAAAGTACTAATAGTTAGTATACGTAATGCTAAACATAACTTTGCATCCACTCAGATTGGTTCTCCACAATTTCCCTGTGGTCTGAGGTGGGGATGGCATTGGTTGCATATTTCCCCCAATGTTTCTCTGTCCACTTTGTATCTTAGGTTCATAGGTTCATAGTTATATAATAGGCTAATGACCACCAGGGCCTTCATAAGTCTATTGGTGCAATCCAACCCAGTTGTGTCCCTAATGTATCATGAGTGTTTATTAGGAGGGAGTATGCAAGTTAGGAAGGCACCAGAGGTTATGTTGGGGGATATGTTAGTTTGGGCATCACTGTCTGCCTCTTTCTATCAGAAACATGGGGCCCAGAACAAGGGGGAATTTCTAATTTCTCATCCTTTGGTCAAAGTTACAATTAAATAGGGTTAGGGATGGACTCTGCTTGACATGGATGGGGATCCTGTTCCAGAGCATGGGGATCCTCTAAGACACATATCTGTCTCATCCACAAGTCTTATTTATGTCACAAGCAAAATTTAAATCTTTGGATCTAGTGGTTCTGATGCTATTTGTTTTTGCAGATGTGCAAAAGGTCCATCAACGGTGGATCTGAAGATGCCCTGTATGCCAGGCATATATAGCCACTCAGTAACCTGCAGGAGACAGAGTATAAACATAAGGCTTTAAGGCGATCCATATAGGGCAATCTGTTCATACCTGGATTCTCCTGGTAAGGAACCTTAGTGGGCATTCCAACTGTTGCATTTGTCTGGTCAGGTACATGCCAAAGGGGGCATTATACTCAATGATGGGTCAAATAATGGCTTAATAAAGTGGCACTATGACTTCTTTGGACCTGGTTGCCATGTCCTTACTTATAGGTTGGTTGACGTAGAATGATTTTCTTATCAACTTGTCCACATGTTGGTCAAAAGCCAGATTGCTGTCTGCATATGTTCTCAGATCCCTGATTACTGAATCAACTCTTAGGGTGTCTTATTGATGAAGTAATTATCTTGGGTGGCAGTTTTCCCAAAAGGCACCATAATCCATTTATTGGCATAGGGTTTTATTTTGTGACTTTGGCATCAGTCATTTATCTGTGTTAGATACTCTTGAAAGATGTTTGTGTCATGGGGGAATCTATGATAGCTCCCAATTTGCAGTCATTTGTGAATTTGGTTAGTCCAAGATCCTTGACATTAGCCTTTACCTCCAAGAAGTAGATGTCAAATAGGAACAGTCCCAGCATGAAGCCTTTAGATGCCCTGCTAGTGACTGGTGTTTTAGCTGAGGTGGTATCACCAATCCTGACTTCCTGGGTCCTGTCTGTGAACCAGCTGGAAATCCAGTGAGTTATGTAGGGATTTATGCCCAGTTTGGTGAGTTTGTTAACTATACCTAAGTAGGATATTGTATTAAACACATAAACCAGGTCATGTCAGGTGGTATGCACCATTTCCCCTCATCTATTGCCTTGCTGACCTTCTAAAAGAAGTCCAGCAGGTTTAGTAGACATAGTCTTCCCTTGACAAAGGCAACCTTGGTAGGGTCAAGTGTCTGAAGGTTGCCTATGATTAGTTCCATAATAATTCTTTCCATGGCTTTGCATATTAGACTAGTCAGACTAATAGATCTGCAGTTTCTAGGGTCAGTTGATAGTCCACCCTTATGAATTGGGATAACAGTTGCAGTCCTCCATTCTTGTGGTGCAAATCCTGTTTTGAGTTTATAGCTGATACATGGCTCAAGTAGTCCTGATAGGTCATGCTTCCACCTATTTAGAAGGCATCCCAGGATATTGCTGGGGCCCATTGAGGCTGTGTTTTTGGCCTTAATGAGTGCCACCACAACCTGCTCCTTGTTAATAGTTGGGGGATTATGCTAGTAGGTATTTTATGGAGGAAGGCAGGATGGGAGTTGGGGGGAGAAGTTTGAGGTGAATTTGTCAGCCAGAAAAATTGCTATGACACTCTGCTCAGTAAAGGTGCCACTATTGAGCACAAGTTCAGCACATTGATGTGTGTGGCCTTTGAGGTTTTAGCCAGAGTTGTAGAAGGCATTGTGGTTGTTTTTAGTCTGTGAGGCTATCTTGATCTCATAACAGACCTTGTTGGACTAATTGGTTTTAGCCATAGTTGTAGAAGGCATTGTGGTTGTTTTTAGTCTGTGAAGTTATCTTGATCTCATAACAGACATTGTTGGACTAATTGGTTTTAGCTATAGCTGTAGAAGGCATTGTGGTTGTTTTTAGTCTGTGAGGCAATCTTGACCTCATAACAGACCTTGTTGGACTAATTGGTTTTAGCCATAGTTATAGAAAGCATTGTGTTTTTTTTTTAGTCTGTGAGGCTATCCTGACCTTATAACAGACCTTGTTGGACTTAATTAGTCTTCTTAGTTTCCTGTTTAGTTTAATTAGAGATCTCCTATCACCATGGGAGCTTCTCTTCCTGATTTTAGTCATGACTTTCTTTCCTTTTGTTATACACCCTATTAAGGTTAGGATTCCACTAGTGTGGTTTAGTTTAGAGTGTTTTGGACTTACTTCAATTAGGTATAGGAGCCTCTGTGCAGATATTTATATAGTTGTACAGGGCCTCTGTGAACAACTCTGCATAGGTTGTTGTGGACATGGGGTTCGGAGGGTCACTGAATTGTGATAAACTATCACTTAATAGGGTGTAGTTTTCTTTGGAATAGTTCCTAACTGTTACAGGATTTGCTGGGGCTACCAAGGTGATTTTGATGGAGACAGCTTTATAGTCTGACCTCACCAGTGAGGACATGGGGAAATGTAGTATTCTCCTATATTGGTGAGTATCAGGTCCAGTATGTTTGAACTTGTGGTGGGTGTGCACACTATCAGATTAAGGGAATCTGTGTTAATAAACTCCAGAAATCATGGTACCTGTGAGTATAAGGTAGTGTACGTTTATCAGTCTACAGAGTGATAGCTAACGTCTCCCATGAACAGGGTATTTGGTTTAATTGTAAGTGTCTCCAGTATGTCTAGCTATGGGATTCCAAGGACAAAGACAGTGCCCTATAGCTTGCTAGGACATAGTATGGGACACTGTCTTGATTATTTGCTTGTAGATAAATTCCAGGGCATTTTCCTGTTTAACCAACGTAGAGTTATGCTTGTTGCTAATACAGATTGAGACTCCTTCACTTTTTGTCCTTGTCTTTGCAGCTGATGGTCTAAATGTATGAAAAGCACTGAAGCCTTACACTGCCAAAGTACTTTCTGTGGATTTAAACTATATCTCAGTAACAGCATGGATGTCTATATTCTCCAAAGTGAGTAGACCCTGTAGGGTGTGGAGTTTCCTGTTAAGACTCCTAGCATTGAGAAGTCATACCTGTAGGTTTCTTTGAGTTTTATTTGTTATATCGGTAGGTTTGTCAATTTGGTATTGCTAAATAAAAACACTAAGGGGGTGGATAAAGTTTTAGCCAATATTTAGAAGTCTAGGGAAGACAGGTGTAGATCATCCTTTGCAAAGCAATGTGGTCTGTTAACTATGTCCTCCCATGTTGGCCAATATTAAATTCCCATGGAAAGACACCTGAAATGAAGCCAGTTATTGAAGTCAGTCATCTCTTGTTCATACTGTGGCATTATTCTTAGTGAAGGTTAAATGTTGCTAAATGCAAGGCACACACCTGCATGAGACACATATTCATAGAAATCAACAGCATATTTCATATTATAGTCCAGTGAAGTATGTCTCAGGTCATTAACTCTCACATGGACTATGACAGAGTCATATTGGTACCTGTGGTGTAGTGATTTTAGTGTGTGCGCAACTTGGTGCATCATGGATCCAGACAAGCAGCTAACCATTATATTCTCTTTTTTCAGTCTGGTGACTGTGTCATCTGTATGTCACACAATGGAGTCCCTTATGACAAGAGTCCAAGGAAATGTGTTGGCTTGCCTTATGGGCTTTGTTCTTTGGGCTCCACTGGGTGTAAGAGTATGTGGGTATTTGCTGTTGCTTTTGGTGAGATTTTTAGAGATTGATGAAGATAGGCATTACTATTTATAGGCTTAGGAGGTATTTGACATTTGGGATGATTGCTTTGTAGTGCCTCAGCATAGGTTGGTCTATATATGTGATGGACACTATGTCTGCTAGATGTAATGTGAGTGTTCTTGACAACCTTTTTGTATGCAAGATTTTTGCATCCAGTGAAATTGTGTATGGTCGAGGAGATCCAAGATGGTGGGCATCTGATAGGTACCCTCTCCCTATAGCTCCAGTGTCTACCTTCTGGTTATACTTTTTAAATCAAGTAAACACAGGCTGATCTCGATGCTTTCGCTAAATTAATGTATAACTGGCCTTTGTGAACTAATTTTGAGGTACTATTATCATACTGGCTGAAAGCAAGCGTTATTATTAACTTTTTACTGTGCGCAACTGTTCCTACACGTGGACTCCTAGAGGCCTAAACTACAGCACTATACCCAGAGACAGCTCCTGTATTTTCTATATCTCGAAGTGAAATTAATAAAATGTCAAAGGAATCGGAAGGTATGGACTTTCAAGTTACTAAATCCAAACTGTCAGCTATCACTACTTCCCCTGAAAAAGAAACCAAAAGACTGAGATCGTCTAAACTGACACCGGACCACTCCAAAGAGCCGGTTAAACAGAAATCTGAAAGCGCGTTATTAATGGATGAGTTAAAAAGTGCACTTGCACCTTTACAAGATGCCATTCAAGAAATGTCGGCTAAATTAACACTTTTGACTCGTCATTACATAAAATTGTGAAGAGATTGGATCTGGTTGAGGAGAGATCCAAGGCAAATGAATTTGAAATCAACTCCCTAAAAGAATCTCTCCAACTTAAAGATAAGGCTATCAGATCTATCCAAGCCAAGATTGTGGATCTAGAAGCGCGAAGTAGAAGAAATAACCTGATCATCAGAGGCTTAAATGAAAAATATGAGCCTAGTCAGCTAATCGATGTTGCTGCGCAAATATTCACTAGTCTCTGCAAAGAATCAAATTCTGGGCACAAATATAGTATTGAAAGAGCCCATAGAGCGCTCCGGAGACAACAATCCACCTCACTGCCAAGGCCAGTCTATGTTAAATTGTTAAATTTCCAGGATGTCCAAAATATTCTGGCTGCCTTTAAAAAAGTTAAGAAATTCATATGGAATAATCAATTGCTAATAATTACCCAAGACCTGCCCCTAGAAATAAGAGAAATGCGTCGGAAACTAGCTCCATATTGCGCGGACCTTATTCAAAGAAAAATTAAATTCCAGATGAAGTTCCCTGCAACGTTGATCTTCGTGCATCAAGAATCCAAATTGTCTATGACTTCCCCAAGCGAAGCTAGAGCTATATTTGTCAAAGTCTTCGGCTCATATCCTTCCACTGATTGATCTATGGCTTAATTGTTAATACATGCCTGTTCGCTTGTTCTGGTTTAATTTCCTCCATTAGCTGGCATGCTCTTGCCTTCTCTATTGTTGTGGCATTTATATCCCATGATGATATTAATTTATTATAAGGTTTCCTTATTAAGTTTCAGGAACCTTCTTCAGGTTAGATGCTGCAAGGTGAGGATTCCTTTAGATGGGACACATAGGCAGTTTTGCTGATGCACACTTATCAGGGAAAAAAAAAAAAAACCCTGCGTATCTGTTTACAGCAATGCAGGGTTGCTGTATGCATTCGGAGGAGCTTTGGAGTTGAGTGGCTAAATGAGCGCAATTTGAGGTCCATCTAGAGGATTACCTCCTTTCCTGCATACATCTTGTGAGTATGGAGTCTGTTGTGATTATCGCTAGCCTGTAAACTTGGAGGTTTTGCTCTAAGCAATGTTGTCCTTATCGCGAGTGGCGTTCTGCTCAATGACTGCTCCTGCATCGTGTTCATAATTAACTAGTGTCAGCAAGTTGAACCTTTTAGGACTGGATGTTAGGATTGGAGCTAAGTAATAACTTCTCCAAGGCTGTTCTGCAAAATCGCAGAGACATAATCTTGTTTTATGTTAGCGTTTCAAGTGGAGAATACTTAGCATCAAGTGAAAAATATCTAGCATGGACTGATTTTTTTTTTTAACTTGTTGTTGGGATTTTATCTATCATGACCTTTTATAAAATACACTGTGTGATAAGGTTTAGTATGTTATAGCAACATACAGCAGCTGTCAAGCTAAGCTAACGCGGTTAACATTCAGCTAAAAGACCAATTAGGGTTGGATAGTGATTTTTTGAACTTGTCTGCTTGCTCGGACTTTTTTTTATTAAATTCTTTTTGTGATAAAGTTTAGAATTTTACGACAGCAGCAGACGGCTTCAAATTACATTAGTTAACATTCTAAGCAACAAGAAAAAAACTATAGTGGTACAGTGTTCTCCATTATTGCCTAAAACATTAAATGACATAAAAAATAATACAGATATGGAGCATGCCTCTCAATTGTCCCCGATTTTGACTCAAATTTGAGCTCTGTCTCTTTTAAATTCCTCCTAAAACTAGTAGTGATTTTTGGAGAAAAAAAAATGGTAAATTACACTTAAATAATTACAATAATTAGAGTTACAGACCTTTTATTTAAATATGTATATTAATTTACATTCTCATATTCTGTCAGTGTCTGAGTTAATATTGCGAATATTTCAAGTGTTCCTGATTTTGTTTTGATCTGTCGTGATTGGGTACACTTGGGAGATATGTTCCAATGTGTGACATTAACTGTCATAAAACATTTTTTGAGGAACATGGCAAACTATGAGACAAAAATCAAGGTTGTTCTGCAAAATCGCAGAG
Organism: Protopterus annectens; assembly: GCF_019279795.1. Classification (NCBI taxonomy): domain Eukaryota; kingdom Metazoa; phylum Chordata; order Ceratodontiformes; family Protopteridae; genus Protopterus; species Protopterus annectens. Next base: position 1,497,799,134 of record NC_056743.1, read on the forward strand.
ACATAAACATGTTTTATGTTACTGTTTCAAATGGAGATTACTTAACATCAGGTGGAAAATATCTAGCATGGATCTTTTTTTAACTTGTTTGCTGGGATTTTATCTGACATGACTTTTTATAAAATACATTTTGTAATAAGGTTTAGTATGTTATAGAAATTTACAGCAGCTGTCAAACTACGCTAACACAGTTAACATTCAGCTAAAAGACCAGTTAGGGTTGGATAGTGATTTTTTTTTTGAACTTGTCTGCTTGCTTTTTATTAAATACTTTTTGTGATAAAGTTTAGAATTTTAAGACAGTAGCAGGCAGCCTCAAATTACGCTAGTTAACATTCTAAGCAGCAAGCAAAATAAACTATAGTGGTACAGTGTTCTCCATTATTGCCTAAAACATTAAGTGACATAAAAATTAATACAGATATAGAGCATACCTCTCGACTGTCCCCGATTTTGACTCAAATTTGTGCTCTGTCTCATTTAAATTTAGAGTTTATACTTTTTCAATATGTGTGCACATATTTTAATTGTAGTATTTGTTCTATATAGTAGAGTTTCAGCTATTTTGTAGCCTGATACAAGGTTATACAGTACTATGTTGTCCTGTGAGTTATTATCTTACAATTAGTGAAGAATCGCACTTACATGATTAATATACAGTTGTACTGGATGCTAATAGGATTTTAAGTAGGGTTTGGATGTCTGGACTTGGATTTTTTATGAGTATGTACAAGATGTTCAAGTATATGGCTGGCGTCGGTCATGGGGCGCATTAATCTGGCGTCAGAGGGGCGGGTACAAATCGCGCGCACCGGACGCATATCCTCAGTCCTTGTGTATACCTTGCTTTAGAGCCTGAAGGTGGGGGGTGGTTGGCTTGTGGAGCCAGGGGTTCAGCCAGAAATTTCTTTGGAATCCCAGGGAGAGACTTTATTACTGCATGTGACCCTCCTGCTGTTTCCAAGGCTTCTCCCAGGGGTAGGCCAGGTTTGTTTCAGGTGTACCCCCCTACTCTCAGGGGTCTGTACCCAAGAAGCATATTGCTAAGATGGCAGAAGATTTGATTACTATGATTGTCCTAGGGCAGACCCAGAAACTGTTTCACAGGGGCCTAAAGGTGTTAAGGCTTGGTTTTTAAAAAAAATCCCTCCCCCAGATAAAGAAGGGCAGGGGGCTTTGGATGGGGGAAAAAAAAGTGTACTTTTCTTCCTTTGGCCATGAGAAGAGCTTTGCCAGTTTTTCACATGTTGAAATAAAAAAATCATCTCATTTCATTACAATTAAATAAGGGTAGATGCTGGCGGAAGGTATTACAATCTGATGTGTTGTTTGGTTCGCCTGTGGAAACAGTTCTAAAGAAAATGGAGGACAAGGCTAAGTCTATGCAGACTGTTAAAGATTTTTGCAGGTTCAGCCTCGGTGGACATATCCTGCTTATGATTCCCAGTCTAGGGGTAGGTCTAGACATGGTAGAGGCAGAGCTCAAGGTTCATTTAGGCCTAGAACAGGAAGTTCACCTGCTCAGTCTTCTGGTGAAACAGACCCAATGACCTGCCTTTTCAGCCTGCAGATCCTCTGGTCTGGCAGCACCCTTGGGAGGAAGGTTGGCACTTTTTTTCAGAGAACTGTTTAATAACCCAAGACAGATGGGTATTGGATATCATTCACCACGGTTACAGGTTTTATTTCCATACCTTGCCTCCTTTCAAAGGCATGCCAGACATTCCTCATCAACAAAGGAAAGAGGCTCACAAGCAAATTTCTCTGTTGCTCCAAATAGATCTGTCTATCCTCAACACTTATCTGGACATTCCCAAGTTCAAAATGTTGATGTTACAACAGCTTTTACCTCTGCTGGGCAAAGATCATTGGATGGTAACTTTGGATCTCAAGGAAGCTTACCTTCATGTTCCTATCAGACTAATTTGCAGGAAGTATCTATACAAATCTATCCTTATTTGGACGATTGCCTGATTCTGGCTCAAGCTTCTTCAGCATTTGGAATATGTGATAGCAGTGCTAAGATGCCTAGGGTATTCTGTGAACGAAATAAAGTCCAGTCTAGTACCCTCTCAAGACATGTGCTTTCTGGGTGTGAGACTGAATACAGCAGTCCATCAACTATCTCATCAGTCCGTGCTGACTGCAAGGACAGTCCTTCAAGCATTAGGGTTCATGAGGAAGCTACAATGGTATCTCAAAATGTATGGACACAGCACTGCCAAGATCTGGACACTGTCATTCAAATAATACCTTGCATTCAAAAGGAATTTTTGTGGTGGGCTCAGGAATGTCACCTAAACAAGGGACTCTCTGTGACCCGGCCCAGAGAGCCAGATTCTAACGACAGATGCCTCAGACATAGCTTGGGGAGCTCATCTGAATGGAAAGTGGATACAAGACAAGTGGCCTGCCAGACTACAGCATCTACATATCAACATGAAGGAGATGTTAGCAGTCCAGTTTGCATTGAAGGCTTTCAAGGAGTTACTTCTTCCAGGGCAGGTGTTGATTCTAACAGACAACACAACTGTCATGTGGTACATCAACAAGCAAGGGGACACATTCTTATCCTCTATGCAGGCAAGCAATGATTTTGTTTCTGCCAGGAGCACAGAACTCCTTAGCAGATGTGTTAAGCAGGCAAATCATGGATCCCAACTGGATCTTCATGTATTTCAAAATTGACAGTGTCATCACTAAACCACCAGCTGCCAAAGTTTTCACACAGCCTGGAAAGTGGATGCTCTTTCTTTCAGTTGGAAAAATCTTTATGTGTATGCCTTTCCACCTCTGACAAGCCAAGGATGATTTTGATAGCTCCAGATTGGCCTCGCAGCACTGGTATCCATTGCTGAGGAGTCTAGTTTGATTCCACACCTATTGTCTCAGAAGGACGGGCATCTACTCAATGTCAAGCTTCACTCTCTTCATCTAACAGCCTGACATATTCTGTTTTGAACCATAGCAGGTCTCAGCTTCCTCAACAAGTTTTGAATGTGATTATGGAAGCTAGAAGACCTAGGAAAATGGAAGAGATTTTATTTTGGTGTACAGCAAAGTTTTTGATGTTTCTGAGCCAATTTTGAGTGTGGCTCTTCAATATCTACTGAGTTATTTGCCTAAAGTGGTTTCTAGTGTGGCTTTAAAACCAACTATTCATTTGCCTACTTTTATGCAGATTTTTAGGCAGTCTCAGCAGTTGTTTGTTTCTTTTGCTTTGAGTTCTCAGGGTAAGCCTGTGTCAAAACAAACTATTTCTAAGTGGATTGGGTTTTGCATTGCATTTTGTTATTCCCATCATGGCAAGGAGATTCCAGCTGGGATTAGGCCTCTCATTCCTAGGGCTACTGCCACTTCAACAGCATTTCTAAGGGGTGGCAACTAAGGATATTTTGGAGGCAGCTACTTGTGTTCAGTTGCTCTTCTCTTAAAGCATTACCACCTTCCTCTTTACTCTAAATCTACTGCTATTTTGCAGGGCATGTTGTCAGCTCCTGCTTCCTTATGATTTGCCAGCCTCCCTACCTCTGCTTTTGGATTCTACCCCAGTGTTAGGACTGCAGCAATGTGGTATGAAGAACATAGTACAGTTTTGTACCTACCATAAATGTAGATGTTCAAGATCCACATTGCTGTGCAAAGTCCCTGAAGATCCCACATTGCTGCAGTCCACCCCTCCTTCCCTCTATGTTTAGGGGTGATTGTGTGGATTTGTAAATTTGTATATTTTGTATATATATTTGGTGCAGGAGTGTGTGGTGTTGTACCCTGGCGTCTTGACGTCAGATTAATGCGCCATGACCGACGCCAGCCATATATACTGGTATATTGGCCGGACTGACTGGGACAGCGGACTACCCAAGTGTTAGGACTGCAGCAATGTGGATCTTCGAACATCTACATTTATGGTAGGTACAAAACTGTACTTTTTGTAAATATTGTATTCGTTATGTTATACTTATTAGGATTAGTATGGTTACAAATTATTCAATCATAGATTTAATTACATTTTTCCACTTATGCACTCTCTCAATTGTTATAGAGGTGTGGGTATGCATGGGTGTAGGATTGAGGGGTATATGTGCCATATACTTGAAATCTGATGCCTTTATATTATGGTATATAAGTTTTTATTTTAGTTCTTTTCTATTTTTAGGTTCCTTAATTCTACATAAATATTCACTTAGGTTGGGATCTTATCATTTTGGACTAACATGGTTAATACAAGTATGTCAAGTATACCTAGTGTTTTGACAGTCTCTTCATGGAATGTTAGAGGGCTCAATAACAGAGATAAAAAAAACTAGTAATGCATCTGATACTTAAAGCCAAATGTGATGTATGTTTTTTGCAAGAGACCCATTTGTTAAACAGTGACTGGGCTAATGAGAATAAGAAAGCTTGGATCAGAGATATTATCTCCTCTGGCTCGGTTAGTAATGCCAAAGGGGTGGCAATTATTGTTAAACAATCCTTTCAGTCACGGATTATTTCGAAAGGAGAAGATCAAGAAGGCAGATGGTGCTACTTTACCTGCTTTCTGCAACCATTGAATAATCCAATATTATTTCTCAATATATATGGCCCATGTTCCGAGCACTCAGAATTTATTATGACTATTTATAATCTTCTTCTTAAATTCCCAAACCATAGATTAATAGTCAGAGGTGACTGGAACGTGGCCATAAATCCCCAAGTGGATCGCTCGGGTAATTCTAGGTCTGGGAACTCAGTGGCTTGCAGGGCCTTGTTAGACCTGATCGATGATTTTGAATTAATTGACCCGATTGCCTATAGTACCAATGTCCCTGACTGTAAGCATAATCATTTTACTTACTTTTCTATGTGCCATAAATCATGGTCCCATATTGATTACTTTTTAATCTCAAGCCTCTTCAATACCTGTAAAATTAAATTCTCAATAGAGCCATGTTTCCTTTCAGATCACTCAAGAATTGACTTAGAAATAAACTTACTTCAGTCTTTAGTACCTACATCTTCTACTTGGTCATTGAACTGTAACCTTCTGAAGGATCAATCTTAGGGTAACAACATTAAAATGACTCTTAGTGATCTTTTCGGAGTTAATCAAGATGTAAATATCTCCTTTGACACTAGATGGGCAGCAGCAAAAGCTACAATAAGGGGTATTTACATTAAAAAAGCCAGTTTTCTTAAAAAGCTACGTGCTAAAAGATTAGCTGAACTACAATTAAATATTAATCGTTTAGAAAGTAAATTGATTGATAGTTACTCGGAGGATACGGAGAGGGAACTTGCTTCTAAGCAAAAAGAATTGTTTGAATTCCATCAATCTAATCTGTCCATCTGGGAATTCAGATATATAGCGAAATTTTCAGAATACATACAAACTCCTTCCAAGGCTTTGGCGAGAATAGTTCTCAATACTCCTAGATCTCCTAGAATATCCTGCCTTCACTATAATAATCGATCTTATAGATCTGACGAAAGCATTATTCAGCTTCTTCACCAAATATATTCTGAAATCTACGCAAATAGCAACTTTATGACCACAGAGGAAGAAATGGGGATGTTCCTAGATGCGATTACTTTTCCAAAAGTTACCAAGCCTCAGAAAGACTTACTTTCGGCCCAGATTACTGAAAAGGAAATCCTTGAAGTTATCGACAAGCTGAAGATAGAGAGAGCCCCTGGTCCAGACATATTTCCATCAGAATTTTATAAATCATTCAAAATTACTTTGGCCCCTATTTTACTTAAGTTATTTAAATCCTGTGTGATTAACGGTATTGTGGACCCTTACATTAATTATTCTAAAACTATTTTGATTCCCAAAAATGCATCAGATATTACTAATCCCAATAACTTTAGGCCGGTATCACTTATGAATGTTGATATCAAAATTCTTTCCTCCATTCTGGCGAATAGACTAAAAAGATTATGAGTGACTTGGTCTCCCCAGAGCAAGCTGGATTTATGAAGGATAGGCATGCATGGGACAACACCCTGACATTAGAATCCATAATCAGAATAACCAAACAAGACCGGAATCCTAGATATGCTTTGGTACTGGACACATGTAAGGCTTTTAATAGGGTGAATTGGAACTTCCTGTTTTTGGCTCTGTCGAAATTTGACCTCCCTCCTGAATTCATTAACCTAGTTAAGGTTCTGTATAACAGCTCATATACTCGTCTTTACATAAACAGGAAATTTTCGAATCCGATAAAGATTACAAATGGAATGCAGCAGGGATGCCCCTTGTCTCCTCTTTTGTTCAACTTATACTTAGAGGTATTGCTTTTGTTTGTTGTACAGAAATCTTACCATGCTATCCCTAGAATTTGTAATTCTAATATTCGATTTACTGCCTTTGCGGATGATCTTAATCTCTATTTTATGCATCCCTCCAATGATGCCAGGAAAGTAATTAATTCCGTAAATACCTTTGCTGAGGTTTCAGATTATAAGATCAATGCCAACAAATCCCTTATTTTCCAGATTAATCCTGCAGCACATAAGCCCCATCTCTTTCCAATATTGCCTATAAGTACCTGCCACTCCTTAGTTTATTTGGGTGTCTCTTACGACCATTCATACTCCTCTATTCTTCAAGCCAACTTAATGATAGTCTGGGACTCTATCTCTCAGGATATGAGAAGATGGCAGCTATTAAGGCTTTCTACACTTTCAAAAATCTCTATCGTTAAAATGAACATACTCCCAAAAATTCTTTACCAATGTTATTCCTCTTTATCCACAGATACAACTACTTTCATCAAGAAAATGCAGAAAGAAATTGCAAAATTTGTTTGGTACCCAAAATCGGTCAGAATGTCTTATCATAGAATGACTTTTCCTAAATCTGAGGGCAGTTTGGCAATGCTCAATTTCATTCTATATTATAGAATTATTCACGCAAGCAGAATTTTAGCAATTGCCAATCATTCCCCTGAGTCTTCGTCATGGACCCCTCTGTGGATTAAACTTTGGTACAACTATACTATTAGTATCAATATTAATCCCAGAACTTTACCCTTTTTGATGAAAACTTGCATTAGAGAACTTAAATTACATAATATACTAAAAGATCTAATTAATAATTTTCAGGAATTATTTAATTCTATAGGATTAAATAGTGCTCTTTTATTACTCCAGCCCTTTCATCTCAATCCCAATATTAAAATGAGGGGGTCAGATGATAAACTTAAATAAATTTCCTCTGATTAAGGACTATACATTATGGGATCTCTATAAATTCAGACATCTTTCATTGACAGAGCTTAGAGAAGTTCTTTCTCTATCCAAAGCTTATACTATTATCCTGAGGCAATTACGAGAACTCATATCATTTTTTCCCTCAATTCAACATAGCCTAGATGCTGAGGTTGATATAATTATGCAGCTTATACAAAGTCTAAACTCCAAGAAACATATGCTTTCTACGGCATACAAAGCATTCTCCTCACATCTATGCAGAGGGGATGTTATTTTTGCCGACTATTGGAGCAGACAAGGGATAAATATATCCTCACAACAAAAAATGAGCTCGATAAAAGTTACACTTAAATATTCCCCCTTTAAGAAATTTACCTTTACCCAATTCATGATTACTAATAATTTATATTTTACTCCAACGCATTTAAATAAATTTAATGCCTCTATATCTGCCTCATGTCCTTATTGCTCACACCCCCAAGCGGATATTATCCATATATTATGGTTTTGTAAGTATGCTCATAACCTATGGTGCTCTCTTAGGATCAGGCTAAGTAAAATGGGTTATCATAAATCAACACTATCGTGGGAAATGGCCCTGCTTCATATTACTAATATTAATATGACACCTCTCAGACTTAGAGTTCTGGTCACCATCTGCCTTCTAGTGAAATTTTACATTACCAAACATTGGATGGATCGTTCCAAACTAACATGGGGGGGATTTAGGAACCTGGCAATTACGTATATAACCTCTCAAAAGATGTTAACTGTCAGTTTGCATAAAAGACTGGAGAATCGGAAGTTATGGGACTCTATTTTTTCACTCTTGATGGAGGACTGACTAAGGCTTGTTAATTTTACTCATGTGGCTTGAATTGTCTAACGAATGCTAGGTGTTATTTGAGAGCTCCTCTTATTGCATCTTTTTTTTTTTTTTCTTCTGTTGAAGTATATATAAATTAGGGTTGCATGTTCTATTGTTGGATAAATGGAAGTATTGGCACTTTGTATATAGTTGCTTTTTTGTCTTCTTGTCTTGTTGTATATAGACTTGTTATAGATTTTGTTCTTATAATACAATACTTATGTTACTCTGGTTATTTTTCAACTTCATGATGCTTGTGATTGTATGACCTGATACATAAAACAGAAATAAAGAATATTTGGAAAAAAAAGAAATTGTGTATGATCATGTTTATCTTCCCATAAACACCAGCAATTTTGTATTTAGCAGATGGATGCTGGTTACTAACAGAACCTCTAATACCATTTATTGATTACATATCAGAGGTCAACATTAACTTCTGCACATTACCAATTAGATGACAGGTTGATTTAAAATTTAAACATTATAGACTGTAGATTGCTATGCTGGTCCACAACTGTATTAAGGGCATAAGCATTTCAATTCATTTGATTATAAAGCCTATTGCATACACAAAAAATACAAACTTTTATATAAATACTGAAAAAGCGCATATGCAATCTATATATTATTTTGTGTTTATACATTATTTAAGTGTGTCATAAACATTTAATAGTTTTGTTTTCCTGATGTGATTTACCTTTTAGCAACATGTGATTTAATAATTCATTTGAGGTGAGCATTTATTTAATGCAATCAAGTATATTAGTTTTCAAGAAGGTGGACAAAAATACCAACTTCATTACTAGTTTTGTATTAATAAATTAGTGGAATTGCAACAGCTTTAATCATTTCATATTTACTACAAATGTATGAAAATGTTGCAATAATACTGCTTAATGGTCTTGTGTGTGACTTGAATTGTCTTGTAAATTATAACATACTGCTTATGTAGTTCCTTTAAATTATCTACCTTAGTGCATTTTCCCTTGGCTCTGTAGCTTTGATTATGGCTAAAAGAGAGAAAAAAGGGCTTAGATTCAAACATATGTGTATGCTTAAAAGAATTACGGACAGTACAAAACACCAGAAATTAACTGAGGATAAATCCTAACCTCTTTAATTTTTAAGCAAAACAACTATCGATTATATATTAATAAATGTTACTTTTTACTGAAAATCAAATATTGTTGAACCTCAACTCAATTTTTGATTAAACTCAACTCAACTTTTTAGTAATTCTTTGCTGCAAAAAGTGCAGTTGTGTAAGAACGTACTGTAACAGTAGATGTCCTACTGATAACTGCTGCAATATTTCCTCTCAACAATTTCTGTTTCATGCAATCCATAATAAGTCAAAAGGGGTGTAAACTGCCTTTTTCTTCTTTTTGCCTGAGGACTGGCAGCAGCAACAGCAGCACCCTGATTTAAAGCCTGTTGCAGATACAGCATCATAGTTTCAGCAGCAACCCCTAACGTGTGTTTTTTTTTTTTTAAGTGCAATCGTGTCTGTATTCCAAGGAGAGAATTTTGGTGCACATGGCAAAAGCCTACACTGATTGTACATGATTGCTTTATAGCTTGCTGAATAGTTCCTCTATATTGGATTGGTTAATTAGCATTTATTGGGGATCTTTATGCTGTCATTAGTATAGTCTCCTGTTTATCTGTATTTGGCATACTTACATGTCATGCAATGCAGCTTAATGAATACCAAACAGCATGCTATCATGTTGGTGGCACTGCTTCATGCCAGCATGATCTCTACACTTCATGTAGCTGCTAATGAATCTGGCACATTGTTTTACATAAGAGGCTAGCTTGAAAACCAAGCTGATGACATTGTGGTGAATTATCAGTCCAACCAAAAAGGATGACACCAACAGCACAGTGCAATTTTTAACAACCAATGGTACAGTAGACCCACAGGCCATAAACACTTGGACAAATAGACAAACTAAATAACAAAAACAGTTTAATAAAAAAACACTTGGAATGTTCTGTACCAGTTAGCATTAGATGATATTCATTGTACAGTCCTGGGACTGCTCTTGTTTGGCATCTACTTTTCTGAAGTACAGGCCAACACTAAGGGACTCTGGCTAACAAAGTTCACAGATGACTACAACCTGGGAGCCATTATTGAATCCCCAAATGATGTGGATATTCTACAAAAGAGCCTTACAGAAACAGATGCTTGGTGTCAGAGCCATGGGCTCAAGCTCATTGCCAAGAAATGTATAGTTATCCCCTTTGGGAAAAAACATGTACCACCACAGAAGTGGCAGTACACTAAACACCAAAAGTGTGATAAGAGACTTAGGGACACAGGTGGACAGTGGTCTCACCTTCAATAACCACATCGCCACAACTGTCAGGAAATCCTTCTATGTGGCACACCTCATCACTAAGGGCTTTTCATCCAGAAAAAAGGAGGTTATTGTCCCACTGTACTCATCCCTCATTAGACCCATTATAGAATGCAATGCCTCATTTAGTATGTACCTCTCAAGACATCTCCAACAACTGGAAAGGCCGCAGAAATACCTCACTAAAAGAATCACAGGCCTAAAGCAGATGCCCTATGCTGACCCTCTAAAAAAACTCCAGCTATACTCTGTTGCATATCATCAACTCAGAGGTGATCTCTGCTTAACATACAAGGCCATTTTAAACCCAGAACTGTTGGACATGCTACACTTAAAGAAATCCCAATCCCTCAGAGCCACACACTCCAGGGATCTAAACCTTGTCATCACAATGAAGAAAACATGCTGGAGGGATAGGTTCCTGATGCAGAGACTCCCCAGACTCTGGAATAGACTGCCCATACATGTCAAGCAGAGCACCTCTTTGGCCCTCTTCAAAAGGAACCTTGAAGATTAGATGGGAGATAGGAAATTCATGGTGGGGATCACGTCAGTCGCCCTGCTATCCAGGGGTCCAGGGAAGTAAACACTGTGGGAAGAAATAATCACAGAATTGCTATGGCTAGGCTTGTATAGGCTGATAGCCTAGTACCAACCTATAAACCTATGAACCTGTACTGAGGTAAGGCAATTAAGAAATGAAACAGAGTAACATTCCAAGTTAGAACCAAACAGCAGCCAATCACTATCATCTTTCAGGATAAAAGATTTACTTTATGTACGAATGTTTGCATTATTTATTTAGTTATTAAAGTGACATATTTATTTTGCTTTATTTTAGTTAATGTAAACTTTAATAGGGTAACATCTAATAAGTATAACTGCCTCTTTATGATGAATTGTTCAATGCAGAAAAATAGAAACCCATATCTCTCATCTCTCTAGAATTTTACAGAATGACCATATTTTGTCTCATATTGTCAGTCTGTTCTTCCTAAAATGTATGATTACCTGGCAAATAATCTGGGGTTGAAGTCACTAAATAATAGTAGACATTTGAGTTTCAGACCTCATATCCTTCAAAAAATGTATGCTAATGCAAAACCTGTCATTCTAGCAACTTTCTAAGTTTATAATATCAGCATTTAAAATCTGTCCTCAGTTTTGAGCCTTTATCCCTCCAGAATTCTTGCATTAAGACATTAGGAGATATTTGGAAACACCTGAGGTGAGCACAAATTGACATGGCATGTAAAAGAGCAGTATTGGAACTAGATTTCTTAAAACAATGACTGGAACCCTTTAGCCCTTTAGTTAAGAAATAATAAAAGCTAGCTGGATGAGGTGGCAGGATGGAATGCAAGTGATGTGATACAAAAGAGAAACCTGAGTATAAGAATGCTAGATAAGTGTCAGTACATGACTTCACAGAGAGTGAAGAAAGGAGAGGAGAGACAAAATGGAAGAGATTTGTGGCATAAACAGGAAGATGAAGAGGAACACATGATAAAGGAATTGAAAAGTGTGGAAAACAGACAACTGGTAGAATCTTTGAAGGACAGGATGGGAACATACAGAGTGCAAAAACAATAGGTATAATAAATAAATAAATAAATAAATAAATAAATAAATAAATAAGGCAGGTTATTATAGTCAGGAGAATGAGAAACATGGGGAACAAGAGAGATAATAAAAGTCCTAACAGAGAAAAAAGCCTGGACAAGAGGCAAATGTGCATAGCAAACTGGGTAAAAACAATTGTAGGCTGTGTGATACTTGATTACTGGAAGCAACAAGTGGGGGAGTAAATGGGAAATACCAATCAGGTGAAGTTGGAAACATTCCCATGTCTAAAGCTTACAAGGACAGGTCATGTAGTGACCAAGCTGATAGAGGTTGGAAGGAACACTAACATGTGGTATTATGCATAGGCAAAAATTACTGAGTAGAACGGACTATTAAAATGGCAGTTGAGACAACTGTGGAGGTGGCCTTGGAGATTATCTGATAACTATCAAAAGAGTTTCCATTATCAAGGTAAGTAGTATGTGAAAAGAAAGGAGAGGCTTTACAGCTGCTAACTTAAAGAGTGATGCAAGAAACAAGAAATTGTGACAGGTGAGAGTCTGAGAGGCTACAAAGGTTATTTAGAAGGGATAGGAGACATCTAAGTACACTTGGGACTGTGGTATTATAAAAAGGGAAAATGAGGGCAACTATGCCTTTAAACTAAAACAAAATATGTGGAAATTTAAAGACAGTCAGTAAAATATGAAATATGCCAAGTAGGGAGTAGCTATTTGTAGATATTAGCAGTTGAAGGCATTATATTGTCAAGAGGAAAATAAAGAAGAAAAGTATTCAGGTGTAAAATGAAAGCATATAAATTGTAAAAGCTAAAACTTCTCAAGGTGGTAAAGATTGGTGAAAAGAGCCATGCAGATCATCATGCTGTATATCATAAAATGTCAAACTTTTAATGTATAAGACTCATAAACATGTATAGGAACAAATAAAATAAAAACAAAGTATAAAACTGAGATTAGTGCTTTCAGGAAATATCCCTTCATCAGATCTGTCCAACCAAGTAAATTCTAATAAGATGGAACCAACATCCAATGAAAATCAATGTGGGAGCATACGCCCCTTCAACATTGGCTTGATTAGTACCATGCTATTTAAACCAGGGGGTTTGTCCACCTGTAAATCTGCTATCTAATAGGATTCAAATATTTCAGCCCTGCTCACTATATCTCCACCTCCCATATCTGTTTCTTGTTTCTGTAAAACCATAAACAGGAACTCATGATCAATATGATGTTTAATATGTTGGGTGAAAACAATATGTTTAGAAACTAAGCTAATATCACTTAGATGTTGTATAATATGATCCTTAAGGGATCTATTTGTTTTGTCCACATAAAAATATGAGCATTTTTTGCATTTAGCGGGATATACTACATTCTTGGTACAACAGTCTACATGAAAATTAGGATGATAAATCCTGCTTGTGATTGGATGTTTAAACATATTTTCACCACTAATATGTTTACAGGTGTTGCAACATCCACAAGGGAACATACCTATCCTGCCAGATGTTTTTGTCTGTGTTTTAGAGGAATTATCCTTGCATAGCAGCATTTTCAATTCAAGTTGTTCTTGAAAGAAAAAGAGGGAGTGTCGCCTGCAACCTCTTTAATGTCATGATCTGTTAGGAGGATTTTCCAATTATTTTTAATAATATCACACCTTTTATTAGTATCATTACTATGTTTTAACGTAACTTTTAAGTAATTATATTCATTGGTGAATGTGTTAGATGCAGCTGTTTGCATCTCTTGATACACCTCAGCATTATACCATGGTTTGCCTCTGGTCTTTCTTAATCTATTAATATCAAACAATCCACTCCATATTTCATGTTCTTTATAACCACGTGCACCCAAGTGAGATGTCAAACATTCAATTTCTTTCATAAAAATATTCTCTTCAGTACTCAGTCTGGAGGTTCTAAGCATATGACCTTTAATAATATTGGGAAAGACATGTTGTGGATGCATGCTGTTACATGATAAAAGTCTATTCTTCCAACACAGTTTTCTGTAAATTAAAGTAGTTATCTTGTTATCATCTGATTTACACACCATAATGTCTAAAAAATCAATCTCACTTTTTGATGTATGTACAGTGAACCTTAAAAAAGATGCAGTACTTTCAAAGTAGCATAAAAAAGAGTTTAGATCACATAAAGTACCTAGCCATAGCATAAATATATCATCCACAAATCTACTATAAAATAACATCACATTCTTCCACATGTTGTTCTCATTATATATTTTAGTGTCCTCCCAGTATGCCAGAGTTAAATTGGCATATGTGTTGGCACATGGTATGCCTATAGCGGCACCCCAATTTTGCCAAAAGATTTCTTCACCAAACATGAAGATATTGTTGTCCAATATTAGTTGCAAGAGAGAAAAAATCATAAGATACTTATTAGCATATGACATATAGTCACATTATTTTTAAAAATAACCCAGATTTTTTTCTGGCACAGGGTACCTCACTGGTCTGAAGAGTCATTTCTGACCTGCATGGTGACTTGAATATGAAGCAGTGTTACACAATACATCAAAGTGGATAATGCCTGAGATATGCACAGAAATATATTTATGCAAACATACATATTGTTTTACTAAACAAGCATAAATATCTTCAGATTGGTAGCAGGTAGGCAGTGATATTAGTGACAACTTTTGCGGCATTACATACATTTTCATTTTGTCCCACATACTACCAAATAAACATGTTCTTGTTTATGCTGTTAATATAGTTATTAATATCTGAAACATATGCATGATATTTCTGGAAAATAACTTGGCACAGAGTACCCCACTGGTGTGAAGGCCCATTGCTGACCTTCATGGTGGCTGGATATGTGAGGCATTAGACTACAACATATCGATGTATCCAGGAGGACAGTACCTACAACATGCACAGAAACATAACATTTATGTAAATATTTATATTCCATTGCTAAACAAGTTTAAATATCTTCAGAATGGTAGCAGGCAGACAACAGGCATTAGCAGCAACATAAAATGTTGCAGTGGCAAATATTTCTCTATACAGCAACCCAGTCAGTGACAAAAAAAACCCACAAATGAGTTAGCACAATTCTTTTGTTTTTTTATGCACAGCAATTTCATGTTCTGACAGGAAAATAAGAAAAATATAGCTATGTAAAATCTATTCACAAATATTAGCAGCTATCTGAAAACATAGTAAAAAGACTTTACGCTAAGTGGTAATATTTTTGAACAGCATATTTTTGTATGGTGACTACATACAACAAGAAAACATAAAAGAAATATATACCTACAATACAACCAGTACAGTTTTGCATTACTCACTATAACTACCATATTTTTTTTAAATATAACTCTAAGTATGCACAATACCTAAACTAATTATACAGAGTATATATATAATGTAATCACTCTGCCTTAATTGTATCCATTACCTTTCTTCATATCATATGCCTTTTTCTGAGATCCAGATGGCAGTATGGCCAATCAGGCCTCCCTAAATGAAATGAATGGGACTTAGGGCTCTTATTCACCCTGGGAAATGCTTGCTTCTCGCCCTTGGAAGGAATGAGTGAACAGAACACAGAAAGGAAGGGTATTAGTCCATAGAGGATATTATAAATAAATAAAATACCACAAAGTTTGGGAATCAAGCATATAATCCCTGAACAAAGATCAATACTAAGGGACCAAATAACAAGACCTCCCACAACTGTTGAAATATTTTTTTTTTATAAAAGCAACAGTAATATGCTGGGCATCTAGCACATAATATCCATCTGAAGAAACTGCCAACAATGCAGATCTTTCACTAAGCCATTCATTCACACTCAAGAAAAGCAGTGTTCCTTCCTTTGCAACAGATACAACAGGCTAAAAAGGACAAACCTCCTAAAGTACAAACTTTAAAAGCTTGCTCAGCAATGATTTTTTTTTGTGAGTCCAAAGCACAGTTCAGCAAGATGCAAATAAGGCATTTGTATTTTTAAATGGTACCTAAAAACACCATGTGACCAATCACCTTCAGTAACCATCATCAACAAATGAAAAATTATGCAATCCAACAGAGGAAAGAGTTGTGATTTGAACATAATCAGAAACAGCACAAATTTTACCAGAACAAGCTGACACCCCACACCCTTGAACATTAGCAAAACGTTCTGTCAGGAAATATATTACATACACACATGCATAAATATATATACATATATATATATATATATTTATATATACATATATGTATGTATATTTATACACACACACACACATATATATATATATATATATATATATATATATATATATACAGTATATATATATATATATATATATATATAGATATATAGTTATAGATATACATATAGATATATAAGCTTAGAAAGTCATTTTTTGGAGGATAAGACTGAAATAAGGCACACATTTAAAATATTGCTTTTAGGAGTTATAGAAAGTTGTCAGAATAACACATTTTGCATTAGTGAACTTTTTATGAAGGATAAAACTGAAAACAAGAGACAGATTTTAAATATTGCTCTTGTAAACTTAGAAAGTTGTTACAAGAACAGGATTTATATTCACATGTATTGGCAAAGGATCTGAAACTGGAAATTCAAATAGTGTCAGAATCATACAAATCAATAATCATTATAAAATGAAATGGTGAAGATAAAGACAGTTCCCTGCCTGTCCTGCAATTCAGTATAAACAGAACAAATCATCATCAGGTTAGATCTTTGTATCAACCCCCCCCCCCCACAAAAAAAAGCTTATGTCAGTGTTAAAGAGTCGAGAGGATGATCGTGGGAAGTGACTCCTTATGGCTTGAATCTGCCACTCAGTAAATAATCCTAAAACAAGATTAAACATTCCTTGTGGCTAGAAAGCAATTGATTGGGCAGATGCATTTTTAAAGGGGTGAGCACAATGAAAGCCAGAGCCTTGCACACAAATAACAGGAATTCCTTTGTGAGATGGACATTAACCTCATTAGGGATTTGGCAGGAGGGTTGCTGACATCAGGAACCCAGCCATCTGAAGGGCATTCCTTATACCATCTTCAAATAAGAGGAGCATGTAAGTTAAACATGTTTTCCAAAGTGAAAATTCCATGTGTTATGTCCTTTTTGGGAAAGAAGCACAAACAGATTTGTACAACATGCTAGTACTACTACAAGTGACTTCATGCACCTACTTTGTTTAATGCCACTAACCACTTATTATATACAGTTATTAGTATAACAGGTGTAGCATGGCCTGGGATTCAGTACCAGAAACAGCAACTGCCACAATAATGTCAAGCTCCACACAGAGATACCGTTAACCCAATTGTAAGCCTTGGTATTACAAACTGCTAATAATGCAAGCTTCTACCAAGCATTACATCCTAGACACAAAAAAAAGAAAGCTACAGCTCTACAGTAATTTTAAATTTTGTGATGCTGTAAGCCTTGGTATTACAAACTGTTAAGAATGCAAGCTACAACTCTTACCCTATACCAAGCATTACATCCTCAGCACACAAAAAAAGAAAGCTAGAGCTCTACAGTAATTTTAAATTTTGTAATGTATGTCTATTATTAAATCTTAACCCTGTAATCAAATTGAGGCTGTAAAGCCACCTTCACATTTCTGAGCCAGACATCTGCTCCCACCCTCTCTCCTTTAGTCACTGAGTCTTCACAATTCTCTCTAGCATTCTTCCTTCACCTGTTTTTTATGGGTTTATATTACATGAATGAATGATCAAAATGTTGAATACAACATACTCGACACACTTTGATCGAATGTTCATGTAATCGAAGACTTAAAATGTTGAAATTCAGAGTTCCGAAATGTTTTGGTCAGCTTTGCTAGTGAGTGTAGCGTGTTACATAAACACGCTACACTGTTCAGAATGGCTAGGAAAGAGGCTGCTTTATTTTGTATACCAGCTCCAAGATCTCTGTACATTGGGGAAAGGTCAATTTCCCGGTAATTGCTTGTGTAAGAAGTCGATTTGCGATTACCGGAATATTGTCCTTTCCTCAATGTCCAGCAATCTCGGAGTTAGTATATTTAGTTGGGGGGTTGTGGGGGGCACAGCCCCCCACTTTGTTTTAAAAGTAGATGTGCTTGTGTAGGTGTGCGTTTGAATGATGTGAGTGTGTGGGGGTTTGTATGCATTGGTTGTATGTGTTTGTTGTATGTTAGTAAAGGGAAGGTGTGGGACAAACAAAATCTTTTGATTTTGTATTTTTCAAGGTTTTAAGGTTTCAGTTACATGAATGCTCGATCAACGTGTGTCGAGTATGTTGTACTTAACATTTTGATCATTCGTTTGTGTAATATAGACCCTTTTTTGCTAACCCAGCCTGTGTCTTCAGTTCCACTGTGCAGTTATTGCTTCATCCACTGACCTAGCTTTGTGGTCCCGACTATACCCTTAACTGCCCTAAACTTCTGTACCTTGCAATCCCTTCCCAGTAAGGCTGTTCTTTCACTCACCTTTCCTCTTTCTATTTTACTAAACAAGAGACTTTTTTTCAGCTACATATTTCAGCTTCACACATCGTTTTCTTTTCACTCTTGTAGTCAGCTACATCTTTGTCCAGTCCGCTTCGTTCACCTACCCTACCCCCATTCCCACACACCCCAACTTCAATTACCTTTATAGCTAACCACCTCTACCCCCACCCCTTCTGACCACTAACATCCTGTAACCCTAACCATTCAGGCCCTACCCTTCCCACTTTAACCCCTCCCCCATCTACACATTTATTTCACATCACTTACCTATGCTCGCTACTCTCCTCCCTCCAGTTACTACTCCCACAGCCCTTCCATCACTCACACTCTTACTATTCTCTCACTTACTCTATACCTGCCAATATGTTCATTCCTCTTCTCTCATCCTCTCTTTACCCCCTTATCATATTCTCTCTTCTTCTACTTTTTTCTAACCTCACCTCATACCACACTCAGCTAATCCTACATCCCTGCACTCCATCCTCCTCTCACTGCATACACACTCCAACACCCACTACTCCTCTCCTATATCACACTCACTCTTCTCTGGTACTGAATTCACTCTTCCCAAAGTCAAACTACTTCCCAAGATCTATCCACTTAACAGAACTAAACAAAAAAGTCTCTCTCCCTTCCCCTTCATATCATTTCTCCTCCACTCTTTCAATACCCACCAACTCTCAGGTGACAATCACCCCAATCCAGGCCCACATTTTAATGCATCTACTTCTACCACAACTTTACAAACCCCTGCACACTACTAACCTCATTCCCAGACATCAACATTCACAAGTATCCTTAATAAGATAACAGAATTTAACTCAGGATAGCCCAATACTCCCCTAACATAGTTACTCTCTCTGAAATGTGGCTCAAACCACACAACACTAACAATGAACTTTTCTCCCCAGGATACATCATACACTTTGATAGAACACATAAAAAAGGTGGAGGCATTGCCATTATGTACTCAGACCTCCTAACCCTAACCCTCCCATCCAAACCTCCTCCCTCCTTTCAACCAACAGAGCTTATTATTGCTAATTACAAACCCAACAACTATAAAACCCTATCTATAGCTGCCATCAATATACCCTCTGGAGAGAGCATACCCTTACTTGAACAGATTCTTAACTGGATATCTGACAACATACCTAATGAGATTGCAATATTAGGTGATGTTAACATCAGTTGACTTACCCTCTGCTCTAATTCCCCTACTACAAGCATAAACCTATATTTTATTTATTTTATTTTACATTTGTTGACCAGGAATGTCCGACTGGGCACACACCCTTTTTCAGCGGAGGCCCGGGAAGAAAAGCTCCAAGATGTACAAAAAAAGCATAACAGTAGCAACAGAGACATTCAGCATTAGAATAACCAAGAAATATTTAGGAGGCTACAACCATCACTACAGTATAAACTTATACTAAAGTCATACAGGATTGAGTAACAATAAAAGCACAAGTAAGTAGTAGTGGTGTGTTAATCTGCAGTTCTAAGGGCAACAAAATAGCTTAGTTTTAGGGGTTTACTAGATAGAAGAGGAAATAAATTGACCATGCTATGTTTTGGTTTATCAGTGCTAAGTAAGTTGATTGTGGTTAGGGAGGGTGTGAACAGTGGCAAGTCCAGTGTTTCTTAAAGTAGTCTTTGGTGGCCAGCTTAAATTGTTTGGGGTGTGTAAGGTTCCTTATTTCTAGTGAAAGTGTGTTCCATGCAATGGAGGGATGGTAGCTGTATAAGCTACAGCCTGTCTTAGATTTTGGTTTGTGAACATTTAATAGGTCTTGGGTTGCACTTCAGAGATGTCTGGTAGGGGAGTAATGGGAAATGAGAAATGAGGGAGGTGGGCAGAAAGATGGTTGATATAGAATGGAGTGTATAGTTTGGAGCTGGGACTGGAGTAGCTGATGAGGTAGTTCAAGCCAGTTCAGGTATGTTAGTGTGAGACAGTGGAGGGATTTATAAGTTTGTTCAGCTGTGAATCTGGCTATCTTGTGATAGGTCAATTCTAGTTTGGTAAGAGGGGAGTTCAGATTTGTGACTATTTGGGAACAGTATGTTAAACAAGGTAGAAGGTAGGTATGAGTTAGAGTAAGCCTGGCTTCAGCAGGGAGGAATTTGGTATTCCTATACAGGAGTCCTAGCTTCTCATGTTTTTCTGATGCAATTGTTAATGTGTAGATCAAATTTTAGTTGGTCATCAATGGTGATGCCAAGTAGTTTTGTGCTACAGTCAACTTCTGTTTGAGTATTGTTTAATGATGTTATGCAAAAGGAAGATTTGCTGTGGTTAACAGATTTTGGAACAAAGAGTAGCAATTTTGTTTTTTTGTTAGGGTTGAGTATAAGCTGTTTTTTTTTTTGCCAAGTATCAACTGAGTTAAAGGATGTCTGGGTAGTTGATAGGAGTTCAGAGGGGGAGTTAGCAATAGTGATGACTGTAGATTCAGCTGCATATTGGACAATGATAGATCCAGGACAAGAGGAGTAGTGTGAGTTGGTGAAGATATTAAAAAGTAGTGGTCCAAGAATGGATCCTTGGGGACATCTGTTTTTACTTGAAGGGTGAGATAGTGCAGAGTCCCATTTGACTGACTGATGCCTATCTGTGAGATACCTGAATAACCATGCTACTGTATCAGGAGAGAAGTTAAGGTCTGTGAGTTTGTTAAGCAGTAAAGGGTGTGAGACAGTGTCAAAAGCCTTTGAAATGTCAAGGAATAAGCAAGATATGAGTTTATGATTGTATATGGCTGCACCCAACTTATCTCTTCTCCCACTTTTCACCACAAACTTACTAATACTAGTTCTACCATCGACTGAATTATTTTCTCTAATCCTAATCTTTATCATTACCCTGAAACACTTCACGACTCTATCAGTGACCATTGCCCAATACACATCCTGTGATTCTCCTCCACCTCTCCAGACACCACACATTTAAAGAATGCCGAACACTAACCACCTTTGACTCAGAGACATTCAATAATTATCTCTCAGCTAAAGACTGGTCCTTTCTCTCTTTCTTACCTTTTCACAAAACTGTTTCACAATTCATCTCCATTTTCTTAACACACTCAACTCTCTTGCCCCTCCCAGAACTGTCAGAGTCAAATCTCAATGTTCTCTTCGGCTCACCAACTCAACTCAGTCTCTTATCCATAAAAGAGATTCTGCCTGGAAACTCTGGTCCAAGACAAAAATCTCCCATAAGCTACCAAAAAATATAGGAACTACGGGATCTTACCAAAAAGCACATTAACAATGATAAAAGAAACTTCTACCACAAACCCAAACTATACAAAGCAGAAACCCTAAAAAGTTCTAGAACACTATTAACCAAATTCGCCATCCAGGAAATCCCTCAACACCCAACCTCTGCCCCAATAACATACCCAAAGAAACGGCTTCCATTTTCAAATCATACTTCATTGATACCATGTCAGCTCATGCAGATTTCCAACCCAACCAATCCCTCTCCCACATCTCCCCAACTACAAAACTCCCCCTTCTTACTAAGATCAATTCCTACAAGCTACATTAAAAATCTTCTCCTCAAACTTAAACTATTCTCCCCATCAGCTGATAATTTTCCATCTCTCTTCCTAAACGCTGCTGCCACATCAATAGCATACCCTGTCTCCATCCTTATAAATTGCTCTATCACAGCATACACTGTCCCTATTCTTTGGAAAACATTCTATACCATACCCATCCACAAAGGTGGAAATTTCACAGAACTCTCTAATTTTCAACCTACTGCTGTACATTCTCCCCTCTCCTAAATGCTCAAACACTGTGTTCATAAACAAATCTTGGCCCATCTTACTTAGGAAAACCTGATCACCCCTACCCAGCATGGCTTCCATCCACACCACAGCACCACAACTGCTCTTATTTCCTTTACTAACACCATTTCCCTAGCCAGAGATAATAAACTAGTGTCCTGTCTCTTCCTAGATCTCTCCAAAGCCTTTGACATTGCCTGTCACCCGCTCCTCCTCTCCAAACCATCCCAACCTTTCCACAGCAGTTATCTCTTGGTTTAACAGTTACCTTACTGACAGGCAGCAATCTGTCAAATGGTTCTCTTCTCTTACTGCCTTTCTCCCCATCAAAATGGGTGTCGCACAAGGCACTATTCTTGGAACCTTTCTTTTTAACATCTTCACTAATGAACTACACAAATCCTGTCTCTCATCCTTTACTATTATCCAAACTTTTTAGCCTACACCTATCCCCCTCATCACTTGCTTGGTTCAATGATTATTTATCTGCCAGGGAACAATCTGTCAAATGGCTGTCAGCCTCTTCCCCTTTTCTTCCCATCTCTACTGGTGTTCCTCAAGGCTCCATCTTAGGACCCCTTTTGTTTAACATCTTCACCAATGATCTTTTCTCCTCTTGTAAAGATTCTTCTATCATTCAATATGCCGACGACTCCACATTTATCTCTAGCTCTAATAACATTTCTGAACAACGCTCCCTAACCCAACAAGCCCTTCTATCTACATAACAATGGCTTTCTCAAAACCTACTGATCCTTAATCCCAAAAAGGCTAAACTCCTACTTTTCCTTCCCCGTTCTCATTCTCACCATAAAACCTCCTTTGTTATTACATCTTCTAATAATACAACTATCCTACCTGACAACCATACCAAACTCCTAGGGGTCATCATTGATGATGAACTAAAGTTCAACCTGCACATACACCAATGTATAAAAAGAACACACCAGAAATTAGGTCTGATTTATCGGAACAAAATATTCTTAACTCCTGATTCTAGACTTACTCTTGGACAGGCCCTCCTCCTCCCTACCCTCTTATATGCCACCCCAGCCCTTACCAGTATTCAGGCCACCACTCTTAAACTTCAACAAACTTACCATAAAACAGCCAGCTTCATTACTAACTCCCCATACAACTCACAGCACTGCACTGCCTTAAACTCTCTCCAGTTGCTTGAACTTCCCCAACTATTGCTACTTTATCAATTTCACATGCTTCACTCTATCCTTTATAAACCCTCCTCCTGTCCATCTCTCTCTGGCTTAGTCTCTATCTACACTCCATCCCAAACCCTCCATACTTCTAATCAACAACTACTTGACATTTAGCACCCCACAAAGTCCGTAGGCAAACTACTTTATAAACACTCTGTCGCCCATGCCTGGAACAGACTTCCCCTTGACTTACATACAATTCCACACACCTCCCACTTTAAAACTAAACTAAAAACATATTTTCTTAGTTCCAGGACCTGCCCTTGCAATGACCCCACTTAGTCTCCCCCCCACACTCTCCCTTATTAAGGACCCCACATAGTCCCCCCTTTCACTTCTCATAAGGTATTTGCATAATTCCACATAAACTGCAGCATTATATATTTACTTTGTTTTACTGCTCTACCTAATGCATTATCTCACTGTAAAATTATATGTTTCTTAACGTCTTTTTTGGCTCCTTCTCCATACTTGGAACTTTAACTTGTTTGTATGTACTCAACAAAAGTAAAACTTTTGCTCTGTATAATTGTTTCTCACCACATTATTTTTGTATTAATATGATACTCTGTAATAGAAATGTATTGTTGGAGCTTTTCTCCTCGGGTCTCCACTGAAAATGGGCTACAAGCCAAGTTGGACTAACTCAGTTAACAAACGTCAATAAATAAATAAATAAATAATACAGTACACAGATGACTCCACAATCATTTCCATCACCAACAACCCTACTAATCTGCTCACCCTCACACAAAGATCTTTCAACCTCACCGAAACTCAGCTTACTAACAACCAACTAATACTTAACCCCAAAAAGACAAAACTCTTCCTCTTCCTCCCCAAATCCCTCTACCATCTCAAATTGTCATTTACCATCTCTTCACTTAACACTATTATTGCTGCTGAAACCCACACAAAGCTCCTTGGAATAATCATAGATGATCAACTCAAATTTGACCTCCATGTCCAGAACCCCTACAGTTCACAAATCTTAACAAACATACAGTCTTCTCTACTCTCCAACCTCAAAACCACCTATAAAAAAGTTGCTAGATTTGCTTCTAATCTGCCTTCTAAATCACACCACTGTCATGCCCTCAGGTCACTCAGATGGCTAGAGTTTTCTAACCAACTCTTATTTACCAATCTCCTCATCATCCACTATATCCTCAATAAACCCTCGGCATACCTTAGCATCTCCTCACATATCTCCCTCTATAGCCCTCTTCAATCCTCAGAAGCTCTGATCTATGTCTTTTGCAAATTCACAAACCTAAAAAAATCTTTTGAACAGAACCTTTACAGTTATTCTCCTGCTATTTAATGGAACAAGCTTTGAACGACCATCAGAAATGTAACCCAAGTTCATGAATTCAAGAAATCACTCAAACAATATCTAAACAGCATCTGGACATGTCACTATAACAACCCCACCCTCTACTCTAAGTTATCTCATTCTACTAACCTCCTTTTTAACTAGAAAGTCTCTTGACTCTCTCCAGGCTCCTTTACTTCTCAGTTCTGGATTCCTGCTACCTTATGTCTTACCTTGTAACCTATACCTAATTTCTATACCTCCTTTATACTACAATTAGAAATAGCTTGAAACAGTATAGTTGTTCTCTGCCAATAATCCTAACATGTGTTTGCTGCGTTCTGCAAGTATCTGTTTCCTTACTTATTACAATGTACAAAGGTCTCTTTTGACTTACTTATACTGTTTATTGCTATTTTGCTAAACTTATTGTATTATACATTACTTTATCATGTAGTTATTTTTATATTTGTACTCTGGAGCTTTACTTCCCGGGCCTCCTCTGAAAAAGGGCTATAGCCCAGTCAGACTATCCTGGTCAACAAATGTCAAATAAATACATAAATAAATAAACACTATTAATAGCTATGTGCCTGGTGTCTTACTGCTGTTTCTAACAGTTAAAGTTGAAATCTGTGGCATTATAGCTATTAAATGCATGCCTGCTACTTCAAATGGATTATTGCTACAATTAAACTGGTTTTCTTGATTTTTTTGTCTATGGTAGCATACCATACTGCATTCAGCTTATTACCCAGGACATATAAAAACAGGTAGGTGCATTTTTAAACTGAATACATCTACTGCATGCATAAAATGCTACTGTAAAGTGCAGAGTGTACATAGAAGCTGTAGGCTTAGAGAGAAGATAGCTTCATTTAGAAAGAGTGTTGTAGGACCATTCGGGCATTTTAGTTAATCCACACTATCTGCATGAATGTGTTAACAAATATTTATTTCAGAGTTAAAATAGTCTTATCTCTAGCACCTCCATTGCCCTTTAATAAATGAATGCCCCAGGGATCTATGCACACCTTGCTGTTGTTTTCAGTCTTTATTAACAAACTACTCCCCAACCACCATAACCTTCCTATTACTCTTTATGTAGATGACATGGTTATCCTTTACTTCAGCACCTCACACTCAGCTATTCAATCACAGCTGCATTCTGGCTTCCATATCTTTAATTCTTGACAAAAAACATAAGGTACTCCTAAACCCCTTCAAAACAAAAAGTATGATATTTAGAACCTTACCTAAGCTGATAAAAAAATCCTAAAAATCTCAACATGGCAGACCTCAATGGTACCCCATTAGAAACAACAATGTAATTTAAATACCTGTGTTTATGGCTGGACCAGTCACATAGCTTCCATAACCACAGTGAAATCCCCACAAAAGCCATCAATTCTCCTTTCTTTTGGTCCTGGAAAATATCTCCCTTTCTCTGCAAGCCAGCCAGAGCTGCAATAGCAAAAATGTCCTCTCCCCATTATAGCCACAGCCTGTATAAAAACTCATCCACTTATAGTCCATTGAAAACAAAACCTACCAATTAATTTCCAACTCCCCCCTACACACCTCCAAGAACATCATTGCATTACCTCCCATAAAGCCAAATGGCTTCCAGTTGAACTACTTTTAGGGTCTTTTTTTCTCAAACTACTTCAGCCATGTGCCTTTCCACCTCTTGCTGCCAAGCTTCATAACAAACCACTCCCTACAACCTCTGCAATCTCTCCTAAGTAACTCCCTCACTCCAGACTTCCCAAACCAATCTGCACTGTACCAACCACCCCTTCTCCATTCTTGCATCCAAACACTGGCAATCCCTCCTTCCTCAACTAAAAGAAATTTCTTTCTTCACTGTCAGATCAGAACTCAAAAGACACCTCCATCAAAAATCTGATTGCAAGGACTTTCAACTGGACAAATCAACTAATTTTCTCCTCACCTTCATTACTTCTACTTCAACCCTCTGTGCTTACCTGCTACTTAATTCCCATATTTACTAATACAATTAATCCACATTTGTCTTTATACTTGGTTAGCAATATCTGCTCATTGTTTCAATAGTTGATGTGACTCTCTGCCTTCTGTGATTACTCTCTGTTTGTGAAGTAGTCCTGTTTTTTTTTCTAACTTTTTCACTCAGGCTGTGCCTGCAAATGTTTTTTTGTGATCAGTGTACTACCCTAGTAAACAAACTAAAGTAACAGATAAATAAATACATATGCGTGTAAGGTAATGAGAAAGTTGTCTGCAGCTGGCATGAATATTTACATCTCTCATAGCGGGAGTTAGTATAAGGGGTTGTCAGTAGATTCTACACTGCCTCACAATTTCAACTGTTAGAAGGTTGGCCACAGAAGGGCCTAGGGAAAACTGTGGTTCCCTGGGGACAGTGAAGGCTGGATGGATAAGTACTGTGTACATGAGATATGTAAGGTAGAGGCTGTGCAGATGGAATGAATAGAAGTAGAGCTTGGTGAGCAGAGGGGTAAGCTAGGATCATAAGATCAAAGGATTACAGAACAAGTAAGTTATGGACCCATTTGTACCTTACTGATCAAAGCAGGTCATACCAGAGATGAATTTGTGTATGCCCATATAATTGTCTAAGTTTGTCTTGAAGGATGTGAGGGCGTCACTCTAACATGTAAGGCAGGTTATTCCAGAGATTAGTAAAATATTGGATAATAAAATGAGATGACTTTAAATATTGGATAATAAAATGTATTCCCCTAGCTTTTTTATGTGTTAGTGGAGATTCAGACCCATAGTTTTAGCATTGCATTTGCAAAGCTGTTTGTCTTCATGAAAAGCAACAGATCAGGGAGGGTTGGGGCCTTAAAGGAATGGAATGCAAGACACAACTCTTCATGTTAGAATTTATAACAAACTGAGTATAGAGACAGGGCTTCTAGCTTAGCTTGGTAGCCAAGAGTCTTTAGACCAGTAAACTCTTTAGTTAGGAACCACTAGGCCTTTCTAGTTGTGTGATGCATTTAGACAGGTACATACCAAAGAGG
The DNA here is from genome assembly GCF_019279795.1 of Protopterus annectens. Taxonomy (NCBI): domain Eukaryota; kingdom Metazoa; phylum Chordata; order Ceratodontiformes; family Protopteridae; genus Protopterus; species Protopterus annectens. Next base: position 1,497,827,028 of record NC_056743.1, read on the forward strand.
GAACTGTCCTCTATAACTGGTCTAATTAAAGCAGAGTACACAGGAATAATAACCACTTTTGACTGAGATGAGATACCTTTAGATATCAGTTGTGTTAAACAGAAGGATTTCCTGACTACCAATGCTACATGATAACCATGACCAAAGGAGAGTGAATTGTGAACCAAGGTATTAAAATTCCTGGCTACCATATTAGCTTGGAGCTGGTTTCTTGTTGCACTGTAAGTTGAAGACAAGCATTTTTTTTCTCTTTCTTTTTCCGTATTGCATAGAAATTACATTGATTTCTATAGAATATCTAGGATTTTGATGAATCTTCTGAAAGTGCTATTTAACAGGTCCCCAGTGAATCCTAAATTAATGTGTGCTGATCAAACTAGGACTACATCAGGTAGGCAGAGCCAGGAGGGTGTTAGACACACCCACTCTAAAGTATCATTGGCTAACGCAGGGTGGATGGCACTGCTGCTATAAGCCTGGATATAAGAGATGCATTTGATAGTTTCAGCTGGCAGCATGTGAAACTCACTCTACTGCATTTCTGTTTCCTAAATATACTATGATGTCTTTGTTTGAGGTGCCAAGTTCTTTATCAAACTCAAGCCTTACATTCTGACCAGTTCTTGTTAAAAAAAATAGGGAGGGGTGCCTTCTCTCCTGATTGCTCTCTGCAAAGATGGCATAAACTAAGGTAAAAACTCTTATAGCAGCTTTGAAAAGAGGTTTGAGAGACAAGCCATTTCAGCTATTTAATACTGTAAACCTCTACTTTATCTTGATAATATTTTAATAACCCTCTCCATCTTCATTGGTTAACTTCCTAAGTTTTGACAGCTTTTCATAAGTGGTGACAGAATCCTGTCATGATCACAGTCTTTTAGGTAAATGTTCTTTATTCACAAGTGTTGGTGGTAGCTATTTACTTTTACTGATCACCTAAATTAATGAAATTACTGTGTTCCTGGATTACCCCAGAACCTGAATGGATCCAAGATTCAAGAATATATAAACTAGCGGGACAAGCAAATTATATCCCAGAACAAAGGCTAACAATTATTAAATATATCCTAATATCAGGATATTGTCCTCAAATCCTGTTAAGCATGATTCATTCTTCACAGAACTTTTGTGCTCAGGGTGAGTTTACAGGTAAGGACAAAGATGAAAGTGGAAGTGTACCTTCTCCTCAGGCACAGCTTTATTGAACTTTGTACATTGCACTGTGCCTAGTTATAATTCAAGATGGAAATCGTTTAACTTGTGGGATATTAAATGGTGTGTGTAGCATGTATGTGGGGGGGGGGGGGCATAAAGATGTTAGAAGGGACATAGAGTCTGGAAAATAATATGGTTACTGCCTGAAGAGGAATCAAAGGAATCAAAGAGGTTCTACCAGTTGCTACTTATACTGAACATGTTATGATCTGCTAAAAATGTAACCATTTCCTGGACTGGTTTTCTTTGGTCATTGTCTCTTTTGCCCCAGTAATGCCATGAGTAGTACCTGCAAGCAACAACATGCCTTTGTATTAAGGTCCCTGACAGAGAAGTGTTTAAATTGTTGTTCTCAGCTTTTGGAGAACGTAGATACGTATTTCAAAATATGTGCATTAGATCTTCTGGATAGACAAGTCTGACTGGGTTTGCTACAGAAATGTTATCCAGTTCATTAACATGGCACAGGAAGATGATCTTTACTTGTCTCTCAGTAGGTGCCTTGTACCGGTAAAGGTTTTATTAATGCTGTATCATGTTCCCTTACAGAAGGTGTGAAGAAACTGAAAATACTTTCATCTGTGTTAGCATCTATGGCAGGAGATTTTTACATATTCTCAGATTAAATTATACTGTATGCCAGCATGCCTATTTGTGAAAATGTAAATAAGTTTTGAAATGTTGAGTGTCTTCCTGTTTAAACAGAATGTTTAAAGAATCTGTCACTGCTTTGATACAGTTCTAACTGCGCATGTTTGAGAGGGACATTTTAAATTACAAACTTTGGAGTATCAGCTGAGCAGTGAGTGATGTCATTGGATTGTTCCTTGCTGCTAAGAAATGATTTAGACAGCTGATTGATAGAAAAATAATTTATTTTATAGCTGACTGTTATATTTTGAAATTAGACAGTTAAGACTGCTGGAGACAGCTGAGACTGCTGAACAGAGCTGAGACAGTTGAGACTGCTGAAGACAGTTGAGACTGAGAAGCTGTTCAGTTTGTCAAGTACTGAGCAGTCCATAGACACAAAGAAAAGAGAACTCACCAAGAAAACTGTAAGCTTGCCTTGGCCTTGCTATTATATCTTAGAGTAGATCAGGGACAGTATTTATTTCATTAGATCAGTAAAGTTTATTTATTAAGATAGAGATTTTCTTGAATAATGGGCTGCTATCCTGCAGATTGATTTAAATTTCTGGTGACTGAATTTTAATGTTTATTGTGAGTTATTGATGTTCAATTTTGTAATCAGTTTTACTTATTATTAAATGTTTTTCATTATTTTACATTGTGGCTGGAAACCAGTGTTTTTTTTTTATAGATTATAAAGTGCTTCTACCTATTTAATAATCCCCAGGTCACCCCGAGGCCAAGCTGTTTTGGTCATAGCTATCATTTATTTTGATAATTAGTTTTCATAAGTGGACACCCCTTTTAAAGGGCATGAAGACCCTCTGATTGGTGGCAGAATTTTTGTATTTATTTTGGGAAAGACACACCGCTGGAAATCTGTATCAGGCTTTCTCAGAAGTGTTTGGATCTGCGAGATTTTGAGTGTGAGTGTGTCAGAGGTATTAAATTGGGGCACTTTGCTCTGAAGTGTGTAATAAGAAAAATACATTTGGGTAGACAGAGGTATATAGTCCAGTCCCAGGAAAATACAGCATGTCCCTTTTGTGCTCTTAGGGGAACATTGTGAAATACTACTTTTGTTTAATTGCCTTTCTCATATTGGAGACAGCAGTGAGGATTGAATCTCCTTAGTTACTGACTCAGGATAGTAAGGGACATCATTTAATTGGTGGCAGTCCAGTGGGATATAGCTGGATGTCACATGAATCGGTGCTAGCAGTGTGGGATTTTTAATTGGATGCCAGTAGCCTGAGGGTACTTGTCATTAAGGTATGCACTCTTGACAGCCACAAGGTAAACATTCAGAATTTCAATCCACCACAGTTTTATTTATTTTTTGAGTTAGATAGTCAGAGAGAGCAGGCATGGATGTCAGCAGAAGATTTTAGCAAGATGACAAATATCCATTTGGCTAAATAGTGTGAAGCTAGAGGATTGGTACATGCCAACCTGACCAAGGAAGCAATGACTTCAGCCTTGGTTGCAGCCACAGCTCAGACCAGCTGATCAGAGGATATCCAGTTTGGTGTTGGTGATGTGCAGCCTGCCAAGATAGGACAGTCCACATTTTCATTGCAGGACCTGAGAATCCATCTGGAGTTGAAGAGACTGCACCTGGAAGCTCAGTGTCTGGAGGCCAAGGAATGAATGTGACACCTGGAGGCTGAAGAAAGGGAGAAGCAGCATCAACATGAACTGGAAGCCCAACAACATGAACTGGAGGCCAGAAGTTTAGAAGACAAGGAAAATGAGAGATAGTGCCAGCATGAAGTAGCGCTTCTTACCCTTCGAGACTTCAAGAGGGTCGTGGAGGTAATGGGGAAGGGAATAAGTGGATTCCAGAAGATGAAAAGGTCAGTAAACTTTTTCCTCAGTACAGGGATGGGGATGACTTTGAATGTTTTATTCATATTTTTTAGGGGGTATGTAGACAACATGATATTGACCATGAGGTCTGGGTTCAGCTCCTGACTCCCTTACTCCTTGGTAAAGCTGTTCAGGCTGTAGCAAAGTTAAATGATGTAGATTGTTTGAATTATGAAAAGGTGAAATGTTGTTTGCTTGACTGTTTCAAACTTACACTTGAAACTTATAAGAAAAAGCTTTGTGAACATAGACACAAGACAGATGAAAGTGTACATGATTATATTGCTGACTTCAGTACTTACTTTCACAGACAGGTGAGAGGGTATCAAGTTACCACTGATGAGGGACTGGCAGACCTTTTGGTGAGGAAGCAAGTCTTCAGTACTTTGCCTGATGACATGAGAGTCTGGTTAGCAGAAAATGTGTGCAACTCTGCAAAGGAGTTGGGGAGAAATGGGAATCTCTACATGGCAAGCCAGGCACTACTGCAAAGAAGAGGAATATCCAGTGCTGTACATGGACATAAGGGAACCCATGGGGGGCAGTCTAAACCACTCCCACAGAGTACAGCATTAATGGTAAGGATTAGCAGTTTCAAGTATAACCAGAGGGGACACATAGCAGTCAAATGTCCATTGAGGCAAGGTGAGAAACAGAAAGTGAGGGAGCTAGCAAGTGGTGATGACAAACTGCCAGTAGTAGTTGTTTAGAAACAACTGGATTTCCAAATTATCTCCAGAATGTATATCCAATCTTAGTTGATGGTAAGCAGGTAATTGCTAAGAGGGACACAGCTTCTGAGATAACACTTGTGAAACCTGCAGTGGTTAGAGAAGAGCAGTACTTGCTTGGGCAGTCCACTCCAGTCAGAGCATTGGGAAGGACCCCATTCCAAATACCTTTGGATAGGGTTCATCTTGATTGGGAGGGTGGAAGAGGAAGCAAGCAAGTAGTGTGTTCGAGGATATTCCTGGAGATGTCCAGATATGGAATGACTTTGATGATGCAGTACCTTGTGTACATGCAGTGACACACAGTCAGGCTTGGAGAAAGGCATTTAGGTCCAGTAATCTGGGAGAGACCCAGAAAGATCTCATACCTGAAGCTGAGACTGGCATGGTGGTTGTTTCAGGGAAGGTGTTATCTGATAGCAGTAAGTCTGAATGTGAGCCACAGCTGCTGGTGGGTGCAGGTACTTATGTTCCCTTGGGCACGGAGACTGCAAGGATGAAGGTGAGTGGTGGTACCCAGAGTGACAGCAAGGTACAGTTGTTGGAAGTGACCAGGCATCCTGAAGAAGGGGAGCTGGGGAAGGTCATGAAGGTAGAGTTGAGACAGGCTCAACTTACGGCTCCTACTTTACAAAGCTTGAGGGAGATGGCTAAGGAGGCACCTGAGATTCAAGGTACAGGGGAGGCTGTATACTGGAACAGAGGTTTGTTGTACAAAGAATGGACTCCTGGAGGTGGGCTAGAAGATGAAGTGATATAGCAGTTGGTAGTGCCTAGACCTTGCCATCTGACACTCTTTGCCATAGTGCATGACATTCCCATCTCAGGACATATGGGCATAAAATGTACTAAGAGATGTATTATGCAAAATTTATATTGGCCCAGGATTGAAAGGGATGCGGTAGGATATTGTAGGACTTGTGAATAGTGCCAAAAAGTTGGTAAAGCAGGCAACAAGGTTAAGACTCCATTAATGCCTTTGCCTATCATCAAAGAGATGTTTCAGAGAGTGGCTTTGGATATTGTGGGACCCCTGAGTACTCCAAGTTCTACAGGAAAGAAATACATCTTGGTGGTAGTAGACTATGCCACTAAATACCCTGAGGTGGTGGCTCTGATGTCTGTTGAGGCACAGAAGGTGACAGATGCTTTGATAGAAATCTTCAGCAGAGTAGGTTTTCCATGGGAAATACTGACCAAGGTGCCAACTTCATGTCAGACCTGCTGACTTGTCTGTGGAAGCATTGCAGGGTGAAACATCTAAAGACCACCTCCTACCATCCCCAGACTAATGGTCATGTGGAGATGTTAAACTCTACATTGAAAACTATGCTATGGGCATTTGCAGACCATTTCAATAGGGAGTGGGACAAGTATTTACCCCATCTGTTATTTGCGTACAGGGAAGCACTGCAGAAATTTACAGGCTTGTCACCCTTTGAGCTGCTATACAGGCATAGGGTGAGGGGGGCCTTTAGATTTAATTTGAGAAGAGTGGGAAGGTGAGAATGAATCAAACAAAGAATCTGCTGTGGCTTATATTCTCAACTTTCAGACAAGACTTAAGAAACCTATGGGTTTACCTCAAGAGAGCCTAGCAGTGACTCAACAACAAAAGAAGGTGTGGTATGACAGGAATGTTCGGGATCAAGAGTATGCTGAGGGACTGAAGGTGATGGCACTTGTTCCTGTTAGGCATAACAAGTTACAAGCAGCTTGGGAGGGACCCTTTGAGGTGGTGATGAAAATCAAGGATGTGAACTACATGATAAATTTGACAGGTAGGAGACAATGGCACAAAATGCACGATGTGAATATGGTGGAAGTTTGGCATAATGGTTAAGGTGTTTAACTTATAGGTACAAGGTGCAGGGTTTGATTCTCATGTGGGGTAATTGGTTAGGCTTAAAATGGACCACAAAGGCAGTTAGCCTAGTACTAATCTATTAATCTGTGATGAAACCTTATCATGATAGAGAGGCCCTGCATTGAGGATTGGTAGTGGATGGCAGGAAGGGTCTGAAAGGGATATGATAACTGATCTTTTGGATGAGGCTAGAATTGACAACCCTGGGAAAGAGATCACCATATCACTGCAGATAACTCCTAATCATGTCCAGGAGATAAAAATGGTATTTCAGGATTTTGGGGATATGTTCACAGGGCAACCTGGGTGTACCAACATTGTGCAGCACCGTATGGACACAGTAATCCAAAAACTGATTAAGCAGGTTCCTTAAAGAGTACCTAAGAGAGTGAAGTAGACTCTGAAAGAAGAAATAAGGGAAATGATAGAACAGGGGGTAATTTAAGAGTCTAACAGTCCTTGGGCTTCCCCAGCCGTGCTAGTGCTAAAGAAGAATGGTATGAGGTGGAGTCTAGGATTGTTAGTATATGATATGACCATACAGCATCACAATGGGGTTAATAATGCCTATGCAAATGGATTGCACAGGAGAGGAGTGGCTTGATATTCCCAAGTAGACCCATTTTTCTCAAGCATCAGTTTTCAAGGCTCACTTGAAAGCCATGTTTAAGTCATGGGGGAGGGGTGAAGAAATCGAAAACACTGTCATCTGTTTTAGCATGTCTGGCAGGAGATTTATACATATTATCAGATTAAATTGTATTGTATGTCAGCATGCCTAACTGTGAAAATGTAAATAGGTTTTGAAATGTTGAGTGTTTTCCTGTTTAAACAGAATGTTTAAAGAATCTGTCACTGCTTTTATACAGTTCTAACTGCGCATGCTTGAGAGGGTCATTCTAAAGTACAAACTGTGGAGAATCAGCTGAGCAGTGAGTGATGTCATTGGATTGTTCCTTGTTGCTAGGAGATGATTTAAACAGCTGATTGACAGAAAAATAATCTATTCTACAGCTAACTGTTATATTTTGAAATTAGACGGTTGAGACTGCTGGAGAAAGTTCAGACTGCCGAAGACAGTTGAGACTGAGAAGCTGTTCAGTTTGTCAAGTACTGAGCAGTCAGTAGACACAAAAAAAAAGAGAACTCACCAAGAAAACTGTAAGCTTGCCTTGGCCTTGCTATTATATCTTAGAGTCGATCAGGGACAGTATTTATTTAGTTAGATCAGGAAAGTTTAGTTATTAAGATAGAGTTTTTCCTTGAATAATGGACTACTATCCTGCAGTTTGATTTATATTTCTGGTGGTATTGAGAGTTATTGATTTTCAATCATGTACTCATTTTTACTTATTATTAAATGTTTTTCATTATTTCCCATCATGGCTAGAAACCAATGTTTTTCTTTGGAGATTAGAGAGTGCTTCTACCTATTTGGTACTCCCCAGGTCACCCTGAGGCCTAGCTATTCTTGTCATAGCTATCATTTATTTTGATAATTAATTTTCATAACTGGACACCCTTTTTAAAGGGCATGAAGACCCTCTGATTGGTAATAGCATTTCTTTACTTATTTTGAGAAAGAGACACAGCTGGAAATCTGTATCAGGCTTTCTCAGAAGTGTTTGGATGTGTGAGATTTTGAGTGTGAGTGTATCAGCAGTTTTAAACTAGGACACTTTGCTCTGAAGTGTGTAATAAGAAAAATACATTTAGGTGGACAGAGGTATATAGCCCAGTCCCAAGAAAATAGAGCTGCCCCTTTGTGCTCTTAGGGGAAAATTGTGAAATATTACTTTTTTTAAGTGACAGTCTCATATTGGAGTCAGTAGTGAGGATTGAATCTCCTTAGTTACTGACTCAGGATAGTAAGGGACGTCATTTAATTGGTGGTAGTCCAGTGGGATATAGCCAGACATCACAAAAGGCTTCACTTCTGCCTAGCTCATATGACTTCCAAAAACCTTTCCAGTAGATCTAAAGACATTTTAGTTGCCCATTTACACATATCTCATCAGTTCCATAATTGGTCTAAACATATCACTCAGCTGTAGTGACCTCAGAGATTCATAATGAAAAAAAATGTCAGAGACCTTAAAAAGCTTAATTATTAGGACAGCCCTCTCATTGTACTCAGTCTTCTGTAGAATGCTCCTTGAAGATCTGTGCCTAGCCTTTCAAGTCATGAAAAATCCAAACCTCTTTGATCTCCTATTACTTCACAAAACAAATGGCACCTTAAATGCCCAGTAAAAAGAATGAAACCTTCATCAACATGTAAGATGGATTTATACCATAATGAATTCCTTACCTCTGTATCAAACTTCCACTACATGTCAAGCAGAGGAGCACCCTTGCTAACTTCAAGGTAAACCTAGATAATTAGATGGACAACCTCAAATTCTTACTTGGTCTAGCTTGTTTTCTCCTTGTTGAACTACTGGATATATATATATATTTTTTTTGCTAGGCTTGTAATGGTCTGCAGACTAATTACCCAGTAGTTTCCTATATATTTTTGAACTTCTTTGGCTGTTTTAACAGGAAATGATAGATATCACTGACTTACTTAAAAACACTGTTAAATTAAGATTTCAATGGTAGTTCTTGAGTCATTGATAATGAATGAGAAGTCTGCCTTGTTATACTCTTTATCTAAATTCTTCTTCGTCTACAGATCTTGTAGTAACTATTTTGTTATGCAAGTGGTTTTGTCTGCCACATGAATGTTTTTTGGAGTAGCTATTTCTTTTCATACTTGTGAAATAATTCACCATATGTTGCATGCTTCCAACTTTTGTTGGAACTGTGGCAACATGGAACTGAGCCAAAAGGATTATATTTTTCTTACATATACCATGACAGATTTTATTTTGGAAGGAGGTTACCAGAGCATATCAGGTGATCTGGGCCGAAAAGGGTAAAAGTCTCCATAAAAGCTAAGCTGATTTGGATAATGCTTCCTGATCAACTGCCTTGATCACAACATTCAGTACTTTGGTGCTTGCTAGCAACAGTTGGAAACTACATTACAAAAAATGGAAACACATGCCTCCATTTATAACTTGTGATTATGAAAACTCTCATGCTTTAGTATGTTTGTAATAATTATAAAGCCAGAGGAAGTATGTGCAGAATAAGTATGGGAAATATAAAGGTGAGGTCATAGTTAAACAACATGAAAACTGGGCAGTTGTTTCTGCTAGCGTTTTCTTTTTTTTCTTTTGCCCATATTTGAACATTTTAATGAAAACCACTTAGAAAACATTAAGATGGTCCTTTGGATACTAGATGAATATCCTATACCATGGCACCTTCACATTATTTAATTGGGCAGAGAGTAAAAAAGGAACAGCAAGAAGTATGCTTAAGTGTCCATATGAGGAGCTGAAATCCAGAGAAAAAAATGTATTATTGCCATTTTGTAAAATATATTATATATATAGCAACAAGAACATATTTTTCTCACAAAAAGTGGTAGATAAATGAAACTAAATATCAACTGTGTGGTAGCATCTAAGTTACCTGAAACCTTAAGTCAAACTGTGATTCTTGGAAAAATAAGATTGTGGAGGATGAACTGTTTTAAACAGAATGTAAAGACTGGGCAAGTAACATAGGTTCTGAATCACCTTCTTTTAGCCAGTTTATGTAGTGTAATGTAATAGCAATGATAATAAATTAATATCTTGACAATAACAGAATGGAGATACATGTTCTTTGTCACAATGTGAGGAAGATCCAAACAGCACAGAGGATACCACCATCAAACTCCTCAGTTTGTCATGCTTGTATTAAAGGTTTCCAACCAGAAAGAACAAGCTATGTATCAGAACTTGTAGATTTATTCAGCTCCACCAATTTCACAGCACTGACAGGAAATAATTACTTTAAAAATTAATTTATGAAGTAATTTTCTTTCTAAATACGTTTGGAATATCTATTTCTTAAATAATATCTAAAAAAGAAAGTAAATTTTAATAATATTCCTGTCAGAAAACACCTTGGAAATTTTTCTATCAGCTCCTCTGTTTGAAATGAGTTCCAGTAAGACAAATTCTCAAGATTCCAGCATCAAGAAAGAACTTCAGTCTCTGATATCTACAGTCCAGCAACTTACTGCCAAAATGGATAAACTGGATACTAAAATTGATACCTTCATAGAAAAAACTACAAAACAAATAGATTTGTTACATATAGACTTGCAACAACAGAAGACTCAGATTACAGGCATAGAAGAGACTGTAAATGACATGGAGAATAGGATCCAAGAAGAAGAAATCAACATTGAGTTTTTGCTGAAACAGAACACACATCTACAAACTAAACTTGATGACCTGGAAAATAGATCTAGGCACAATAACATTAGGATTTTTGGACTGCCAGAAAATATTGAAGGTAACAATATTACTTCTTTTTTAAATACATGGCTCCCTAAATCTTTAGACTTGCCAGAAGCATTTTCTTTTGGTATCGAAAGAGCCCATACATCAATATCTAATTCTAACTCTAACAAAAAGTATCCTAGATCAATTATAGTTAGATTTCTATCATCTTTTGATAAAGAGATGGTACTTAAATCTGCTTGGGCTAAAGCACCTGTTAAAATTAATGAGGCAACTGTGCGTTTTGACAATGACTATTCTTCCTTGGTAATAACTAAAAGAAAAGTTTTTCTGCCATTAATAAGAGAGCTTAAGAAAGCACAGTTTAAAACCTACCTTCTGTTTCCTGCCAAACTAAAAATCTTTCTTCCTGATGGCCCCAGAATTTTTGAAGACTTAGACTCTGCATTGCTGTTTATCAAAAAAAATAAGATTTTGGATAAAATAGAGGAAATGGAATGGGCTAGTCCTTCATTAAAGAGGTTGGCAACAGAAGCTTCATGGAAGACTTCAGAGAAGAAAAAAGACTAAAAAACAAATGACTTGTTCTATGTTTTTTTTTTCTCTCTCTCTCTTTTTTCTTCACTATTAATCTTCTTAAATATAGTTACTACATTTTCAGAAAGCCACAAATATTCCGAAAAAGATTTAATCAAATTTATTTTCTGTGTACAAAGAACTGTTTTTTGTTTCATAAATAGTCAATATATCTGAGGAACTAATAACAAGCTATCAATCAATCTGTTTCTCTTTGTGACAAAGAGACTCAAGGTTAGTAATGTGATACATTTTTTTTTCTTTTGTTTTAAATAATGACATTCTTTTTAGATTATGCATTCAGTAAGGGGTGGGGGAGGGCAGGGAGAGAAGTGTAATGAAAATATGATAAGTGGAATAATAACTTATTAATTCCTTGTAAAAAGTATATGTGCTGTTTAAATACTGTTGCTAATTATTTTCCCATGATTCTATTGCTTATACTTGTTTACAAATAATCTGTCATGCTTTAATTACTAATAATTAGAACTAAATAGTAGTAATAATATGTTTCATATCTATCTTTATTAATATAAACAGCAAGTAATATTCCACTGTAGATACTTTTTATAGCTTTCTTTTTTATTTTTCTATTTCTTCTCTTACTCTCTTTTTTTTTTCTCTCTCTCTCTTTTCTTTTATATAAGTACATTTACATGCTTTTGATATTACTGATACAGGCAAATAATAAGATTTGTATAAAAAATTGAATAGGGGCATAAAAAATTACTTGTATTATTTATTAATAACTGTGGGCTTAGTTTCACTGTCATGGAGGCTGTAATAACTTGTAAAATACTTCGCGGAGGTTTTGCTCTGTTTAGTTTCATTTATATTGCTAAATGAATGTCAGTCACTTGCATTTATCAAAATTCCCACCAGAATGTTAAGGGAGACAATTTGGGATGTGGGTTACCTCGTGAATAGTGTCCTCGAGTTGTTTTAAAAGCTTCAACACTCAGAATTCATGCAGAGAAGCTGAATACAGTCAATTTGAACTTTGACCCCTGAATTCACACTGACACATTGCAGATTCAAGAAGAACACTCTACCAGGAAGTAGAACTGCTGCAAATGTGACTCTGATGGAAAATGAACTCTATAACATTTAAATGTGTGTTATTTTTTATAATTACTTACTTATTCATGTTATAATTTATAAAATATGAAAGTTATAATGATTTTAAATGATTCAGTATCCCATAGTAAGCAAATGTGATATTTTAGAAGGCATAGAAAGTAAAACATATATACATATGTCTTTGAAAGTTTACTTGACTGTAACATATTAATGTATGTAAATACTTATGATTTAAACATATACAATGCTACAATTCATTTGACTTATCTAACTGACAAGCATAAATATCATTATGATTTTATCTTAAAAGAAGTTGTCATGTGACATATTTTAAAGCAGCAGTTCAGATATATAAAATACAGATGGCTTTCTTCACAATAATACAAGTATATCTGGGAATTTGCATAGCTATGCAGTATGATTTGTAACCATTTTTATGAACATAAATATTTTATTTTACTGGCAATAATAAGTATGAGAAAAAAGCTTTGATGCAAGTAATTTAAAGTCTTTTAGAAGCTGTTAACTGCATTTCTATGACAGAAAATAGGTACATCTTAATATATGTAATGTCTGAACCATAATAGCATAAGTTATTGACTTTAAATGAACATCAGAACTTATTTTTGCAAACTTTAAATAAATTAATATGTAGATATGCCCTCTTTTTTTTCTCTCTTTTTTCTCCTTTTCTCTCTTTCTCTCTCTCTCTTCTTTTATTTCTCTCTCTCTTCTTGGTTCCTAATATCAAGTTTATTTGAATGTTATTTGATTATAAATGTATTATATTAAATAGATGTACATAGCAGTATGAATTGTTTTTAAAAGTTTCTATTTGTTTATATGATGCTGATTTATCTAATGTTTAGCTTTGTCTTACTAGATAATCTAATTGAAAGATGTTAACTTTAGTTAATAATAACTAGTATTAAATTGATAAGGTGGCAGCTGAGATACTGCTGCTTAGGGTAGGGGGTTAACTTGAGTGGTATGTGCTACTCAAAGTTGGAGTTTTTAACTCCAGGCTGGGTGCAAGGTTTAATCCTTATATTATTTTCTTCTGTTTACTGTTGTTTGTATATAGTTTTGACATCCACAATACATTCTGTAAGCTCATTGTCACTACAAACAAAATTGAAGCTTATACAAAATCCCATAAGAGTTTCAATAAATACAGCTATATTTAATGGTACACCTAAAGAAGGAGGTATAACACTACTTATTTTGTTAATTGTTATTCTGATTATAAGTTTTATATGTTTTAAAAATGCCAAATGACTTCCCTAAAAGGAATTTCTTTAAACATTAATGGACTGAATAATCCATGTAAAAGGGCAAACTTAATGAGATACATTAATTTACATAAGGCCAACTTAGTATTCCTTCAAGAAACACATCTCTTGAAAAAAGATATTGATAAATTAGACACAAATAAATATACAGTATTAGTTAGTTCAGAGCACACTCAGAAAAAAAGAGGTGTGGCTATTTTATGGAATAAAAGTATGCCCATTACTAAAACTATTAAGTCTTATGAAGATGATAAAGGAATGTTTTGTATAGTTACAATACAAATTAATGGAAAGACATATACATTAATCAATGTATATTGGATACCAGGAATTGGTATTAATACAGTGAAATACCATCTTAATAAGATCATGTCATTCTCTACAGGAGATATTATTTTAGCAGGTGACTTTAATTGTATCCTACATGAAAAATATACTACTACTATAGGAAAAAGGAAAATTACATCTAATGCAAAACATTTAAAGGATTTTGTTAATTCTTATCATTTAAATGATATTAATAATCAGATAGACTCAAAATCATTACCATACACCTTTTTTTCTAACAGATATAAAACTTATTCAAAAATAGATAGAGTCTTTATTTCTAACCAGATGGCAACAGAGTTAGTTAACTCTAAAATCATTTTGTGTCCTATATCAGATCATAATTCAATTGTCTTTGAGTTCATGATAAAAAGTACTTACAATGTTCAGATCAAAAGGATACCAGCATACCTAACTCAACTAAAAGACTATAAAGATTATATACTTTCAGAAGTGCAACATTTTTTAGACATAAATAATACTCCTGAAGTCTCCATTGTTTATGTCTGGGATGCTTTAAAATCATATCTATATGGACAAAGTATCAGATGGTATAATAATAAAAGGAAATCTTGGGATAAATAATTATTAGATATTCAAAGTAAATTAGACTCTTATAAGCATAATAATAAAGAAAATATTATGGACAAAAAAGTCATTGAAGAAATAAACAAACTAAATGAGAAATACAAAGAAATTTTAACTCATAAAGTTAAAATAACTTTAGAGAAATACAAGTTTTTGTCTTACTCAATAAGTCCCAAATACTTACATTGACTTAAGAATAAAACAAAAAGATTGAATAAGCAAAATCATATCAAAGAAATTTTCTCTCTAAGGAAAAAGAAGAATGTTTCTAGTCTACCAGAAATATTAGATGAATTTAGAAATCACTTCCACAAAATTAATCATAATAATATTAACATGGAACCTAAAGATAAAATAAAGGAATTTATAACTACAAACATGAATAAAAAACTTAATAAACAACAGACTAAACTATTGGATAAAAGTATTTCATATACAGAGGTTGTTACACAAATAAACAAGCTTAAATCAAACAAAGCACCAGGTAATGATGGTATTATACCAGAGATATATAAAATTCTTTCTAAAAGTACATACTCATTAATACATAAGGTTTTTATTTTGGCTCAAAATGAGCTAATAACTCCCCCATCTTGACAATACACATTTATTTCGCCAATTTTGAAATCCAATAAAGATCCAACTAGATGCACTTCATATCGACCCATTTCATTACTTAATGTTGATTATAAAATGTTTATGAGTATTTTTGCTGATAGATTGAAGACAATCATCCCAGGCATTATAGATATAGATCAGACAGGCTTCATTGTAAATAGAAATACTTTTGATAATATAAGGAGAACTTTAACGTTAATTGATTTTGCAAATAGGAAAAAGAAAGATTTAACACTTATTAGTCTCAATATAAGTTCAGCATTTGATTCAGTAAGTTGGGACTACTTGTTTACCTTACTGAAGTGCACAAACTTTTCAGATGCATTTGTAAATCTAATTGAACATCTATATAAAGGAGCATTGGCTTACATTAAGATAGGAACATATGTCTCACAAAAAATACCCATTTTAAAAGGTACAAAACAAGGTGTCCACTCTCTCCACTATTATTTACTTTAATAATGGAGCCTTGGGCTAATCTGATCAGAAACAGTACTGATATAGAGGGATTTGAAATAGATGAAAATACAACATCTAAAATTCAACTTTTTGCAGATGATGTTCTAATTACATCAGCAGGATCTAATTCTTCTATGCAGTCCCTATTTGATAAAATGATGAATTTTAAAAATATTTCTGGTTTAATATTCAATGAAGAAAAAACTAAAATACTACCTGTATATACACGAAAAAATGTTCTCATTAGTGATTTTAGTAAATATATACCCAATTCAGGTCAGATAACTTATCTAGGTATAATATTAACTAAAGATATCAAATCTATTATACATAATAATTATAATACCTGTCTTCTTAATATACAAAATCTTTTCAATACCTGGAATAATATGTTTTTTTACTATGGAAGAGAGACTTACAATTATTAAAATGATAATATTCCCCAAGATATTATACTTAATACAATCAATAATACTCCCACCTACAAAAATAATTATCAAGAAATTGAATACACTAATGTTAAATTTCCTATGAGCACCTAATAGACCTAGGATTGCATTAAAGAAACATACTAATAGCTGGTCTCAAGGGGGCATTTCTTTTCCAGACTTTAACTTATATACTATCTCTTCTATTATAAAAGTTATTACTTTGTTAATAGATCAGTCATATGTTGCAAAATGGAAAGATTATTGGGAACTAATTAGTATTCACTTCATGAAAATCTCTTTAACACATAAAAATATGATTGTAAATAACTCCATGCTATGGTTACTAAAAGAATTCTGTACTTCACCTATTACACCAAAATATATAGTTAGTTATCCATTAAACATTATTATTAGTTATCATAATTTTATATTCATGCATCCTAAGTATAAGGAATGGAACTTTATTATATTCCCTATAATGTATACACTAGGTATGCTTTTGTCATCCACTTCTGAAAGAACTCATTTAGTCACAGAAAATGATCTAAAGTACTGGTATTAGTTGCTATCTGATAATAAAGTTAAAAGTTTAGACTTCTTAAAACAAGAATTTGATCTGAGAGAAACTTGTTGGTTAGAAGTTCAGACCTTTAGACATCTCATTAATAAAATTGATTTAATATCTATAACAGTTAAAGAATCTATTCCAACACTGATTGATTACTTGATATTAAATTTACAACATAATGTTTCTGATAAAGGTAAGCATTCATACATACATACAATTATTAGAGAAGAAACTTATTACAATGTAGATACCTATTGGAATTATTTTACTTCCATTAAAGGTGAATTACCAAATCAACAAGATAAACAATATATATATATTGGAATCTGCCTATAAAACTACTTCTTCCATTATCTGGAGACTTTTTACTTGGAAATTTTTACATAGATCCTTTTATACACCTTTGATGATGAATAAAATAAATAATAAAGAAAATCTATGTAAAAGATGCAATGTAGAAATTAATGCTGATTGGGCACATATGTTTTATGACTGTATAAAATTGAATGAATATTGGAAGTCAATTAATGATTTTTTGCAGGCTCTTTTTACAGATAATTTCATTATTTCTAAATCTCTTATATTATTCAACACTCCTGTACCTCAAAGTGTTAAAAAGATTAAGCTTCCCTTGTTATGGTCTATTCTAGCAGTGGCTAGAAAAATAATAACCAGAAATTGGATTTCAGATACACCTCCTTCGTTTAATGAATTAAAAAATGTTATGACTGTAGTGTGCCATATGGAATTGATGACTATAAAATCAAGAACTACTAGAAAAACATCTTACTATATTATATGGGATACTTTACAAAATTTGTTAAAAAAATCTTAACTTCAATAGCATGGTATTTTAGTTTAATTAATTGATTTGATTGTAGTGGATGTCTTTGTAAATACTTTGGTTATTTTATTGTATGTTATAACCATTTCTATTTTAATTACTTGTATAAAATTGTTATGATATTTATTTTATATGTTAAAAATAATAAACTTGTTTTAAAAAAAAAAGAACTTGTAGATTTATGTCATAATGCCGAAATTAAATGCAGCTCAGAATATCAGATATCTGTTTTAGGATTATGATCTTACCACCCAATGGGAAAAGACTGAAATGATAGAGAAAGAATGGAAAGGAAGGGGAAGTAGAAGAGAGGTCTCCAGAGGTAAATCACATGACTTTCATAGCACAACGGTAGGTATTACACATGTGATAAAAAAGCAGCATAGATTAAAAATGATGAAAGTTTGAAGTGAAATAGCATAGAGGTGGGATTACAAGTTTGTGGGGAAAAATGATGAATACATTGTTAAAGGAATGTTTACTGACATTCAAATAAGAACTGAGGTCATGAGAGGTTAACACAAAAATTGTTCTTTGTGTATAACAAAAATCAAAACAAGATATCATGTTACACAAATGCAGAGTAAATATCCACAGCTAAGAAAAAAATGCAAAATGAAGATACCACAAGTTACTGTATCAAATATCTAAGCCTTGCAAAACAATGCTAAGTGATTACACAAGAGAAATACAAACAAGGCAATCACACTCGCTTGATCGGATATCAGTTTCAATGCAAAATGCAGCAGAAGAGAAATAATAGTGAGTCAGAGCATAAAATGAGCATGTATGGAAAATCAGAGGTGAACAGTAATGTGAAAACTTGAATGTCACTCAGTTTGGTGAAGTGCAGCCAACAATGATTAGGAAGATGCCTTGCTGAACAGTAATAACATATAGATCATTATCCCATGGACAACAAAAAAGAAAAATATTCATTCATTGTTGACATATGGGGTGCAGTGATACTGCATGCTAAAATTGTAAACAGAAGAACAAAAGATCAAAGAAATGTATGTGCATGATGTCATGTAAAGGAATGCCTTATCACCCCTACTCTTTTAAAAGGTTTTAATCTAATCATATATCAGTTTTCTTTGCACTACTGAAACTGCTCTATAATTTCTCTCATCAGCAGAATCAAAGAAAAAGCCAAAAGTATTAGTACCACTCATTTATAAAGCTGGCAAAATAGGAGTGTGTGAATTGACATGTATTTTTTTCTGTAGAAAAAGTCAGTAACTGGAATGTCTCTGAAAATCAGGAACAATTTGAAATGTGTAAGTGGTCAATATGATCCTTTCATTTATTCTAAATCAAAACATTATGAAGGAGGCTACAGTAATGCTTTAATTTTATTTTCAGCCAATGCTTTCTCTTCCGGCAATGTAATCTATACTCCCATAATACGTCATTACACTGTTTACGTCACTACATTGTCCTTTCATGTCTTTCAGCACCAGAATCCGTAGCACAAATTATTGTAAACATGTGGTGCATCACTAGAGAAGCATTAGCAGACTTTTATTCAGTGACTCACTTTGATTTTTGGTAGTTGCAATGCAAACTTCTAGACACAGGATACTAGTCTATTTCCCTTTACATGCTTTGTTTTACTCTGCCTCAGTTTACTGCTCTATCAGCCAGAAATGTCAGGTTTGTAGTCATTGAAATCTCTGTTGCCCATTCATGTATAACATCATATAGTAGTAGAGTCTCTTGTCTCGGCCTCTTCAGATGAACAAAGTGCTAAAAAAATCAAAATGGAAAAAACGTGATTTCAAGAAAATCCAAAACAGTATGCAGAGAGACTGCAGATTCTAGCACATACATAAAGTACATGGAGAAATATTTCAACCTTTTTTGTTGTTACATATGGAGTTTCCTTAATTTATTAAAGGAAGGAAAATCACTATATGATGAAATAAAGAAATAACATTTGCATGCAGTCTCATTTAAATGTAGGTTTGCATGTAGTCTCATTTAAATGTAGGTACTCAAAGAAATGGCACTTAGGCTTTGAGCTGGTATTGATAAAACATCAGAATGGACAACATGGAGGGCAGGCTAATGGATATTTGTTTACATTGAATCAGAAAAAAATGGCTCATTAGTGTTCTGAGATGGACTTGTTCCAGTGTCATTGAATAGAAAACAGTTTGCTAACAGACCTTTGAGCAGATTTGTTTACAGTGATTCTGAAACATCCATATCAGTACTAGATTTAATTGCATCTTTCTTTAAAGCATTTCCAGGTTCTCTTTTTAAAGATGTGACACTTCTCTGAGAAATATAAACTGATTTTCTTAGAAGAACAGAAACATGGGATTTTCTCTTGCTTTCTTACACCCTTCTTCATGGCTATGCATAATTTTAATTTTACTGATTTTATTTATTTGCAAACTGGTCCTTCACAGACCATTTTCAGCAACCACCCAGACTTCATGCAAACGTGCATAACAAACATGAGAAACTAGATTATCCAAACAGAACCTACATGATCCACAGAGGCATTGAGCAGACATACATGTAAACATGGAAAACTGGATTATCCAAATGGAACCAACAAAATCCACTGATGCAAGGAGCCAACATGCATACAAATATAGGAAACAAAATTATCCAAACAGAACATACATGATCCACAGAGGCATTGAGCAGACATACATGTAAACATGGAAAAGTGGATTATCCAAATGGAACCAACAAAATCCACTGATACAAGGAGCCAACATGCATGCAAATATAGGAAACAAAATTATCCAAACAGAACCTACAGGATCCACAGAAGCAAAAAGTGACCATGCATACAAACAACCACTTTGGCACTGTACTATCTGCTGTTAAAAGACTTTAATAACTTCAACACTAAAAACAAGTTTCATCCTTATAGAGTTGAAAGTTCAAGAAAAAAAATGCAGACTCCAGACAGACTGTAGATGGAAGTCAAGACTGAACCAAAGATGCAAAGACTGCAAGGACCAAATCTAGAAATTATAACCACTGAGACACATTGCTAAATTCTCGAGAAAATTAGAATACCTTTTTATGGTAAATTCTAAAGGAATGCAGCTCCATAAGGATATTTGGCTTTTTCCTCAAGCATGAGCCATAGCCTTAGCCTTTCAGTACTGAAGCCATTTTAGAAGCAGTATATGCTATTTCCATGTGCCTACTACATGAGAAGTGGATTCTGAAATTACAATAATTTATTTTGAATCACTTTAACTCAGTATTTCTAAACCAAACCATAATAAACTTTTGAAGTCCCTTTTGAGATTGGTATAACCTGTTCTTTTCACATGCTTTGTATTTTGAAGGCAGTATATGCCATAAAATAAAAGAGCCATTTGATTTATTGGAAGTTGTAAGTGGGACACAAAGGTAAAAACTGCTTACTGGAGGAAAGTTCTAATGTATTCTCCCTGTCTGATCATACCTCTCAACTTCTAAGAGTAAGAAATCTAGAACAAAAAATAAAATAATGGGGGGGGGGACAAAGTATCAAAAACAGGGATAGGTTTTAAATATTGCTCTTATAGACTTAGGCAGTGCCAGTTACTAGAATAACAGCATTCTCTGAAGGAATCGAAGTCTGAAGCTCAAATGTATGTCTTAATATAGTGACTTAATCCTCAATGATTTGCCAGAAACTCACGCATTTTATGAGGAACAGACCAAAATATGAGGCTAAAATCTGAACATTCTGCAAAAATCTGGGCAGTTGCAAGGTATGATGCTTTTACTGTGTACATAACAGTGTAGTACTAAAGTGCATGCTTCTGTTCCGTGCAATTAACTCAGTATTGCTCTTACCCTATGGCATTTAGTTTTAACTCATTCCCTCCAATGGAGCTCTTTTGAGTTTGTAATCTAACTCCCAATGAGTGTGGCCTGAGCCTTTTAAAAAATGAAGTTATCACCTCACAGTTAAAATATTCATATCTCTATAACCATAAGCGTTATTAGAAAACTGTACATGGCAAACTACTCAGCACAAAGTGACCTATACAGTGGTTGCATCCATTCACTTCTAGGTCTTAAACAGGATTTCATTAAGCACAATTACCACAGTAAATAAAGACTGTTGTAATGCTGCATAAACACCTTATGATATCTCAGTATGCATTCAAGCAACATGCTTACTGCTGGCAGTGCCTTCTTCATGTAGCTGTGAACTTTCATATAAGACTAAGCAGGTCTTTCTGTGTCAAAGGATTGTTGAGATATTTGCAGAAACATGACAATTGTTGTACTACAAATAATTAGTACAGAGGTCAAATATCAATACAGTAGTGTTTGACATAATGTATGCTTTAGGATGAAAACTTCTAATATCTTGTATGGTTTCGGAATTATTAATTTATTAGTACCTACATAGTGTGAAATGTCACACCTCTTGTAGCCTACACATATCCTTGCATTCCAGAGCATTTTCTGAAAATTCAACTTAAAAGCATGAGATAAACAAATGTAAATATTTTGTGAATAATAAAAGCTATCGAAATGGTACACGTAGGATTGTTATCAGTAAGAAGTATTCTTTACGGTGATAATAGTTGGTGAATTCATAGTCTGTATAAATACTATAATATATTATAATGCAGACAAACCCAGAATTACATTTTAACTTTCACAAACAGTCACTTCTTAGAAACTGTACAACCTAGACATATATTATTAAAAAACTTTTGTTAATAAGATGTAAACTTTCACATGATAGCTAGATCTTCCATTCTGAGTGCATGCTTATTGAGATATTTGCAAAATATGAAAACATATGCATAATTGTATAATTATATCAATATAAATAATACTGAATATCTTTCAAGATATGCAACTTACATTGCAAATATCAGTGACAGTTTTCTTCAACAACAATAAGTGGACAAACCATTATCAAAACCCTCTCTCCATAAGTCTGCCAAGTATTCAGAACACTATGTCTGGACAATTCCCATCAGTTTCTCCTGCCAGCCTGGTTGACATGGGCATATTGAGACAGTGTAGCAACTGCCTCATGTTCACTGTCAGCCCTCTTCTCCTAGCACATAATTCTTCTACTTGCAAGAAATGCATCTACATCAGTAACCTGAAATCCATGCTCTCTCACACCATAGTCAGTACTCCTGACAAAGAAGAGATTGCCAACAAAAACACCACACCACCCACATCACATAGCCAAGCACAACACACACCTGCCTATGCAGTGGTCCTCAATAAAACTTACCTAAACAACTGGGACCTCCAAAACACCCACAAACATTCCACACACACCACCAAATACATCACATACAGCAGATAATACATCAGTGTCTCACAAACACAACCCATAAGGCATAACAATAAACCAATGGAAACAATAAGGCATAACAATAAACCAAACATACTAGTCATTGGTGACTCAATTGTGAGACATACAGATATCGCCCTGACCAGACCCGACAAAGAGAAGGTCATGATCAGTTGTCTGTCAGGTGCCAAAATCCACCATATCACGCATGCACTTAAGTCTCTCCACAAAAAGTACAAGTATGACTCTGTCATTGTCCATGTTGGTGTGAATGACTTGAGACATACCTCCCTGGACTATATGAAGAGAAACATGATTGAACTTTCAGAGTATGTGTTCCAGGTGGGTCTATATTATATTTTTGAATGTTTCAAACATTGAACACCATATGGTCGACACCATATGAGCGATGTTTGAAATTTTGAAAATATAATAAAAAAAAAAAACTATACTTACCTAAATGCTGTAGGCGGGGGGCAAGTCCCCCTGCACCCCCCATTTGGGGGGCTGTGCCCCCCACACCCCTGCTACTTAAATATTCCTACTCCAAGATTGCATTGCATTGAAGTAAAGGGAAAATATTCCCTATGGCGATTTCTGGGTTACGTGCATGATGTTTCAACGTTTCGACCAATCGGGTTTGCTCAATACGCGTTCGCCATTTGCAATTTTCGATCACGTGATAGGAACTCTCCCAAGCAGGTATGATCCTAGCCCTATGCAACATCCTACCCTCACCAAGAATGATACCACAATACCAACAAAAAAATAATTGACTTCAACAATTGGCTTAGTTTCTGGTGTCTTTCCAAGGGGATCCAGTATCTGTCTGCTTGGGATGACATGGTTGACAGGTCTTGATGCTTTGCCAGAGATGGCCTCCACCTGTCATCCCTGGAATTCAGGATCCTGGCTAAGGCTCTTGCCTCCCCCATTGTGCCTTTTTTAGGCAATGTCCGTAAGACAAATCTTCCAACATAATAGATCTGTCAAAAAGCAAATTGATGGTTATGCTGCTTAACGCTAGGAGTCTTAACCTGAAAATGCACTCACTGTAGGCTCTCCACACTGGAAGATGCCGATGTCTGTGTGGTCATGGAAACTTGGTTCAAGGCTGTAGAGAGCACCCCTGCCTTACCAGGCTGTACCTCATTCTACACATTCTGACCCCAAAAATGAGGTTGGGAAGACTAAGGGGGTGTAGTCTCTATCTTCATTAAGGACAGACACATCTCCAGACTGGTTTGCCAGCATGATGCACTGGAATCACTCCAGGTGCAACTGACAGTTGGCAAACACCCATCCAAATTATAGCCAGCTATAGACCCCCCCTTCATGACTCAGGACACCCACTCCTCCTACCTGGACTTACTTGACTCAATCAAGGTACTGCGTAACACCCTGATCTTTGGTGACTTTAACTACTGCAATGGGTGAACTATTCCTACACTAATGCACTCACCCAATGATTCCTTGACTTCATCAGCTCTAATCAACCAGACCAGCTTGTCTTATCCACCACAAGGAGACATAACATTCTTGACTTGGTTATCACCAACATGGGTGACCGCTGCACCACTCCCATAGTATGTTCTTACCTGGTGAAATCATATCATAGGTCTGTCTCATTCAAAATGTCTATCTCCATCAGCTGTAACCAGGCTAAATAACTTATCAAAAGCTGAATACAACCTCCTAAGGGAGGGTATCAATAGTGTCACTCCACTGCCCTCTCAAAAGGATGCAGGCAACTACAGCAAACAGTACACCAGTGCAGCATAGCAACTGTACAACTGAATGGACTCAGCCATACCCAACAGAACTAAAACCTGCTCTGGAAGAAAACACAGACCTGTCTGGTGGACATCCTCTTTCAGCAGGCTTTACAACAAAAAGAAGGAACTGCTGTCCAAGGGTAAAAAGTATTACATTTCAAATTAGAAAATCTCCCTCCTCAGCCTCAACAAGCAAGTTAGATCACTAGTCAAAACCTCCAAAGCCAATTACGAATTGAAACTAGCCTCCAAAACCAATCAAAACCACAAAGCCTTCTTCAGTTACATAAGGAACCTCCATGGCAAAGTCCAGGTTTGTTCTGAATTAGTGCTTAATGGTACCACTTACACTGATCCTGTTGACTTAGCCAACCTGCTAGGTGATAGGTTCACCGCAAACTTCACCCCCTATCTCCACCCAAAGGCCCATTCGATATCCCTGATTCTTGTCCCACATCTAACATCTCAGTAGATCAAGTGTTAAAGGCCCTATCCAAGACAAAGAACACAGCTTCCATAGGACTTGATAGTATCCTAGGCTGTATTCTGAACCGTTTCAAGCAAGAACTAGCTTCACTATTGAGCACCCTATTCAACCACAACCTATGTACAGACTTCATTCCAGCAGAGCGGAGAACTGCCATTATCATCCCCTTGCACAAAGTTGGTGCCACTACTGATCCTGGAAACTATCTCCCCATTAGCTTGACAAGTCTGATCTATAAAGCCATGAAGTGTATTATTATGGTTCTTATAAACAAGGACATAGGCAATCTCCAAGCACTTGACCCTACCCAGTTTGGATTTGTCAAGGGTAGATGTTGTCTGTTGAACCTGGTTGAGTTCTTTGAGACTATCACCAAGGCCGTGGCTGAGAGAAAGTCAGTACATACAGCTTACCTTGACTTGACCAAGGCCTTTGGCATAATCCCCCACTCAGGCATCAGTTAAAAGCTACCGCAACTTGGCATAAATCCATATCTGATCAGGTGGGTGATCAATGGCTCACTCATAGGACCCATAAGGTCAAAACAGGTGCCTCCACCTCCTACAGCAGACCTGTCACTAGTGGTGTTCCCCAGGGATCTGTCCTGGGACCCCCACTGTTTAGCATCTACTTCTCAGAGGTCCCGGCAAAGACACAAGGCCTGTGGCTGACCAAGTTTGCAGATGACTGTAACTTGGGTGCTGTAAGTGACTCCCCCAAATGATGTTAAGATACTGCAAGAGTGTCTCACAGCAACAAATGACTGGTGCCAAAGTCATGGCCTTAAGTTAAACACAAAAATGTATTACCATACAATTCAGTAAAAACACAGCCCCCTACTGATTACCACATCAACAGCAACCCCTAAGCACACAGCCTGTGGTGAGAGACCTGGGTACTCAGGTTGACAACAATCTCACATTTGACCATCATGTAGCAGCAGTGGTCAGAAAAGCCTTTTACTTGGTTCATCTCATAAGTAAAGGGAATGCATCCAGAAAAAAGGAGGTTATTACCTCTTTGCACTCCTCCCTCATTAGGCCAATAATTGAGTATAATGCCCTGTTTGGTATGTACCTCTCCAAACACCTGTAAAAACTGGAAAGCCCACAGAAATACCTCACAAGAGAATCAATGGCTTTCAACACATCCCATGTGGACAGGTTCATATCACTATCACTCTACTCGATATCATACAGATTGCTCAGAGGTGATCTGTGTCCCACCTACAAGGCAATATCAGACCCTACCCTACTACAGATGCTCCATATCCATAAGTCTTACTCCTTATGCATTACCCACTGGAAATGCCTACATCTAATATGCAACATCAACAAAACCTGCTGGAGAGACAGGTTTGTCTCCCAGAGGCTGCCCTGTCTCTGGAATGGACTTTTTATACATGTCAAACAGAGTACCTCGCTGACCCTCTTCAAGCGCAACCTTGATGAGTGGATGGGAAACCACAAATTTGTCCCAGGGTTTCCACCTGTGTCTCTCATTGACAGGGGTGATAGGTGCTGATTGTGCTTTCTTTTTGGGGGATAAACTGTTAGCTAGGCTTGTAAGGGCCCCAGGGCCATTAGCCTAGTAACCTCCTATGATCCTATGATCCTATGAATATTTAAGGTTTCACCTGATGCTATATAATTGCTTATATGTTACTTGTTTTGTGAAGTATTAAGAACATATGGAACTATTGTTTATTATCATTTCTAACAAATAACTAGCAATATCTCCAATATAGTGTGATATAAATGGACACTGGCAATTAATTTCCTCATCTTCTAGAGTGACATTTCACATGATACCCCTCAATAACATGTAAATCTCTGTTTTGAAAATATGACCATAAATATGAAAACATGAATTGTACGTGGCAAACAGCGATTAAGTTTTCTACTACAGTACATTGTATAGTAATGATCTTAGTACAGTTTTGTTAATAAATCCATACCCTTTCTGATGCTGTCTATTATTAGCTGATAAATTGCTTAGTTAAAGAGGCTAGACCAAAAAAAAATGTTCTGGATGCCATAAGAAGCTATGGGTGTTAACTGAAAGTATACAAAAAGGTGTTTTAGGCTTGAATGAATTAATGCAAATGTGGAAAAAGCACTATTTGATGACAAGAGGCATCAGTAAGATGTCAGGAGGAGTTGCTAGGCCTTAATGAGTTAAGGGCATACCCTAGGATTTAGAAATAGCAAATCATGATAAGCAGGTGTATTTGATGAGTGGTCATGCAGAGGAGAAGAAAATTCAGAGACAAGCACTGTGGGAACATGGCAGACCATAAAATACTATGTCACTATGCAAGTGTCTGTATAGTGATACAGAAATGAGAAACATTATCAAAACAAGAGCAATGATGAATGCAGATGAAGGTAAACAATATGGCAGCATGATTCAGAAGCATATGTTTTGTGTGATGAAATGTCACTGCCAGACTTGCTGACCGCAGTAAAATCCTGGAGTTATGGGAGTGAGAGACCATGAAATCATGTATAGGATAACTGTAGCAATAGTAGATACATATATGCAAGAAATTAGTCTCACAGTTAGTAGTCATGGATATGTATGTGTGTAATCACCCACAGCACCAGCAAGTCATCTAGCCACACCTAACATACATTACCTTGCATGACACAGAAATAGTAGATTGTGGCTAGAGGCATCATTCAGGAGGTAGTTGAGGTATGGTTCCCTCATATGCATACACATATAATGTGTGGAGCACCCATCCCTGTAGTCTGCAAGGTATGTGTAGTTTTGAGATTTTTAGCTGCTCGGGCCTTTCAGTGACTATCAGGGACAAGATTAATTCATCCCAGGCATCTACCACAAGAGTACCCCCCCCCCCCACAGTTCTTTGTGCCATGTGGAGGAGAGCAAATCCATGAGGGCATTTTATGACACAACTCATTTCCCTGAGGCACTAATAGAAGCAAAAAACAGAGCCAGCAACAAGTAAGCCATGTGATGAATAGTAGTTTATTAGAAACTACTAAGACCACATTCCATGCTTAGAAAAAACAAACCGGTTTCGGCCAACATAAATCCTGGCCTTCTTCAGTGTAATACAAAAAGCATAATGATGGTATAGTCTTATATAATAAATGAAAACATATCATTGGTTGACATTTACATATTAATTGGTGAACTCATGAATATTTATGAATGGTTAAGCCAGATAGACTGATAAAAATGTAACTAGAAAAATATATTTGAAAATTCAATCATAAACATTCATTTAGTCCTGGATTAAATAAAGCCCCAAGTTTTGTAATCCATTTTTTCTCCCTAGCATCAAGTTTCTTGTGCCAACCAGATTTGTGAGTTCGATCACCAATAAGTTTATCTATAATAATAAAATGGAATTGTGCTGTTGTATGTGTGAGTGTGTGTTTATATAGAGCATTGGTAGTTCTTTTACATTTAATATCACTAAGGTGTTCAGACATACGTAGCCTGAATGGTCTAGAAGTCTGACCTATATAAAATGCATGGCAACTGCAACAAGCCATATAAATAGCCCAGTCTGTATTACAATTGGCAAAAAATCGAATATCAAAAACAATACTGCTGTTTCTACTAGTAAATTCCTTGGACTTCAAAATATGTTTGCAATTGACACAGTGTCCACAGGGAAAACATCCAATCAATCTATCGCCCAAAATAGTAGTTTGATATAACACAGGTAATCTGGACTCAGAGTGATGTTTATAATGATTGAAATATCCTGCTAAGTTTTTTTCCTTTACGGAAAGAGAAGGAACAAGTATTAGGAATTAGTGGTTGGATCTTACTGTCAGCTTTTAGTATATTCCAATTATCTTTGACAATGTTAATAAATCTATTGGTATTCCTGTCAAACGTGGTGGTAAACCGAAGTATATTAGACGATGAAGATTTCTGTTTATATGTTAATAAATTTTCCCTATCCAAACCCCAGGCATGGTTCTGGGCCATAGTAACATATCCTGAGCTATATCCTCTGTTCATAAATCTCTTGTGTAGATCCTGAGCATGATGTTTGAAACTAACATCTTCTGAACAATTACGTCTTATTCTGAGAAATTGTGATTTTGGAATGTTTTTGGCTATGTGTTTTGGATGAAAGCTGGAGGCATGGAGTAAAGTATTATATTGGGGGAATTTCCTATAAACTTCAGTTTTAAGAGTGCCATCCTCATTTTTAGTGACCAGAACATCCAAAAACGTAATGGATTTCTGGTCATAAGTAATAGTAAACTGAATTCCCCATTTGTTGTCATTTAGATACTCCATAAATTCATGGAGATATCCAATATCTGATCTCCATACCATCCAGCAGTCATCCAAATATCTCCACCAAATATCAATATCAGGCAGAAACAGGTTATGAGTATCATCATAAATCATGATTTCCTCTATGTAAGCCATGAAGAGATCAGCATATATGGGGGCAAAAGAAGCCCCCATTGCTGTACCCTTGATCTGTAAATAACATTCCTGATCATAGAAAAAGACGTTTTTAGTTAGTACATGCTCAGTCAGATTTATGAGAAAGGTATTGAAACCAGGTTGGTACAGGTTAGATTTATAAAGCCAATACTCAATGGCATCAAGACCAGCCCAGTGGGGGATGTTGGTATATAATGAGCTTACATCCAATGTGCATAGCCACCAATCCTGTTCTAATTGCATATCATTAGCTATGCTCAAAAATTGTGTCATGTCCTGTATCCTAGATCTTACCCAAGGTAGAAGTGGTTTTAAATACCTGGTCAAAAATTGTGAGAGTGGCTCAGTAAGTGATCCTATGCCCGACACTATTGGCCTGCCTGGTGGATGTAAAGGATCTTTGTGTATCTTAGGCAGGAAATAAATAGATTATCTAGCAGGGTCAGTGATGGTTAGGTGTTTTAATGTTTTAGCAGTAATAATCCCATTATCAACCGCAGAATGTAGAAAATCATTGATTTGTTCGCTGAATACTGGTGTGGGATCAAGAGGCATTTTATTATAGTATCGGGCATCACCCAATTGTCGGTGAGCCTCAATATCATAATAACTCCAATCCATAACCACCACTGCCCCACCTTTATCAGCATGAAGAATTACCAATTCCTTATTTCTAACCAGTTCATCTAAGCTAGATATATCATTTTCAGTCATATTATTGGGCATTGGTTGTGAAGAATTATGCTGAAAGTGTAAATCACTGAGTACATTACGTAAAAAAAGACCAACAGAGGGA
The DNA here is from genome assembly GCF_019279795.1 of Protopterus annectens. Classification (NCBI taxonomy): domain Eukaryota; kingdom Metazoa; phylum Chordata; order Ceratodontiformes; family Protopteridae; genus Protopterus; species Protopterus annectens. The sequence continues at coordinate 1,497,857,269 of NC_056743.1, forward strand.
TGCATAGGTGGTGTAAATGATGAAGCATGATATTTGAAAACATACAAGTGTTGCTGTTCCTCATCCCCCTTGTCCAGAAAAAATAATTTAAGATTAATAAGTCTGCAAAAAGAAAATAAATCTTGTGCAAAATTATCTTCAGGTACAAAAAAAACAGGGATAAAAGACAATCCTTTATTCAATAAAGATATTTGTTCAGATGTTAATACAATATTAGAGATGTTGCAAACATTATTCACTTGTTCGTTAATACTTCCATCAAATTTTGAAGACTTGTAACCCTTTTTGTGTTTCCTACCACCCCCCCCCCCTGTTTGGCCTAAAGGGAGTGTTTGGTTACTACGTTTGGGCGTAGGGGACCCCATGGTGTGTTGTGTATCCGTGTCAGTCCCTGATGAGGTGTCATAATCAGTGGAGTCTATAGTATTGCCACGTCCTTTCAAAATGGAACGCGGACGTTTCCTTTTAGAACTGGATGTGTTAATGTTCTGTACATTTTGGAATCTAACATGTCTAGTATATTTAAATGGTTGTCCTTTCTGATAATCAGACAAATCACGTAAAAATGTTTTAAGTTTCCTTTCTTTAAGGCTAGTGTCAAAATTCAACAAATCAGAGCTAAGTTTAGATAATAATGGAGGAAAAAAACTATCCTGCTAGTACTGGTTACACTCCTCAATTAGTTGTAACACCTTAGAGTTTTCTTTGTCAATAATCCTAGTATAATACTTGGACAGAGAAAGGGCAAACTTCATAGAACATTCTTGTTGAATGGATGACCATTCTATGGTAAGAATTTCATCGGGATCTGCCACCAATGGCTGAATCTTAACCCTCAGACCCCTGTGACAAATGTCCTTGGCCAAATAAGCTTTCAATAATTTAAGGTGCCAAACACCAGATCTAAGTGATCTCATGTTTTTATTAAGATCATCAAATATTTTTTGACATAACTGTTCTGGCATCAAAGAATTGGAGTTCAAAGAGCCCTCAGAGTTCAAACCGATACCAAAAAGTGCCAGATCATCTTTGTCAGAAGATAGATCCAAAAATATTTTATTTAAATCCATCATGAAAAGATGTAATACTATATTATGATATTGGAAAACAACCACGCCCTGTGTCAAGATCAGCAGTTAATGATATTAAAACAATAATGGCCTGAATTTAATTGTGCAAAAACATGCACACTAAAGCCACGTTACACACAGGACTATAATGGTATAATGATGGTATGGTCAGACAAGGATTAGAAATCCAAAATAGTGTACACCTTATATATCAGAAATAGATCCTAAGTAAGGCACCTTAAATTAAAAAATGATACCTAACTTTATATTATATGTCCAGGGAGCCAAAATAAAGACAGTGGTGGTCAGAACCCGGATGATGTCCAACTCCAAGTATTAAGTAAGATTATATATACCTGATATAACACTCAACATAATATATTTCTAGTATTAAAGGTAATATAAAGACAAAGAACACAGCTTCCATAGGACTTGATAGTATCCTAGGCTGTATTCTGAACCGTTTCAAGCAAGAACTAGCTTCACTATTGAGCACCCTATTCAACCACAACCTATGTACAGACTTCATTCCAGCAGAGCGGAGAACTGCCATTATCATCCCCTTGCACAAAGTTGGTGCCACTACTGATCCTGGAAACTATCTCCCCATTAGCTTGACAAGTCTGATCTATAAAGCCATGAAGTGTATTATTATGGTTCTTATAAACAAGGACATAGGCAATCTCCAAGCACTTGACCCTACCCAGTTTGGATTTGTCAAGGGTAGATGTTGTCTGTTGAACCGGGTTGAGTTCTTTGAGACTATCACCAAGGCCGTGGATGAGAGAAAGTCAGTACATACAGCTTACTTTGACTTGACCAAGGCCTTTGGCATAATCCCCCACTCAGGCATTAGTGAAAAGCTACCACAACTTGGCATAAATCCATATCTGATCAGGTGGGTGATCAATGGCTCACTCATAGGACCCATAAGGTCAAAATAGGTGCCTCCACCTCCTACAGCAGACCTGTCACTAGTGGTATTCCCCAGGGATCTGTCCTGGGACCCTCACTGTTTAGCATCTACTTCTCAGAGGTCCCGGCAAAGGCACAAGGCCTGTGGCTGACCAAGTTTGCAGATGACTGTAACTTGGGTGCTGTAAGTGACTCCCCCAAATGATGTTAAGATACTGCAAGAGTGTCTCAGAGCAACAAATGACTGGTGCCAAAGTCATGGCCTTAAGTTAAACACAAAAATGTATTACCATACAATTCAGTAAAAACACAGCCCCCTACTGATTACCACATCAACAGCAACCCCTAAGCACACAACCTGTGGTGAGAGACCTGGGTACTCAGGTTGACAACAATCTCACATTCGACCATCATGTAGCAGCAGTGGTCAGAAAAGCCTTTTACTTGGTTCATCTCATAAGTAAAGGGAATGCATCCAGAAAAAAGGAGGTTATTACCTCTTTGCACTCCTCCCTCATTAGGCCAATAATTGAGTATAATGCCCTGTTTGGTATGTACCTCTCCAAACACCTGTACCAACTGGAAAGCCCACAGAAATACCTCACAAGAGAATCAATGGCTTCCAACACGTCCCATGTGGACAGGTTCATATCACTATCACTCTACTCGGTATCATACAGATTTACAGATTGCTCAGAGGTGATCTGTGTCCCACCTACAAGGCAATATCAGACCCTGCCCTACTAGAGATGCTCCATATCCATAAGTCTTACTCCTTATGCATTACCCACTGGAAATGCCTACATCTAATATGCAACATCAACAACACCTGCTGGAGAGACAGGTTTGTCTCCCAGAGGCTGCCCTGTCTCTGGAATGGACTTTTTATACATGTCAAACAGAGTACCTCGCTGACCCTCTTCAAGCGCAACCTTGATGAGTGGATGGGAAACCACAAATTTGTCCCAGGGTTTCCACCTGTGTCTCTCATTGACAGGGGTGATAGGTGCTGATTGTGCTTTCTTTTTGGGGGATAAACTGTTGGCTAGGCTTGTAAGAGCCCCAGGGCCATTAGCCTAGTAACCTCCTATGATCCTATGATCCTATGAATATTTAAGGTTTCACCTGATGCTATATAATTGTTTATATGTTACTTGTTTTGTGAAGTATTAAGAACATATGGAACTATTGTTTATTATCATTTCTAACAAATAACTAGCAATATCTCCAATATAGTGTGATATAAATGGACACTGGCAATTAATTTCCTCATCTTCTAGAGTGACATTTCACATGATACCCCTCAATAACATGTAAATCTCTCTGTTTTGAAAATATGACCATAAATATGAAAACATGAATTGTACGTGGCAAACAGCGATTAAGTTTTCTACTACAGTACATTGTATAGTAATGATCTTAGTACAGTTTTGTTAATAAATCCATACCCTTTCTGATGCTGTCTATTATTAGCTGATAAATTGCTTAGTTAAAGAAGCTAGACCAAAAAAAAATGTTCTGGATGCCATAAGAAGCTATGGGTGTTAACTGAAAGTATACAAAAAAGGTGTTTTAGGCTTGAATGAATTAATGCAAATGTGGAAAAAGCACTATTTGATGACAAGAGGCATCAGTAAGATGTCAGGAGGAGTTGCTAGGCCTTAATGAGTTAAGGGCATACCCTAGGATTTAGAAATAGCAAATCATGATAAGCAGGTGTATTTGATGAGTGGTCATGCAGAGGGAGAAGAAAATTCAGAGACAAGCACTGTGGGAACATGGCAGACCATAAAATACTATGTCACTATGCAAGTGTCTGTATAGTGATACAGAAATGAGAAACATTATCAAAACAAGAGCAATGATGAATGCAGATGAAGGTAAACAATATGGCAGCATGATTCAGAAGCATATGTTTTGTGTGATGAAATGTCACTGCCAGACTTGCTGACCGCAGTAAAATCCTGGAGTTATGGGAGTGAGAGACCATGAAATCATGTATAGGATAACTGTAGCAATAGTAGATACATATATGCAAGAAATTAGTCTCACAGTTAGTAGTAATGGATATGTATGTGTGTAATCACCCACAGCACCAGCAAGTCATCTAGCCACACCTAACATACATTACCTTGCATGACACAGAAATAGTAGATTGTGGCTAGAGGCATCATTCAGGAGGTAGTTGAGGTATGGTTCCCTCATATGCATACACATATAATGTGTGGAGCACCCATCCCTGTAGTCTGCAAGGTATGTGTAGTTTTGAGATTTTTAGCTGCTCGGGCCTTTCAGTGACTATCAGGGACAAGATTAATTCATCCCAGGCATCTACCACAAGAGTACCCCCCCCCCCCACAGTTCTTTGTGCCATGTGGAGGAGAGCAAATCCATGAGGGCATTTTATGACACAACTCATTTCCCTGAGGTACTAATAGAAGCCCCACTTTGGGGAAAAAGGACGACAGCTTCAGCCACAAGGGATTCCACTGAATCAACTGCCATTTGGTCTGCAGGACATGGGGTATAATATACAATGCATCAGCAGGCCACACAAGCAGTATCCCTGATTCCCACATATTGCACATGTGCGAGTTATATCATCAGTTTGTGTGGGATCTACGCTGGAGCCATGGCTAATGATACTAATAAGAGACTCACAAGCCAAGGTAGAGAGCAAATACAATATCATGTTATCACAGGCACAAATTATTGTCAGACATGTTCAAACTACTAAAGGCCTGCTTCCCCTGTCTACATGTCTCTGGAGGTGCTCTCCAGTACAACCATAATTAATGCACTAAAATGTTTACAGTTTTTACATTAGTGTACAATGTGGTATTACACAAACAGATTCAGCATGGGAAGGAGATATAGGAAGAGGAGATCCTGGAGTCTGAAGTTGAGGAGGTGCCTAATGAGGAGCCTGTAGAGGGACAGGCTGCAAGGGATAATAATTTGAGATAGGGTCAGGTGCAATATTCTGTGACACTAGTTAATATGTAGCATCTGGTTTACAAATATATGCCATATTAAACATAAAATATAACACTAACAATGATGCATGGAATACTACAACCAGTGTTTATTATACTATGCATAGACTAGCCATACTGTGCATCAGACACAGACTACCTAGAATGCACAGTACAGAGGCGAGGGCATAGTTGTCATCATATATATTGACTAGGATGGTCATAGTGACAAGTGCCAACAATGGGCTGAATGTGTGTGTGTGTGTGTGTGTGTGTGTGTGTGTGTGTTGGGGAGGAGTGGTGGGTTACAGCTGTGTGTTACTGTGTATTCCATGTGTGAGTAAGTATGGGGAGCCAAGAAGACTAATTAGGAAGGTTGTGATGTCACTACTACATTGTAGTTGGGCAGAGGTGAGCAGTGCTTATGGATGCATGTGGGTGTGCATGGACACAGCTCAGGCAGAGGGAACCTCCAGGAGATCTATGAGCTGCATGTCTGCATCCACAGGGGGGACTATTTCCTAGGAAGGTCATAAGCATGATCCCAAGCATGCACAGTGGATGGAGTGTGTTGTTAGTGTGAAGGGCATGAATGGCATGTTATGCAGTGTGTGGTTTCAGCGCAAACATACTGGTCTCATCTGTATCCACATTGTCCTGCAATGCCCTCAACACTATATGGAGTTGTGGAGTTGGTATAGCTATGTGACCCAGACTGTGCCTTCCCACCTCCTGTGGTGGGCTTCCCCACCAGAAGTGGAGGTAAACCTACCATGAAAAGGGCCATGACCATTATAGGTGACTGAAAAGAGAAAACTGCATCAAACTCCCCATTCTGGCTTTTCATTATAGTGCAAAATGGGTCAGGTCTTCCTACCAGTCATCATGTAAATCACATACAAACGTGATCAGCTCTGCTATCACTGTATTGCTGTCTCCATGCCCTTTATAATAACCTTACACAAACAATGAGTAGTGGCCATTGGGGCACTCAGCTTAGGTAGGGGTAGTGAACTTGAGGTTGCAGGTCACAAGTACAGGACCCCTGCCAGCCTTCTCACACTCAGTACAGCGAGCAGCAACCAGTTATGACTCTGCCTCTGCAGAAGACAGCACTCCCTGTGCTGAAATGACTGCTAAATTCCATCCAAATATGGCAACTCAGGACTGAAGGATGGCTGCAGATGCACAGGAACTGTGTCCTACTTTTCTGGACACAGCTCCTTCACCATATTCCCCCTTCCCCTTTTCCATTCACTGTATAGGAGCCATATCTGGAAAAAGTGGAGGGGATATGGCCATCACATTACCTGTGTCTTTCACCACTGATGTGACCCCTGACTTTGTTGGGATTTGTCTGCCATCATCATTGGGACAAGTGAATTTGTGGCATCAGACATGCTAATATATGCATTGTGGAGGAACCTGACAGTTCAGTTTGTTTGTGTCTTTCGGCTTTTTCCCGGTTAGGTGTTGCCACAGCAGAACTCCGGTCCCCTAATGATTGGCAGTAGAGTTTTACGTGCTGGCTTGCCGGGCCTAACGCACAACGAAGGAACACCCGTTCACACATGTCACCACACAGAAGACGCTCTAACTGAGGATCGAACAGGCAACGTCTAACTGCGAGGCGACAACGCTACCACAGCACAACCAGTTCAGTACCTGTGAAAATATGTAAGTATGCTCAAGTCTATGAATGTACCCTTCAGCAACACCCACAACCCAGTGTATGTAAAACTCTATAACAGTGTACTATGGAACAAGGAATGTTAACATACCTTAAGCAGACTGATGGTGCAGAAGCAATCCAGACCTGCCTGTAACAACACCGCCATCTATACCAAAGATGAAGCTCCACTTGTTATGTGGCTGGTGTCTGGCTGGTACTACAGATAGTCACATACATTATGTCATAGCCATATGGGGATAGCCAACTGATATTCTAAGTTCTCCATGCAGTTCTGTTCCCAGGTCCATTGCTCCACCAAGGATAACAGAGCTGTTTCCGCAGACAGTGATGTGAGGAATGTCTCTGTGTCTGTTAACAAAGACTCTGTCAGTGGATCCCCACCCACTGCCCACCAGTCTTGGCCATGTGAGTTGCCTTGCTGCATGCATGCATAATCATATCAGTGACCCTTCTCCTAATGTGTTTTAGGCTCTGTTTTGTCCACTGACTGCACTGATTTGCTATAAAAGGTCCCACCAGACATGCTTATAAAAGGCCTCAGAACTCACATTGTGGAGTATTCACTCACCATGCTCACAGAGGGCCTGCTGCTGGATGTCATTCTGTGTCTGGGAGAATTTCCCCTTTTGGGGTGTCTATCAGTATCAGGCATGACTATTAGCAATATCAAAGAAATACAAATGTAAGCTAGTGCATGTCACATGTAGCATACGGATACCTCAGCAGCACACAAATATGCTCAGTGTTAAAATGACCTGCTTTACATCACCCACAATGCTGCAAAAGCAACCTGTACATCTGCCATGTATGTGGCAGCAGAAAGTATGATATGGTTTGTAGCTGCTTCTTTGGCAAGTGACAGGGCACAGCATTTCTCTGAAAAGGACATGTATTAACACAATGATGTCTAGTGCAAGTCATGTGTTCTGTGTGGTTATGAGGTATAGTATAATAGTATAATATAGTAGAATAATGGGTATAGTCCACCCATAAAAGGTAAAGTGGGGTGCCACAAAGCAGCGAACGATAGGCTGACCCCTGCCCTGAGGGCAGATAGCCTACTAGTATGAACCTACTATGAGCCATGGCATCATGCATACTGCCTCAACCTAAACTGTGAATATGTATGAGTGCTGCTAAATGTATCATGTTTGTCATCTGTGATACAAAAATGTAATAGGCCCAGCAGTGCAACTGCCTGCCATTTTATAACAGCCACCGTGACAATGACATGTACTGTGAATGTCAACCACATTATGTCTGTCCCTGCAGTATACTCAGCCATTATATGACCCATGACATTAGTGTGGATGTAGCCCAACAGTAGGCTGAGGCCTAAACCAGGGCATCTCTTAGGATGTCAGTGCAAACCCCTAGTGTTACCACATAGGGCTTCTTACATGGGTATGTGTGGAGTCCATCCCCAGCAAAAAGTTCCAGTCTAGACACATAGCATCATGGTACAAATGTAGTCAACAGGAAGCTGATGAAGGCTATAGGCTTTAGGTGCACCCTCTACAACAGTACACTCTGAAACAGGAAAGGCTTATGTGTTTGCTGTAAACCCATGTGGGGCACTCTCTTTCCTCTTCCACCTACAAAGATTTGCAGGCACTCTTCTCCACAGCTACTGCCTAACAAAGGAGGGGATTCTAAGAGTTACACTTGCATAGTCACACAGTGGAAGGCTATGGACTGCTAGCTCAATGACATCCCCTGTAGGCACAGCTGCTAGGTCCCCCCTCCACCCAGAGGAAAAAAAAAAAAAGAAACGCTAATGGGCATAAGTGCTCCTTAACCAGTCAGACCTGTGCTACTCAAAGGCCTTACAGAGTAATGTCCCCTGGATAGCTATAATCCTCCCTGACAGGACATTGCCTATATATGACAAGACATGTCAAGTTACATAGACTCAAACACAGTGTTTCAGATAACACAGACAGAAACAATGAGGAGGGTACACGTAGCCTCTGGCCTAAACTAGAGCCTATGTCTCCTATTTACTACAGCACACATCAAAACTTCCAGCGTTTCAGTTAAACCAGTAGTTCATAGCATAACCTGAGTGTCATATCATATCATAAACCATTCCCTCTGTTCATATTACCACAGACAGAATTCACCTGTTGCCCAGCACACATCAAAACTTCCAGCATTTCAGTTAAACCAGTAGTTCATAGCATAACCTGAAAGTGTCATATCATGTCATAAACCATTCCCTCTGTTCATATTACCCCAGACAGAATTCACCTGTTGCCCAGCACACATCAAAACTTCCAGCATTTCAGTTAAACCAGTAGTTCATAGCATAACCTGAAAGTGTCATATCATGTCATAAACCATTCCCTCTGTTCATATTACCCCAGACAGAATTCACTTGTCCACTACAGAGTACCTCAACCCCTACCTCAAGTCAGTTTCAGGTAGTTCAGCAAACAACATACAACTGCAGCCTAGAAAGCATTACAAATAATGTGCAGGCACCACTTCCTAATTACTTATCTTATGTGAGTTCTGTGTAACTACAGAAGGTTTAGAGACTCATTCTAAAAAAAGTTACTCTTCAGCTTGTTTAATAGCAAACTTCTGTACCACAATGAGCAAACTAATGGCTGCAGCTGGTTTTATCATGTAATTTTTGAGGTTCCCAGTGAAGTTATGCTAATAAGTATATTTAAAGCAAATATTTCAGCATCACACTTTTATATCCTTTTTTTTTTCCTTTGCCCATAATCTCCTACTACTCGCAGACAAAACTCCAGCACTGGCCAGTCTACTAGAACTACAAGCTAAAACTAGACAACTTCGCTCTAGCGACAAAAAATTAATCAAGGTCAGCAAGACCAACAACACAGCAGGGGACTCCCTTTTCCCTAACTACATAGGCAAAATTTGGAATACTCTACTTACTGCTATTACCCTAGCAGGCTCAAAGATTACATTTAAAAGACTCCTGAAAGAACACCTAAAGCACACATGAATATGCACGTTCCCCACCTGGCTGACCCCCTCCTCTCCCACCCTCTCCCCTTACTCTTGCCCTCTGACTTCAGCTTCATCACCAAAAGAATGCAGCTTCTCTAGCTTCCTTTGAGTTCCACCTCAAATTCTAACCCCTTAGTTAATACCCATATGTCACTGCTGGGGCACTGTTATCGATCCGCTACTCTTTTCTTTACACCTCTACTCTTACTCTATACTTAAGCTACTTACTCCTCCTTTTCTTTCTTAACCTGTTATCCAATCTCCCATCTCAGTCTCTTCTCCTGCTACTATACTCCCTACTATGTCTAATCTTTGCTCTCTTTGTTGCTATACTCCCAACTGTGGCTAACTTGCTCAGAAGTCAACTCTATAAAGCAAAAATGCAACCCTTACTAACAATGTTCACCATTATGTAATGTCTCAACCTAAAACATTAAATGATGTGTTCAGTCTATGTAAATATGTCAAATCTTAAGCTTCAGTGCTATGTTACTAGTCAATGTTATGTTTTGTACTATGTAAATTTGAATGCTTCTGTATACACCTTATATTTTGCTTAAAATGTAACTGTGGAGCTTTTCTGCCTGGGCCTCCACTGAAAATGAACATACATCCAGTCGGATTTTCTCATTCAACAAATGTAAAACAAATAAATAAACATCATTGTTGATCTCACAAAGGATGCACTATGAGGCTTCTTTAATATCATATACTCAGATGAGTACCTGAAAAGTTCACTGCACATGCATGGTGAATCAATGTCCCTAAACAGGATGGGGGAAACTACTTCTATATTATGGTTTATAGAGCTGTTAATGTGCTGAAATGGTGGACAAAAGATATATTTTTCTATGGACTGTGGTATGCCATGTGACTACACTAAGGGTGGAAAGGATCCCAGGTAGTACTCTAAGGAGAACAAAATATTTCTGTATCTGATGTACAGACACCAGTGTGGGCATCTTCTGCAGAACTCCTATGAAAGTTCCCATTATGAAGGGGGTTTATGGCACAGACTTGATAAGGCAGTGACTGCTGCTACAAGCATCTTCCACTCTGTTGAGTAATGCAGGCATTACTAGAGTGAACAAAAAAGGCTCTATCTTGACATTCTATGCAAAAGGGAAGAAGAATTCAGAGAGAGAGTTATCCTAAGATAAACAGGCATTGTGATGAACATGCCTAGGGTAACCCCAGGAAATCTATGTGCTGACCATGTATATATCCATGCATGGGGGGGGGGTACTGTCTCCTGGTAAGGCCATATGCTTGAATCCAACCATGCATAGTTGATAGAATGCACAGTTAGTGTGAATGGTATGATGTGCCATGTGAGGAAGTTTCAGCACAGGCATTCTGGCCTCAGCAAACACCATGTAGTACCTCACTGTACCTATGAAAGCCCTGATCTGTTTTTGGTAGTAAGTGTGGTCCTTGTTCAAATATCCTCATCCTTGATAGGTTCTGGCCTAATCTTTCCATCATCCACTGTATGACACAAATAATATACCTCTTTCATACCCACCAGACACTTGTTAGCCCTGCCCATTGCAATATGCCCAGTATCTCCCTGACATATTGCACATATTCTAACCAGGATCAGCTATAGATGGCAAAGTCATCCAGGTAGTGAAGGTCATAATCTCTTGGTCCTGTGAAGTAGAATGGATGGGGTTTGAATTCCACCGATATTAACCAAATAGTGACCGGCCAGGTTGATGGATGAAGTTTGAACCAAAACAATGTCACCTAAAATGTCATGGATTCATGGCACCACTTCCACCAATACGGAGACAACGTCAAGCTGGCACAAGAGTCACACCACTCATACCTAGCATGTTAAAATAAAGAAAAAAGTGAACACAAGTGTAACTCAACCAGTTCAAATGAAAAGAAGGCACAAACTAGTATAAGAACACAGCAGACTTGACCACAATGCAAACTACTCCAGGCAAGGTTTCATTTATTAAGTAAACTAATATAAACCAAATGAATAAAAACATAAAGCATAAGTGCATGAGAGCACTTATGTTTTTCTTCATTTAATTTATATTAGTTTACTCAATAAATTAAACCTTGTCTGGAGGAGTCTGTGGTGTGGTCAATCTGCTGGGTTTCAATAAACAATTTGTAAAATGCAACTTAACCCCAAAAGTATAAAGAGAATATGTAGTTATGTCATGCATATGGACTTCCAGCATCCAGTTCCAGATTACACTGTACAAAGGCCACTTATGGAGCTTAGTCATTGACCTACTTCCCCAGGCCTCTTTCTCACCAGTCATTCCATGAACTACATTGTCTACCAGTGCCCCTTTCCCAAGCTAACTGCCATTCATGCCAATTATTATTTTCACATTATTTGAATACTCATGAGAGGTGTGAGGTGTGCACTCTGTTTATGGACCTGACAAGACACTCATCTATGTTAATCTTGCCTTGCTTTAGAAAGTAACTAAGGAGAAGTAATTCTTCAATCAGGTAGAAAAAATAGTGAGATTAGCTAAATGTATTTTTTTCTGTATCTGTCTGACCCCAAGATTTACTAAACTTCCATGCAGGACTAGCTTTGTCTTGCACGAAAGCGCCCATTTAGGAGTAGGACGGCAGCGCGCCATGCATATAAAGAAGGCGTGCTGCCCATGCTCCTAGGCTTACACGGAGTGTGTATGAGTGCAGGGGGCATGTCTGAGAGCAGAGCTCTCAGAATAAATGTGCCCCTGCAATGCAGAATAACAGAAAGTGGTAAGAAATGAGCGAGACTGCTCATAGGTGCCCGCATATCCCCACCAACATTCCCCATATGTACAACAGCAACAGTACATACAAATTAAACGAAGAAACCCATGTATTTATATTTTTAAAAACCCAAGTACAGTTAACCGTAGGTGCGCGGGTGTGCCCATTGCTTAGCTATGGTTAAAGCAGCTTAAAAGGCTGAAGAGGATAACAAGGAAGATATATGCAGATGAAGCAGCACAGCAATAGTGTAGGGGGCAGAGCATTCGCCTAACGAGGAAGCATTCCTGGTTTGTGTCCCACTGCTACACAGTCTATTTTACATGGCAAAGCATGTTATAACCAATCTTTTTGTTGCAATACTCACTAAATAACACATATTTATGAACTGGAGTACTGCAGGAAATGCACATGTGAAGTATCAGTGTCAGAATGAATAAGGCACTAGTAAGCAGGTTTAAGCACAAATAAGCCGTAGTAAGCATATGTAAGCACTAGTAAGCGTGTTTAAGTGCGTTTGCGTGGGGGTAAGCACCCCCTACACAGATTAAGCAATGTGGAAGCTAACTGAGTATAAGAAACTGTAACCAGAAGTTAGCAGTGCTTACTGCTGTACAAACAGGCACACACCTGCTTACAACTGTTTAAAAGTGCTTTAACCACTCTGTACCCAACGGCCCGTGTTCTGCACAGCAACAAAATAAACAGCCTCTGCAAGACTCGAACCCAAGACCCTGTATAGTACAGCAGTTAACCATTAAGCCATCATACCAGGACACAAGACTGAGGTTTCAACAAACAAATCCTCACGACAGGAAAATCAAACTGAACATGTTAAAGGTATCTATGTACAGTGTGATGTTGTATAACCTGCTACATAACATAAATATGTGAACTGGAGTACTGCAGTAAGGCCAGATGTGAGGTGTTATTGTAATAAAGTGTTGAATTCCCCAGGACCCCATACAGTGTACGTACACATGAATCCCAGATGCCAGGCACAGATATAACATGCAACAAATAATAAATCAATGCCAAAAGGAAAATATAATGCTAATTAAATATTAAGCAACGCTAAGCATTGCACAGCTCAGCTTACTTGGTGTAAGCAATGTGTAGGCTGGCTAACTCAATTTGCCCAGTGGTATACCCCTTTAAACAATGCCAACATTAGGTAAGCAGGTGTGCCCATTGCTTAGCATTTTCAAAACCATCCAGTCATGGGAAAGTGAAGGAAATTTGGCATATTAAACCCCACAGGTGCGAATACTTCCCATAACTGATTGCAGCTCCCTACTGTAGGCGGAATGGCTGGAGTTGGGGAAGGCGCTCGATTTAGAGCACAGTGCTGGGGCACCCAGGAGTCCAGATTAATGGTATGACTCCTGGTAAAACACCATGAGCAGAGACTACTGAAGGGCCAGTACCAGGGCTCTCAGTATAAAGTGGAGGCCTGGGACAGTCTTGCCTGTGACCTCACCAGTGCCACTGGTATCCCCTGGACTGGTGAGCAGGTCAGGCATCACCATGCTGATCTGAAGCAGTGGAGGGGGAATCTCTTGGAGCAGTGGATCCAAGCATCAAGGCAGATGGCCAATGCTCCAGCACTAAGTACGCATTCTACTATGCAGATAATGATTGCCTAGCTTGTGTATACTATGGACAGGTAATGGCTAAATATCACTGTATTTCCATGACAGCTGCAGATGAGCGGGCTGTGAACCAGCAAGCCCATGCTGCTAGGCTGCAAAGACTGCATCGCGAGGCAGGTTAGTAATAATCGTGCATGTACTGTCATAACAAATAAATATAACAGTCCTAGAAAGTGTTGTACCAGTATAAAAATGTATTGTGTATGGGATGTACTGAATAAACTAGACAATATGGCAGGAAGACTGTCATATAGGTTGTGTGGAGCTAAGGGTGTAATATCTAGTGAATAAAATTATAAACCCAGGAGTGCTTGTGTACATTCTGCTGTCATATGTTGTTGTAGTGTTGCATTCTATAAATAGTACTGTTGCATTAAGCAGTGTTACCCACACTGGTGAATGCAGATAAAATGTATTGGAAGTTCAGTATAACAATGTTGGAAGTCCCAAGAGGTCAGTCATATTGTACAAGTGAGGGAGACTTACACAGAAAACATTGGAATGCTTTGCATCAATTACCTGACAGCACAGTGTACTGTGATGTCAACTGTAGTATTTTTACCACACACAGCAGGGGTTTGAATCCCGGGAGTGGTAGTAAGTTGTATGCATAATCATACCCCATAACTGTACAGAGTTTGTGAGAATGTTTAGATAGAAAGCTGTATGCATAATTAGACCCAACAACTGTACAGAATTTGCTAGAATGTTCAGATAGTAAGCCCTAAGCATAATCATAACCATCAACTGTACAGACTGTGGCAGAATGTTCAGGTAGTAAGATGTATGCATAGTCATACCCCTCAACTGTTCTGATCTGTCCAGCATGTCCAGATAAATGGCCCAAATCTGCTGCCCGGTAATCTGTTCCTCTGACATATCAGTGTGATGATCCAAGAAATGTAGGCAGCTTTTACTGACATATAACTGAAAGGCAGACCTGTACATAGTCAGAGAATGTATATGAAAACAAACCTATCATTGTAGCATCTCACCCAAAGTGTATGACAGCTATTCTCAAAATATGTTACATTAACACCTGCATCCTGTCAAGCAGTGACCAGAGTGTGTGCAATAACAGATTGTTAGGTATGTGTCTAACATCAACATGGAATCTGGGAGTATGTGTAGAATTTGTCAAGTAGTATTAACAAAGATTTTCTCCACAGCTATAACAGGTAAGAGGTGTAGACTGTAGGTACAACACAGATCACTTATATACTTGTCTACATGCATGGAATCTGGGAGTATGTGTAGAATTTGTCAAGTAGTATTAACAAAGATTTTCTCCACACTCTCACAGGGATG
Organism: Protopterus annectens; assembly: GCF_019279795.1. Lineage (NCBI taxonomy): Eukaryota > Metazoa > Chordata > Ceratodontiformes > Protopteridae > Protopterus > Protopterus annectens. Next base: position 1,497,872,606 of record NC_056743.1, read on the forward strand.
CAAACACATTGGCACACTTGGCAGGGCCAGGGATACAGTTCATCACTAGTGAGATTGCCACAACACATTAATGTGCAGGTATCACATGCACCACATGGGTCATACGGAGGTTCTATGGACAAAAGGTATGGGGAGGAGTCTGGCATCAGACAGCATGCTTCAGTATGCCACTGGGGGTAGTAGTGAGTGTGGATGTGATCATACGCATCATACAACACATACACAAACCCTCAGGGTGCCAGTGCTGACATGCATGGGTGCATTTATGCATGGCTATGTGGTGGGCAACTGTGCCAGATGGCAATAACAGGCTAGTTGATGTGTATACATTGGCATCAGGCCACATGACAATGGTCTGCATTGTGGCACAGTGCTGTGGTTTCTGCATTTTCCCACACAGGTGGGTACTGTATCCACCATCCAGTCACCTGGTTGACTATTGCATGTGGCCAATACTGTGCATTGCTTGCCATGTATGAGTTGCTTAGTCCATGACATGGACAGTGTCTGGGATGTGCACACCTCCTACATGCATGTACAGTGACATGTGGAGCTGTAACTGGGGTGTCAAGCCCATGTTGTGTGCACAGATTATCATCAGATGTGCCAGTCTTGGCCACCTGTGACAGGAACTGGTAATGGACAGCAGGTTATCTCTGCACCTACATTGATAGCATGCTAACAACATTCCCTGGTGTCAGTGGCATCTGTCCATACAGGACATGTTTTCAGGCATGGTATGTCCTTTGTGGATCACATGTGATGGCACCACAGGTGTTGTAGGTGTCCAGTGGGTAACATGGGGAAGGTGCACTGTCTGCATGTATGTGCCTATTGGACAGATGGACAGGATGCCATGCCCTCTGTAGGCCACTGCATTTACTCCATAGTTACTATCAGTCACCAATATGCAGTATACTACACACATATTGGCTGTTGCCTCGGCATGTGTGTGTGTATGTGTGTGTATGAGACATGTGGTGAGAGTGTGCTCCTGGTAATACTGGGGTTGTTAACTGTGATTTCCTGGCCTTGATGTCACATGTATGGGTATGGATTTGCACCCCAGCCTCTCAGCTATTTCACATCTGTTATCCCTATACAGTGGATATTGTCATATATACTAGGGCCACCATATAAGAAATTTGCAAAATCCACTCCATATTGGGCCCCAGGCATCACACACTCATAGGATACGAGTTACAAACACACACACACACACGCACACACACACACACACACACACACACACACACACACACACACACACACACACACACACACACACACACACACACACACACACCTGGAATGTCTGGGAGTTAAATCCCTACCTCACTAGTTCATTACACTACAGCACTATGCAGGTATAGTACATGCCAGGGAGGTTACTGGAGTGTTCCTTCCCCAAAGGTGTATATCACATTGGCTGACATCAGCAGGATAGCCAAAGTAGGGCATTTGACATCTACTGAGTGTGACTAGCCTAAAATGCATTGCACCCTACACAGACATTGGAACACTCACAAAACATCACTGATAAACCAAAAACCACTCTGAAGCCAATATCCTATGACCACAGTACAAATCTATTAAAATACACAAAGTCACAAACCACAATTCCACACAGTACTCCAAAGGTCAAGCGCTTTCATCAATAGACGTCATCAGAACAATTAAAGCTTGCAAAAACAACCCTTTTATATTAACAAGCTGACTCTTGTTAGACAAAACAGCCCTTGAAATTAAAGTGACAATGTTGTTTTTCAAAACAACCTAAAAACTCCCAACCCTATATATAAAACTAAACAATAAATTAACAATTAATAGTATTATTTAAACATGTTAAAATATAAACAAGGCATGGACAATTATATATGTGTGTGTTGTTTAAAATATATATGTATATATTGTTTAAGAATAGAATAAATATCACCAAGAAGGTTATAAATGGGTGGGTTTTTTTAAAGTTTAGATGCCCGATACCTTAGTTCGGGCTTAATACTAATGTGATCATTAATCCCCAGAGCTACAGTGGCATTTAACCTGAGTTGCCATCTCACTTCAGCTCTGAGCAGTTGGTTTGTCCAATCACCTCCCCTAATATCCTTAACAACAACCTCAAGAATACCAAACCGGAAGGAATGGTCCTGGTTCATGGAAACATGTTTGTAAAGGGCGTTATTTTCATCTTTCCTTGTAATACTGTAAATGTGTTCATAGATTCTCCTATTCAGTTTTCTTTCTGTTTTCCCTACATAAAAAACCCACACACTTGGCAAACAGCAAGATACACCAAAGCCGTGGTAGTGCAAGAACCTGCACTAAAGTTAACAACAATATTGTAGGGTCCCAGTTCAATTGATGAGGTATCTATTATAAATTTACAGTATTCACAGGCCCCACACTTAATAGTCCCCTTTATATTACCTTTTTTATTGGAGACCTGGTTTTCCAGTAAGCTTTTCAAGTTTCTATTGACCCTGTATGTAAAATACGGTTCGTCCCCTATAACTGTCAAAAGTTCAGAGTTCCCTTTGAACATGGTCCAATTATTTTTAATAATACTTTTAACTCCAGATGAGGTTTCCCCATATGTTAACACCATCGTCTGTGTAAAGTCCCTGTCTTGACAATGGACTTGAGTTGTATTAACCTCCATATCACCAAGTAAGGGCTTGAATCTAAAACCCCATTCACTTATCACCTGGTACTTGACGTTGTTAGCAAAATCCAATGGGTAACCCCTAGCCCTAAACATACTGGTCAATAACTCCATTTCAGATTTAACCAAATCCAAGTTTGAACACATTCTAGTGACCCGAACCATTTGTCCCTTCACAATATTCCTCTTCACAAAGGTTGGGTTGCTACTAGTGTACTCTAGGTACTCATTGGAAAAAGTTGGTTTTCTGTACACACGTGATTCAAACCAGTTGGATCCCACATCCTTCATTATTTTGACATCCAAATAATTAATGTGGGAATTCCCACTGTTACCAGTGAATTTAAAGTAATCACATAATCCATTCAAAAAATCCAAAAATTTTTCATGAGTTTCTCCCCCTTTCTATAAAATGAAAAGGTCATCTAGGAACCTAACGTATAACAACCATTGTTCCTTGTAAGGAGATCTAAAGACAAGGGTAGTTTCCCAGTTGTACATAACAAGGTTGGCAAATATGGTGCACAACTGTTGCCCATTGCCACCCCTTTTACTTGTTAAAAGAATTCCCCACCGAAACTAAAGAAATTATTTTTAAGAATTACCTCCATAAGTTCAGTGATAAAATTAATCAAGGTGTTACTCGAATTAGTTTTCTCTACCAAAACTTCATAAAATAACTCAAGTCCCTTGTCATGGGGGATGGAAGTAAATAAATCAACTACATCGATTGTGGAAAAACAAACATCCTTATTATAATAATCTCTTTTAATCCTCTGCAGAAAGTCCCAAAAATCAACCAGAATATGGTCAATAGGGATCAAAGCTTTCCTAACTGTGCGGTCAATAAACACCCCCAATGGGTATGTTATGCTGTTCTGACCTGAAATAATTAACCTGTATGGAGGTTCCCAAACATCCTTATGTGTCATGGGAATCCCGAAAGCTATAGGAATAGTGGGAAAATCAACATTAAGGAAGTTAAAAATCTCCTCATTGATAGCTCCTTGGTACAAAGAGTCCCCCAGAAGCAATTTAATCTTCCTGTGTGAAATATTTATTTAGTTCCTGGAGACACACTCATATTTGGTTTCGTCCTGCAACATACAAAAAATACTGTTGTTATAGTCTTCACTGTTAGCTATCACCATACCCCCACCTTTATCAGGTTTCATGAATCTTAAGCTTACATCACTTCTAATACTATCCAACAGTTGTTTTTCAGTTTTAGTTAGATTAAATACTTTTGATCTATGTTCCCGTAAGGTCTGGTAAATTTCCTGGGAACAAACCTTTTCAAAGGAATTAAGCAAAGGATGTAGGGGTGGGTTGTAAAAGCTCTTCTTCGCAGTGATAAATAACCCTTTATTGTTGTTATAGGGGAGATCTTTGTATAAAAACTTTAAATTCAACTTTCTCATAAAGATTTTTAATTCAATTAAAGTGTCACAAATATTCTCCCTAGTAGTGGGTACAAATTAAATCCCCTTCATAAGTAAGTGGAATAATTCTTTTTTAATCTCCATCCCTACATAGTTGAAAATGTTGAAGCCCTTATATGTGAACAACAAACCATCATGCCTGACAATGATAGTCTCTTGATTCCCTGGCCTCATATCTTCAGTAATACCTAGGACTGGTGGTAATTGTTCTTCTGCCAACCGGTTTGGTTCCTGTAACTGTTCCTCCTCCCCCCTCCCGGGGGTCCTAAAAAAACATTACTGTCATCCCTATACTTGTTTTTATCCTGTAGCCTAGCCGACCTTCTGAGTGGGGGATATTCTGAGTCATATGAGTCGTTGTTACTAACTTGTGTGTCACCTGGTGTTGCCCTATGGGAATTACCATCATTAGTTTGTTGATTATTAGAAAACTCTTCCCCTTAAATGTAAGCTTTGGGGAAGGGATATGCAAGATTGTGCTTATATTCATATTCATCATGTGGTAATTTCTTTTTCTTTCTTTCAATATTAACACCCACATCATTTTCAACCATATCAAAAATACTGTTATATCTGTGATTGCACTTAACAAAACTAGTGTCATTTAAAATAAAATTATTTAATTCATCAATTTCCTTTAACAACACATCAATTCTTCTACTATTAATCTTTATAATAAAGTTCATTAATTCCATTCCATGCCTATCAAACATTTGCAAAAGTTCATCACATTCAGGTTGCCCCTTCTTAATACCATTGGGGAACCTGAAAACACGTAGTCCTTTAGGTACCCGACATTTTTCTAAACATTCATTTAAATATGCGTTGTCACACTGCAAAGCACGGACTTAATGCAGTTTAAACTCAAGGGTAACTAACCTTGAATCAGTGTTATTGGTCCCTTCAGCATTACAATTCCTAAAGAAAACATGGTCGTTTTTGACCCAGTCTTCAAACGGTTATTTGTCTAAAAAAACCTTGACTTCTAGCCCTGGTTAGCATTTGGTTCACAATAACCGATGTTTCTATGAGGTTATCATTACACCGGAGCCCTTGGTTGACCTTACTGATAGCCTGAAATGGAGTTTCCCTTACTTCTCGGTTGTAGCACCCATTCGCTCCCCCGGAAACCGAAAGTGGGGGATTTTGGATCTTGAACACTGTTTCTTGCAGCTCCGAAACTTTGTTGGTGAGATTTAAAATTAACTGTAGCATTCTGTCACCTGAATCTTCCACCTGCTGCCCACAGGGAAAGGGAAGATTGTCCAATTCATCCTTGAAGATAGGAGATAATCTATTTTCATCCATCACAGGTCTAGGAGGCTCCACCATACCAAAAAATGACTCAGAAAAATAAAAAGTGGTTTGAGAGTGGCAAACAACACTGATAAACCAAAAACCACTCTGAAGCCAATATCCTACGACCACAATACAAATTTATTAAAATACACAAAGTCACGAACCACAATTCCACACAGTACTCCAAAGGTCAAGCGCTTTCATCAACAGACTTCATCAAAACAATTAAAGCTTGTAAAAACAACCCTTTTATATTAACAAGCTGACTCTCGTTACACAAAACAGCCCTTGAAATTAAAGTGACAATGTTGTTTTTCAAAACAATCTAAAAACTCCCAACCCTATATATAAAACTAAATAATAAATTAACAATTAATAGTATTATTTAAACATGTTAAAATATAAACAAGGCATGGACAATTATATATATGTGTTGTTTAAAATATATATGTATATATTGTTTAAGAATAGAATAAATATCACCAAGAAGGTTAAAAATGGGTGTTTTTTTTAAAGTTTAGATGCCCGATACTTTTTTAGTTCGGGCTTAATACTAATGTGATCATTAATCCCCAGAGCTACAGTGGCATTTAATCTGAGTTGCCATCTCACTTCAGCTCTGAGCAGTTGGATTGCCCAATCACCTCCCCTAATATCCTTAACAACAACCTCAAGAATACCAAACCGGAAGGAATGATCCTGGTTCATGGAAACATGTTTGTAAAGGGCGTTATTTTCATCTTTCCTTGTAATACTGTAAATGTGTTCATAGAGTCTCCATTTCAGTTTTCTTTCTGTTTTCCCTACATAAAAAAACCCACACACTTGGCAAACAGCAAGATACACCAAACCCGTGGTGGTGCAAGAACCTGCACTAAAGTTAACAACAATATTGTAGGGTGCCATTTCAGAGAGTGAGATGGCAACTCAGGTTAAATACCACTGTAGCTCCGGTGATTAATGATCACATTAGTATTAAGCCCGAACTAAGGTACTGGGCATCTAAACTTTAAAAAAACACACCCATTTTTAACCTTCTTTGAGATATTTATTCTATTATTAAGCAATATATACATACATATATATTTTAAACAACACATATATATATAATTGTCCATGCCTTGTTTATATTTTAACATGTTTAAATAATACTATTAATTGTTAATTTATTATTTAGTTTTATATATATATATATAGGGTTGGGAGTTTTTAGGTTGTTTTTAAAAACAACATTGTCACTTTAATTTCAAGGGCTGTTTTGTCTCACAAGAGTCAGCTTGTTAATATAAAAGGGTTGTTTTTACAAGCTTTAATTGTTCTGATTAAGTCTATTGATGAAAGTGCTTGACCTTTGGAGTACTGTGTGGAAATGTGGTTCGTGACTTTGTGTATTTTAACAAATTTGTATTGTGGTCATAGGATATTGGCTTCAGAGTGGTTTTTGGTTTATCAGTGTAGTTTGCAACTTTCACACCACTTTTTATTTTTCTGACTCACAAAACATCCACAACTGACTTGTGTGGTTAGAGAACCCCTAACAGAGGTCTATACCACACTACAGCATGGAGCTGTTATAGGACTCACCACAGGGATTACTGGAGAACTCCTTCCCCAAAGGTGTATATCACATTGGCTGACATCAGCAGGATAGCCAAATTAAGGTGTTTGACATGTACTGAGTGTGACTAGCCTAAAATGCATTGTACTCTACACAGACATTGGAATGCACACAAAACATCCACAAGCAACCTGTGTGGGTAGAGAACCCCTTACAGAGGTCTATATCACACAACAGTGTGGAGATGTTGCAATACACATCACGGGGAATACTGGAGATCTCACTCTCCAAACGTATATATCACATTGGCTGACATCAGCAGGATTGTCAAAGTAGGGCATTTGACATGTACTGAGTGTGACTAGCTTCTAATGTATTGCTCCCTACACAGACATTGAAACACACACAAAACCGCCAGACCTGCCATGGGTGGGAATAGAACCCTACCAGAGTTCCACAGCAGTATGCAGGTATGGCACACGCTACTGAGATTACTGGGCTACAACTCTCCCACAGGTGTATTTCTGGGTGGATGACATAAGCAGCCTTGCCAAAGAAGAGCATTTAAATTGTAGGGGGTGTGACTACCCTAAAAAGCATTGTTTTCGACACAGACAAACAGACACACGCAGTTGCCAAGGCTGGGGTTAGAGCTCCTACCTAACTAGTTTATCACACTACAGCAGTACACAGTTACAGCATGCACTACAGAGATGACTGGGATGCAACTCTCCCAAAGGTGTATTTCACAGTGGATGACCTCAGCAGGCTTGTCATAGTGGGGCTATGGGGAGGGCAGTATGTGTGCATTGGCCATAACCCATTCGTCTAGGGGTTGACACCCCACATGCGGGCACAACCTGGGTCATATGTCGTGTATGCAGCTGCTAGATGACTACTTCCTTGAACAGTCATGTTGCACAGCTGGCACGTGCACCGCATACTCTGTAATGCTGATAGATACCAGTGGATAGTATCTGCAGTGAGTGACATCTGACCCTCATGTGGTTGTGGCCCTCTGCCTGTGTGTTGGGTGGGACAGGCCTGGATGGCTCCATGTCACAGTCACCCTCTAACACACATCTATGTATGTCTACCTTTGGCTTATTATAGTGTGTTGTCCTTACATGTATGCCTGTAGTCCTATCCACTGTGTGTGCAAAGCATGAGTGGAGCATACTGAGGAGTGTCTGCACTATCATCTGCGGCTGCCAGATACATCTGATCCACTGGTGTTTGCAGAAATGGCCTTCATATGTTTGTGTGCGAGCATGCCCAGTATGACCTTTCAGTATGTTGTTGATTGACATTGCTTTCATTTCTCTAAGTGTGTGGGAATGCTCAGTATGGCCATCTATTGAATGTGTGGATCGAGTCCAGGTCATTTGTACTGCAGTGCTGACCTTTGTGTTGTACACCTACAGGTAGCATGCTCTTTCTGCAGGGTATCCGTCGATCATTTGGCATGGATTGTTAGTACATTTCTACATTTCTGCATTTCTACGTAGGATGGGGGGGCACACTTGACTATTTCTACATTTATACACAGAATTGGGGGCGCACACCTGACTTTTACTATATTTCTATGTAGGATGGGGGGTACACCTGACTATTTCTACATTTCTACACAGGACTGGGGGGCACACCTGACTGTTGCTATATTTCTATGTAGGATGGGGGGGCACACCTGACTATTTCTACATTTCTACACAGGATTGGGGGGCACACGTGACTGTGACTACATTTCTACTTAGGATGGGGGGCACACCTGACACTTGTACACATTTGCTAGGACTGTACTGGTATGTCTGCTACTCCATTTCAGTCTGTTGTCTTACCTATCATGCTGCCTAGAGACGCACCAGTGTACTACAGATCTTAGCTTTTAATTACCTACATATTAGTTTCTGACTTCCTACCCTTCAGAACTAACATCCCACTGCTTGACCTGCTGTAGTCTGTCTGTGTAGGCCTGGGGGAAGGTTACCCATAGACTCCATTCAGAGGCCATAGCACTGCCTTTGTTTGTGTTTGTCTACACCTGTCCTGCTGGCTGTGACTGTTGTTGGGTACATGACCCTCCCCCCGACTGGCATGTGTGAGTCACTTACCTTGTTGGTGTCCCAGTATTGAGGATGGTGCTGAAGGAATACCTATGTCGGATGCACATAGTACACTCCCTACACATGGTTAGGCACAGGTAGTGTAATGTTTGGCATCCCTTTTACCGTATGTGAGAGTCAGAGAGAGGTGTTATTCCCTGGTCCCTCCTGTGTCCTTGTATGTGCTATGCATTGCCTCTTTGACAAGGCCAGGGAATACTGGGCATGCCTCCTTCTGCCTACTGGGACAGGCTCAGGTTGTTCCTCCTCCGAGTCACTCTGTGCCAGTGCAGGCAATGGCAATGGTGGGGGGCTGTGTGGCACTGCCCTGTGCTGTTCCTGCTGCAGCTGTTTCTGCAGGATCATATTGTGTAGAATGGCACATATGATGACAATTTGGGTACATGTAGCTGGTGAGTACTGCAAGGCTCCACCAGATGTGTCCAGGCACCAGAACCATGACTTGAGCATTCCAAACACATACTCTATTATAATTCTGGTGTGTGCGTGTGCCTCATTATGGAGTTTTTGTTCATGTGCGTGTGCATTTCTGATGGGTGTCATCAGCCATGGCTCCAGTGCGTATCCAGCATCCCCCACTAGGTGACCATCAGGGTTGTCCCCATTGGCAAATCTCTGGTACAGCTGTGTCAAATGCCAAATGTGGGAATTGTGATAGCTTCCAGGGCAGCCAGCATACACATTCATTATTGGTACTTTTCTGTTAAACCCCTACCACACGTCTCACCATATTCGTCGAAGACAATAAAGACTCAAAGGTCCGTGACACACCAAGATGGGTAGACTTTCAGAAGGAACGCCAAAAGATGTAATTGCTATTACCACAAACAGTACCGATGAATAGGAAGGACGGAATGTATTCCCCGGTGATTACCCTGTTATTACTAGATCATTTGCTGTGGTGTGCTATCACACCACTGTGTCATACAATACAAAGATCGGTGCCACATGAGTTGTATATGTGAACAGGACCTTGCCAATTAATGCAATATACAGGTTTTGTACGGGTTTCTTGTCTGTACCACTCCCCAAACTGCAGCCGATGTTTCAATGGCTGTTTCAGCTGTAGAGTGCATGAATGTGAAGAATGCGGATGGATGGCAGTTTAGTAGGCTCCCAAATACATGACCAGCACCATTCATACAGAATGGTGGGTAATTAATGGAGAGCACTGAACATTATGTAAGTACTGCTCCAAAATAGGGAGTGTCGTGGTTATTAATACCTGATGCACTCCAAAGCTGTCTGCCATGACTGCATGCCGCATCCCACACAAATACACACATGTACTGCAATTGCTGGCATGGCATTTATGTCATGAAGTCATCATTGACTTCAGCAATAATGTCGAGAGCAAAAACTGTTACAACCCGATCAAATGAAAGTTAAAAAAGCAGCTAGAAGAAGGAACAGGTCAGTTGAAACAACAAAATAACCATGCCCTTTAGGAATAAAGCGAGACTTGTGTTAGGTGTTTGACGGAAAAGTACCTCATTATTATGCCCTGGGCATCACACATGTCCTTGCAGTTGATGGAAGGGAAGCCCTTGTGGTTGATGTAGACCCTACCCCACTCATTGGGTGGTGCTTTGATGTGTATGTGTGTGCAGTCTATACCATCCACTACCTCAGGGTATTCTGCTATTTGGTGGAACAGTTGCATATTGCTGGCCAATGCCTCACGGGTGTTTTGGAAATATATGTGCTCACTGGCATGTGCTGACATGGCATCCAGGAACTGGTGGAGTACCCTGGATGCTGATGTCTGAGAAATCCCCATCATATCCCCAGTTGGCCTTTGGAAGGTGCCTGTAGCTAGTATTCTTAGGCCTACACATACCATGGTATCCACTGGGATGGGTTCTCCTCTGTTAGTTTTGTGTGTGAGGCGTGGCTGGCACAGGTCAACGATTTGCTGTAGGAGGTCCCTGTCCACCCTATAGCGCTCCACTATCTCCAGCTCATGTAGCCCCTGGTAGGTTACCCTGGGTCTGTACACTCTTCTCTGTCTCCTCACTGTGGGTTGGTGGACAGCATTCATATCCTCACCACCCTCAGCATCTTCTACAAGTTGTTGTATGATAGCTATAGCAGCCCCTATCATTTTGCTGTACTGAGTGTTAAAAGTTCCCTGCTTGTTTACACCGATGGTGTAGAGTGCGGGAAAAACCAGAGGGGAAGGTGTTTGCATAGTTTATAGTAGTGTTCTGGGCTGGGCTGGTCTTCTGCCTGTGTAATTGGCTGATTCTGATATATTTCACCTGCCAGCTAAGATAGTTCTCCTTGATTACCTTCCTACTGCTGTCTTCCCTTCCCATTGTCTTCCTGTTTAAGCCCATGTGCACGTCGTGCAAACAGAGTGCTCAAATGTACACACTGCTGCTATTTCCTAGTTTAACTTCTTTTTTCTTTCTGTAAATCCCGGTGCATGGCACGGACACCCGCTTAGGATTCATAAAGAGTGCTAAGCAGGTTTAAACACCCCCCCCCTAACTTAGCTGTGCTAAGCTAGGAGCAATCCCGAGACATAGGGCTCCAATCCACTTATAGTATACCTGACACCCCTCCATGATGTCACCTAACTCCTAGGCTTGCACCAAGCTATTCCTACTCTTACACTGTTGCGACCTGACTCACATGCTGGGGAATACTGGGATTCTCTTTCCTTCCCCTCATTTGCATAGGATTGCCTGCTAATACATAATTACATGTCTCACACAGAGCCTCCCCCCTTAGCAACCACTAGTCACTGGCCAGGTTGTCTTCTGCCTGCCATTGACTTGCATGGCAAAATAGTGATTTTAGTTAGACTTCTTATTTTAGGTTTATTTTATTATTTTTCCCCCTGATCCCATTTGCGCACTGCTGCCTACGCTTAAACAGCCGCGATCGGCTATAAAAAAATAAAAGATTACTTTTGTATTTTTTTTGTTTGCAATGCCAGTGGCCTTATACTTAGCCATTGGAATGCTTACTAGATGATATCTAGCCTTTATTTGGGGCTGTCACAGCTCCATTTTGGATTTTGCAGAAATGTGCTTAGTTACCAACCGAGTACATTTCTGCAGTTAGCACTAGTCCTGCACAGACTGTTGCAAGCTTCCTGGATTGCAAAATCACCTCATTTGCATTTATTTCTCCTGCAAATGGGGTGATTTGCATACCAGGGTGTAGTCCATGCAGGATTAGTGCAGGAGCGCTTGTGCACACCCCTGCAGGCTGTTCCTGGATTGCACGGCAGACATATTGCCTGCTTGAGCTCCTGCATTGATCTTGCACTACATGCAAGCTTTTGAGAATCCAGGGGTGAGTCTTTCCATCTGTGTTGGTTTTTTATATTTCTTGTGACTGAAACTCTGGTGTTTATTGTAAATAAAAAATCAGTATTTTCATGCTTTATTATTTATTATCAAATATGTTTAAACCTTTCATTGTGGCTGGTATTTTAGAAAATATTTAACCTTTGACAGTACTTGTGTTTATTTAGTGGCACTACAGCCCCACATTCCTGATAATCTTGGTGCATGGTTAAACCCTACCAATTGTATAAGTATTAATTTTAGTAAGCATAATTGGGTACCCTGCTAGATCCTTAAAGTAGATGGCTTTGGGTGTTCTGGTGACAGCAGATCTACCTTATAATCTGGGTGGAGGTGGCAGAGTGAGTAAGCTGTGTCAGCCTTACTCAGGTGTGTGTGTGTGTGTGTGTGTGTGTGTGTGTGTGTGTGTGTGTGTGTGTGTGTGTGTGTGTGAAAATCAAATCTCAAAGAGAGTGTTTTTGAAAGCTATTTTGAACAGAGACACTGAGAGCACTGATTTCACAGAAAGGGTGGTGGATGACTTGTCTTGAAACACCAAACTAAGGACTCAGTTCTGTAGGGAGTCTTATTTGGGCCTGGAGAGAAAGCCCAGCCCCAGGACTGGAGTGTGCATTCCCTATGTTCTCTTAAGGGAAGCTGTAATTGGTGCAGAGAGCTGCATCTGAAAAATACTGTGTGTGTTTATTTTTCTTATAGTGAACGTTTCCCATCAGTTTTAAATGTGAGGATTGAGGATCCTTGATCACTGGCCCAGAGGAGGGACTTCACATATTGGTGGCAGTGGTGGGATTTTAATTGAACTTCGGTAGCCTGTAAGCAGTTGTCACTAAAGGTGTGTGTTCAATCTCAGCAGCAACAAGGTAAACATACAGAGTTTCATTTTTCATAAAGTTTTATATTTTTTTTTAGTTTAGTTTAGTCAGAGAAAGCAGGCAAATATGTCAGCAGAGGATTATGGCAAACTGACACTGAACCAGTTGACTAAGGTGAGCAAATCCAAATGCCCAGTGCATGCCAACCTGACTAAAGAAAAAATTATTTCAGCAGTCACAGCAACCAGAAAGGCAGCCAGTCTGGTGATGGGAATGTGCAGTCCTCAGAAAACAGAAAAGTTCACATTTTCTTCAAAGGACTTTAAATCCCATCTGGAGTTAAAGAGATTTGAGCTGGAGGCAAAACGTATAGAATTAGAACTGGCAGAAAGACTGCTGCATCTTGAGGCTGAAGAAAATGGAAACAGCATCAACATGAGAGGGACATGCTGATTCTTTGATAGGAATATGGAGGTAATGGGGCAGGGAATAACCAAACCCCAAAAGCAACAAAGATCAGTAAATTTCTTCCAGAATATCCAGAAGGTGACCATTTTGATAGTTTTATTCATATATCTGAAAGCGTATGCAAACAATATGATGTTGACAATGGGCTCTGGGTACAGTTCCTGACCCCCTTACTCCATGGCAAAGCTGTAACTGCTGTTTCTAAATTGTCTGGTGCTGATTGTTTAAATTATGACAAGGTTAAACAATGTTTATTGGAATATTTTAAGTTATTATCTGAAGCATACAGAAAAAAATTTCATGAGCATAGACGTAGGGCAGATGAAAGTGTATGTGATTATATTGCTGGGCTAAGCATGTATTTTCATAGGTAGGTGAGTGGGTGTCAGGTCACTGTTTTTTAAAGGCTGGCAGACCTTTTGGTGAGGGAACAATAGCTTAGAAATTTTTCTGAGGACATGACAATTTGGTTGGCAGACTGGGATTGTAACTCTGCAGATAAGCTGGGGAGAAAAGGGATCTCTACTTACCAAGCAGGGCACCACTGTAAAAGAAGGGCATACACAGTGCTGCACATGGATATAAGGGAACCCATGGTGGGCAGCCTAAACCACCCCAGTGGAGTCCACCAGTAAAAAGGGAAACCACTATTTCAGGTAAATGGCCAGGATCAGGGTTTAGATGTTTTAAATGTTACTAGATGGGCCATGTATCATACAGATGTCAACCGAAGCAAGGTGGATAAGAAAAGGTGAGGGTGCCAGCAAGTGGGAATAACAGCATGCCAGTAGTAAGTTGCCTGGAGACAACAGGAGTACCAAACTATCACTGGAGTTCTTATCCTATCTTATTGGATGGAAAGCAGGCCACTGCCAAGAGAGACACAGGTTCTGACATAACAATTGTGAAGCCTGCAGTTGTAAAAGAGGAGCAGTACTTGCTTTGGAAGTCCACTGCAGTCAGAGCTTTAGCAGGGACCCCATTCCAAATACCTTTGGCCAGGGTTCACTTTGACTGGGAGTATGAAATAGGAAGCAAGCAAGTAGATGTGTTTGAGGATATCCCTGCAGATGTCTTGACAGGGAATGATTCTGATAATGCAGTACCTTATGTGCATGCAATTACATGCAGTCCAACTTGCAGACAGGCATGAGGGTCTTCAGAGCTTTAGCAGGGACCCCATTCCAAATTCCTTTGGCCAGGGTTCACCTTGACTGGGAGTATAAAATAGGAAGCAAGCAAGTAGATGTGTTTGAGGATATCCCTGCAGATGTCTTGACAGGGAATGATTCTGATAATGCAGTACCTCATGTGCATGCAATTACATGCAGTCAGACTTGCAGACAGGCATGAGGTTCTGGTAGCTTGGGGGAGACCCAGACAGACCCCACATCTGAAGCTAAGGCTGGTGATGCAGCTGATCTGGCTATTTCAGGGATGGAGTTACCCTGTAGCAGTGAGCCTGAAGGTGAGCCACAACTGCTGATAGGTACTGATGTTCCCTTGAACAGGGTGACTGCAAGAGCAGAGGTGAGTGGTAGTACCCAGGCTGACAGTGAGGCACCACTGTCAGAAGATACCAGACGTTTTGTGGAAGGAGAGCTGGGAAGGGTCACAAAGGTAGAGGTGAGACAGAATCGGCTGTCAGAGCCTACATTACAAGACTTGACTGAGGTAGCTAAGGAGACACCTGATTTTCAAGGAAAGGGGAGTCTGTATACTGGAACAAAGAGTTCCTGAATAGAAAGTGGATACCTTAGGGAGAACTAGAGGCTGAAGTAATACAGCAGTTGGTAGTGCCCACATCCTACCATCTGGCACTACTAGCCATAGCCCATGACATTCCCTTTGCAGGTCATATGGGCATAAAGCATACCAAGAGACATATTTTGCAGAGCATTTATTGGCCTGGGATTGCAAGGGATGTAACAGGTTATTGCAGAACTTGTGAGCAGTGCCAAAATGTAGGCAAGGCAGGAGACAAGGTCAAAGCTCCTTTAATACCTTTGCCTGTGGTTGAGGAGCCATTTTTGAGAGTAGCTAGAGATATTGTGGGGTCTCTGAGTAATCCAAGTTCTGCAGGGAAGAAATATATCCTAGTGATAGTAGATTATGCTACTAGATACCCTGAGACAGTGGCTCTGTTCTCCACCGAGACAGAGAAGGTGGCAAATGCTTTGTTACATATTTTCAGCAGGGTAGGTTTCTCTAGAGAAACACTGACTGACAGAGGTACCAATTTCATGTCAGACCTCCTGGCTTGTCTGTGAGATCACTGTGGGGTGAAGCACCTAAACATTACTCCCTACTACCCCCAGACTAATGGTCTTGCGGAGAGGTTAAACTCTACACTGAAGACTATGCATTTGCAGACCAGTTTAAGAGACAGTGGGACAAATATTTCTCACATCTTCTGTTTGCATAAAGAGAGGTAACCCAGGAATTCACAGATTTTTTCAACCTCTGAGTTGTTGTATGGGAATAGGGTGAGGGGGGCCCTTGGATTTGATTCATGATGAGTGGGAGGGTGAGTGTGAATCCTACAAAGAGTCTGTTGTGGCATATGTCCTAAACTTCAGGACAAGGCTTAGGGAGCTCATGGAATTGTCCCAGGAGAACCTGGCAGAATCCCAAAGGCAGAAAAAGGTCTGGTATGACAGGAATGCTCAAGCCTGAGAGTATGCTGTGGGGCAGGAAGTTATAGTGCTCATTCCTATCAGACATAATAAGCTGCAGGCAGCTTAGGAAGGACCCTTCAAAGTGGTAAGGCAGGTCAGTGATGTTAACTACATGGTAAAACTGATAGGCAGGAGGCAGGGGCACAAACTGTACCATGTTAATATGATGAAGCCTTACCATGATAGAGAGGCCCTTGTTCTTAGTACTTAAAGTGGGTGGCAGGAGGAGTCTGAGAGGGATTTAGTTACTGATCTTCTCAGTGAGACTTGGACTGACACCTCAGTAGAAAGGGTAGTAATGTCCCAGTGGCTATCCCCTACCCAAGTTCAAGAAATCTGATCAGTGTTACAGGAGTCTGGGGACATATTCATTAGGAAGCCAGGGTGCATCCACCCGGTGCAGCACCATGTGGATACAGGACCAAAAGACCTATGAAGTAGGCCCCTTACAAGGTGCCTGAGTGAATCAGACAGACTCTGAGGGAGGAGATACAGGAAATGTTGGAAATGGGAGTAATCCAGGAGTCCAGCAGTCCACAGGCCTCCCCAGTGGTGATGGTACCAAAGAAGGCTGTCAGTACCAGGTTCTGTGTGGACTACAGAAAACTAAACCACCACACAGAGTCAGATGCTTACACCAGGACAGATTCTAGGACATTCTAGCTTCTAGGACAGATGAAGCCTTAGAGCAGCTGGGTGGGGCTAAGTATCTAACCACTGTTAATGTGACCAAGGGCTACTGGCAGGTTACTTTGACTCACACCGCTAGACAGAGGTCAGCCTTTGTGACTCATTTTGGATTATACAAGTTTATGAAGATGCTCCTTGAGATGCAAAATGCTCCAGCGGCCCTTCCAGAGGCTGGTAGATCATATCCTAGTAGGAGCAGGAGATTATACCCTTGCTTACCTGGATGATATTGCCATCTACAGCCATTCCTGGCAAGACCACCATCAGCATGTCAGGGATGTCCTGGGCAGACTGCAAAGAGCAGTGTTGACCATTAAACCCAGTAAATGTCAGGTGGGTATGGCAGAGGCCTCCTACCTGGAACGTAGAGTGGGTAGTAGTAACATCAGGCCAGAATCCACCAAAGTGGAAGCTATTCAGGCATGGTCTGCCCATTACCAAAAAGCAGGTGAGGGCATTCTTGGGGACAGCAGGTTACTATAGAAGTTCACTCCCTGCTGTAGTACAATAGTTGTTCCTCTCACAGACCTGATGAGGAAAAATAGGCCAGATAAGGTTGTGTGGACATCAGCCTGTGAACAGACATTCCAAATGCTTAAACAGGCTTTGGGAGGACCTCCTGTGCTAGCCAGTCCAGATTACAGCAAATAATTTGTTGTGTACGTGGCTGCTTCAAACCATGGGGTGGGAGCGGTACTCAGACAGGGTTCCTCAGAGGCAGAAAAGCCCCTTGTTGTATATCTCAGCTTTAGACTCTAACCCAGGGAGGAATGTTATGCATCTGTAGAAAAATAATGTCTAGCCATAGTATGGACACTGCAAAAACCTCAGCCCTATCTATATGGAAGGAAATTCACTGTGGCTACAGACCACAGTCCCTTGACATGGCTACATCAAGCCAGCCAGCAACATGCCAAGTTATTAAGGTGGAGCCTAGGATTGCAGGCATATGACATGACAGTGCAGCACCATAGTGGGATAAGCAATGCCAATGCAGATGAGATCTCAAGACAGCATATGTCAAAGTCAAAAGTCAAAGTCAAAGTAAACTTTGTTGTCAATCAGATATACAGAGTAGTGCAAGCTGAATGAAATTACGTTGCTTTGGTCCCCGTGCAAGATGTAGCAATGAACACATCATTTGAATGAGTAAGGCTAATGCACATACAGTAATGATTAAAATGTTAACAACACAATAAATTACCACAATTGGATAGGAAGACATTAGACAGTATTATACTAGTAGGTATTGCAAGACTATGACTTCACATTGGGATTGCTTAGAATATTGCATTTCATCAGTTGTAGTATAATATATTCTGATGTTCATATTGCACATATATGGAGTGGTGACTCACTCCTGACTATTGCACATTCAGAAGTAATGGCATAAGAGATCAGACTAAGTGTACCAGTTATTGAAACAATTTTCCAGAGTGATTACTATAGCTGATATTCCAAAGCAAGTGGCATATTGATCTAATTATTCACTGTCATGCCTGGCACTAAAGTTTGTCAACCTTATGGATAGAGGGAAGAAACTTCTGTTCACTCTAGATGTTTTGCAGTGCAAGCTGCAATACTGCCTGTCCGAGGAAAGATGGAAGTACATACCATGGGCAGGATGAGTGGTTTGGGTTAATGTGTTCCCAGACAGGCTTATTTTTCTCAAGCAACATTCTTTTCAGATACTTGAAAAACTAGCTTGAGTCTTCAAGGGGGGAGAAATGTGATAATATGAGGTAGTGCCAACTGTGCCAGGGAGAGTAGGGCAGTGCATGTGTAACATATGGCAGCCTAGCTAGATGGAATTTTGTAAAGAATGATATGTCATTGGAATATCAAATGGATTTGTGCAGATGCTTCTATTAAAAATGTGTTTGTAAAGTTGATCATATTAAAAATTATCAACAGCGGGTCCTGTTGGATAGAAAAGAAATATGCATGTATGTCAGACTGTATTCTTTCAAATGATGAAATGCATATATTTTAACAGAGGATACTGGAAAGGAAGGGATTAAGCTCAGCCCAACTAACCTTAAAAAATAGCCTGAAATTAAATGACTTGACTTAGGCTATAAAGATTTTATCTCACATGTTAGAATGCACCCAGAGATGCAATGCCTGTGAAAAGCCTGGGCTGGGATCCTCCTCCATTGTCCTTAATGGTGAACTAATTGCTACCCTGGGGTGCCACAGAATGGCCTGTTAGTTTCTATAGAAAGGGTGGAAGTGTTGGAATTGTTTTACAGTTTCCAAATTCTGTAATAAACCTTAGCTAAAGTTCTATGTGTTTAGTGTGACACATCAGTGTCAGATCCTGGCTCAGTTTCTAGTGAGAGGGTAGTGTGGGAACCACAGAGTCAGGTGACCAGATGTGATGTCATTCAGTAGCCAGCACTGAAATTGTATTTGAATACTAGTGAGTGGTGTGAGGTGTGCACTCTAGTTTTGGACCTGACAAGACACTCATCCACATTCATCTTGCCTTACTTTAGTAAGAAACTAAGGAGCAGGAATTCTTCAGTCAGTTAGAAAAATATAGTGAAAATAGCTAAACATAGTTTTTTCTGTATCTGTCTGAGTCTTTCCATCTGTGTTGTTTTTTTTTTTTATATATATTTCTTGTGATTGAAATTCTGGTGTTTATTGCAAATAGATATTCAGTATTTCATTTTTTATTATTTATTATTAAATATATCTAAACCTTTCATTGTGGATGGTCTTTTAGAAAATATTTAACCTTTGAGAGTACTTGCATTTATTTAGTGACACTTTGGCTTCACATTCCTGACAGTCTTGTTGTTTGGTTAAATACTACCATTTGTATAAGTATTAATTTTAATAAGTGTAATTGGGTGCCCTGGTAAGAGCCTTAAAGTAGCTGGCTTCAGTTGTTTTGGTAGCAGAAGATCTACCTTATAGTCTGGGTAGAGGTGGCAGAGTGGGTAAGCTGTGCCATCCTTTACCAGGTGTATGTGAAAATCAAATCCCAAAGAGAATGTGTGTGACAGTTACTTTGAACAGAAACACTGAGAGCACTGATTTCACAAAGAGAGCACTGATTTCACAAAGAGGGTGATGGAGGACTTGGCTTGGAACACCAGGCTGAGGACTCAGCTCTATAGTGGTCAGTGGGGAGACTTACTTGGGACCTGGAGAGAAAGCCCAGCTCCATGACTGGAGTGTGCATTCCCTGTGTGCTCTTAAGGGAAATTGTACTTGGTGCAAAGAGCTGCATCTGAAAATACTGTGTATTTCTATTTTTTTTCACAGTTAACATTTCACCCCAGTGTCAGTGGTGAGGATTGAGGCTGTTTGATCACTGGTCCAGTGGAGGGATGTCACACTTGTCAATAACCCTTAAGTCATATAATCTCCACCCAGCTGCTCTTAGGCTTCATCAGTCACAGACATGGGAAAATAATCTGCTTCTGTATGACTTTTATGTTTCCATAGTCCACTTAGAAATGGGTGATGCAGTCTTTATTTGAAACCAGCACCACTGGTGGGATCCAGATACTGCTGGACTCCTAAATTATCCCCAGTTTCAACATATCCTGAAATTCCTTTCTTAGAATTTGTCTAACATTTTCTGGCACCTTGTAAGGGGCTTATTTGATAAGCTTTAGAGGTTCTATGTCTACTTGGTGCTCCCCCAGGTAGGTACACCCTGGCCTACGAGTAAACATATCACCACATTCCTGTAATACCACTCACATCTCCTGAACCAGGCTAGGCATTAGCTGCAGAGACATGACTACCTTATCCACAGAAGTATAAGATGGTGCTTCCTCCAGAGACCTGCTTTCAGATTCTCCAGCGGTTTCTCCTACAATTCACTGCACATACTAAGTACTAAGCTCTCTCTGTTATGGTAGGGCTTTATCATATTAACAAGACAGAGTCTATGCTTCTGCCTACTACCTGGAAACTACCATGTGTTTGGTGTCACACACATTTTTCACAATGGTGAAAAGACTCTCCCAGTCAGCCTACAGCTTAAGTCTAGCAAGAATAAGCATCACCACTTAGTACCCTACAGAATACTATCTGGTCTGGTCTGTCATATGTGACTTTCTACTGCTGTTGTGTCTGTGCCAGGACCTCCTACATCATCCTCGTGAGGTTTCTGAGTTGAGTCCAGAGGTTTAGGACATACTCCAAAATGGAATCCTTGTGGAAATCGCACTCACTCTCTCCCCCACTCAAGACAAATTAAATCCAGGACCTTCTTATCCTGTAACTATGCAGAAGATCAAATGATGAAAAACATGTAGAATATTAGCGAACCTCCTTGATGCAATGATAAGATGTGCAATCATATAACCCACTCCCTCTTGAGTTCCTCTGCAAATGTGATCAGCATGCCTTTTGAATAGAGTTAAACCTCGCCCCCAAACCATCTGTCTGTAGATGGTAGTCAGTAGTCTGTAGATGCTTTACCCCATTTATATACCATATATAAACATGTCAGCATGTTTGACATAAAGTTGTTACCTCTATTCATCAGTAAACTCACCTGCTGAAATGTCTAAAAAACATTTACCACCTTCCCTGTTTAATGGAAGACCGAAGTGATATAGCAACTTGTAGTTTTCAAAGCTTACTAGACTATACTTCTGGCTATAGTCCATAATATTCATTTTGCAGGACATGTGACCATAAAACATACTAAAACATGGATTATACAGAATTTTTATTGGCCAGCAGTTGCAAAGGATGTAACATAACACTGCAGGACCCATGAGCACTGCAAAAAGGATGACAAGGTTGGAGATAAAGCTAAGGCTTCTTTGATTCCTTTGCCTTTGCCTGTTATTAAGGAACTGTTTTATAAGGTAGCTATGGATATTGTAGGACCTCTGAGTAATCCAATTTTCACTGGAAAGGGATATATCCTGGTAGTGATGGATTTTACCACTAGATACTCAGAAGCAGTGGTTCTCCCTCTAACCATCCTTCAAGAATCCATTCCCTGTACAACAATCCGTTGATCCAGTAAGGAGTCTATTCCTGCCCTTCAGTATCATGAACCTCTTTGGCTACTTCCCTCAAATCATGTAAAGCAGGCTGCGAGAGTTAAGCCTATCTCAGTTCCTCCTAGGTGACAGTCCTTTGCTCCCCTTCCAAAGAAAGTCTGGTACTGTCTGCTGGCGGGGCCACAGATCCCATCTGAAGACTATCACCCACCTTTCTTCTTGAAGTATCAATTTCTAAGGTCAGCACAGTACCTTTTCTCCACTGTGGCACAGATTCCAGGTCACTGCTACTGACCAGTTCCCCTTCTGATATAGCCATATTACCAGACTCAAATAGAGGAGTGAACGCTGGCAGGATCCCCCACTGATTTCCGCACATAATTACCCCTATGCCTGGATTTGGTTAACAACTTACACACAAGGTACTGCATTGTCAATGTCATTCCATATTAGGACATTAACAGGGATGTCCTCAAGCACAGCCATCTGCTGGCTGTATTGTCCCCTTCCCAATCCAGATGAAACATGGCCAAAGGGACCTGAAAAGTTTTCACACCAAAGGCTAAGATTGGAATGATCTGTCCAGGCAAGTAGTACTCTTGTATGATTACTGCAGGCTTGGATATGGTTATGTCTTATGCCATGTCCCTTTTAGACACTGTCCAGAGCCCTTTGGCCAGGATAGATACAGACTTTGGTGACACCTAGATACAGATGTTGCCTCTAAACAACTTGCCACTGTTATAGTGATAGACTTGCTTTATGCTTCCTAGGACCTTTGTTTCTCCTTTTGTGTCAGTAGATAATGGGTCTGTGCATGACCCATGTGGTTACATTTAAAAAATGTAACTCCAAACCCTGGGAATGTACCAGAAACTGTGTGTTGCCCTTCTCCAGTGTAACCTTTTATGATGGCCTAGGCTACCCCCATAGTTTCCCTTATACTGATATGCAGTGCTGGGTGTCTTCTTCTTGTGCGGTGGAAACCTCCAATATCCTTAGCAATTCTACACTCCCAGTCTGTAATCCAAATGCCTGTATCCCGAGACACAGTATTGACTTCTTCCCTGAATAAAAGATCTGTAAGCATTTAAAATGTGGTTATTTTACATCCCCTCACCCACCTATTAAAATAACTGGTGTTTTCACTTAATATATATAGAGACACATTTTCATGTGCTTTTCTTCTATTCTCTCTACATTTGTTTCTGTAAATCTATGTGATCAATCTGAAATATGCAATCAGGCATTCTTTAACTTTAGCATAATTTAGATAATCAGCATAACTAAGTTTAAAAATTGCATGCATTGCTTTAGCCATGAGCAAGGGAGTTAAAAATCTCACTCTTTGCCCTTGCATCTTGGTGCTAAGTGCACGTTCTTTCAAATGCCCTTATAAAGCAATCCAAATTACCCCTCTTTAGTTTGTAGGATAAGGTGTGTATTGACCTGGGCTTCTAGGACTTGGCTTTCCCTTTTTTTATGACTCATGTATCGCTAGTGAAGAATGATCATCTCTCACTCTTCCTAGGGCTGCTTCTGTTTTTCTTCAGCCTCTAGCTGTTGCATTTTCTCATCTGCTGCAAGTTTCATACTTCTCGTTTCAAGTGTTAGCAACTGCAATTCCAATGAGTCTTGGTGGTCCTCTTGAGATGAAACAGATTGTCCTTTGTCTGCCTCCTGCAAACCCTCAGCTCCTGCTAGGCTGTCTCCAGACTGCCTTCCAGATACAAACAAAGCTGGTGACATCCTCTTTTTGGACATCTGGGCATGCTGAATTCCCTTTGCTTTGCACCCTTTTGTTAGCTGTGCCACTAACATTTTAGCATAGTTTTTAGAAGAGCTCATTTTCTGTCTGTCCCTAAGCTAAACTGACTAAAAAAATAAAATAGCTACTGTGCTCAATCAGACCTCCACACTTTTTTAATTTGTGGTCAAGTGGATATACACACACCTTTGATAGCAAAGCAACTTTTAGGTTGAATTAAGTTAAATTTCAGTATCTCCACCACTGCCCACCAAATATATGATGAAAAGTAGCATGGATGAGGCTTGGATTCTACCAATGCCACCCAAATATGTGAGGAGATGTAGCACATAAGGTTTGAATCTTAATAATGCCACCAAATATATGAACAGTGGCACAGATGAGGTTTGAACACCAGCATTGTCAGCCAAATATATGATCACTTAGGTGGATAATGGAGTTTGAATCAGACCAATGTCTCCTAAAATGTTATGGACTGAAGACATCACTACCAACAATGAGAAAAAAAGGTCCTAACTGGCAGTAAAGGGATGGGTTCTGGAGTCACATCACTGGCACCCAGCGGGTTGAAATAAAATTAAAGAAAGTGCATGCCAATCTAACTCAATTTATAAAACATAACCTGGGCCCAAGGGCATAAAGAAAATATTCATTCTGTCCTGTGTTTGATCTGTCCACATCTACACTCAGATCAAACTGGACAAAACCACTTACAGAGGTGAATCTTTGGTCTAAAATTCCCACTCCCCTCTCTTACCTCTCTTTTCATGAACCACATTGCTTCCAGTACCCCTTTCTCACAGTAATTGAATTTCATACTAGTTATTATTTCACACACACATGCACACGCACACACGCAGATATACACACTTCCCAGTGAAGGCGGGTAAAAATCTCCAGTTTCTGCAGCTTTCTTCTTTTCTTCTTGGCATGGTAGTACTGACACCATTTGGATGTATAAGCTGATCTTTATTAAACCAAATGTGAAATTATATACATTGATATTTTCATTGGTACTAGGCCTACATGATATAGCTAAATAGAGACAAGAGCAACAACTTGTTAACCTACACTGGTAAATAATAACCATCTTCTTAGATAATAAATAATACATATATAATAAAATAACCAGCCACAAGAACTTAACAGTGGGTATACTTTACTTAAACATTAAGGAAAACAGTGCAATTATAGATTAAATATGTAGAGGAAGAATAAACTGAACCAGGAATATTAAAATCACAATTAATTACAGACACATGTATAAGGTTCAATCTTGATCTCCAGCCAAAGTCTGTGGAAGGTTTTAATGTTCTCCTTCTGTCTTTGACTTTTATTGTAAATAGATATTTAGTATTTCCATGTTCTTTTATTATTTATTATTAAATATATTTAAACTCTTCATTGTGGCTGGTCTTTTAGAGAATATTTTAACCTTTGAGAGTACTTATATTTAATTGGTGACACTGTGGCCACTCCTGAGAGCTTTGCTGCATTGGTCAAATACTACCATTTGTATTAGTATTCATTTTACTCAGTATAATTGGGTACCCTTATAAGATCCTTAAATTAGCTAGCTGGTGGCAGTGAATCTAACTTATAGTCTGGACCAAGGGAGCAGAGCTAGTAAATCTGTGCCAGCCTTTTCCAGGTGTGTGTGTGTGTGTGTGTGTGTGTGTGTGTGTGTGTGTGTGTGTGTGTGTGTGTGTGTGTGTGTGTGTGTGAAAATCAAATCTCAAAGAATGTGAGTGTCAGCTACTTGGAGCAGGGACACAGACCACTGGTTTCATAGTGGGTGGTGGAGGACTTGGCTTCGAACTCTCAGCCAAGGACTCAACTCTACAGCTTTGCCAGTGAGGAGTCTTATTGGGGGCCTGGATAGAGAAAGGGAAAAGCAGCCCCTAGTCTGAGTGTGTTCCCTATGCGCTCTTAAGAGAAACTGTGCTTAGTGCAGAGAGCTGCCTTTGAAATTATTGTGTGTATTTTTGTTCCAAGTGAACGTCCCTGACTGTTATCAGTGTGAGGATTGAGGATCCTTGATTACTAGAACAGGGGTGTCACAATAAGTTTGAAAGCATGCTTTTTCATTCCTACCTACATTTCTGGGTAGATTTCTATGTGTGCTGATTATATTTAGGGAATAAAGTATACTAGAGAAATATTGATCAGAAGGACTCAAGATTAACAAAATAAAAATTTTGAAACATTTTTTATTTCTTTGTTTTTATAGGCTGCTAAAAGTTTTTTCAGCATTTTAATAATAAAACCTTCCTTCTGAATACTTCACATATTAGTGAGATAAGTATTATTTGTTTTAAAAATTCAAAATAACATTTTATCACATTTGCAAAGAAGGAAAAATAACTTGATGATTATAACATTATTTTTAAATGCCAAAATCTATATCAGTATATATTCTGCATAATTGTTTAACTTTTTGCCTGAGAGCTATCTGATCTGTCATCATGTAGTCACTGTGCACCCATCATCCTTGCAGCCTTCAGGGGTTTACTCTTATAGCCTACATCTCCTGTGCATGCCATTAAATGGCTGGGCATGCAATGAGCTGAAGTGAGAAGTGTTCCCACCTCTGAAATGGTATAAGCCACAGCTGTCTGTCAAAGATTAGTATATTGAACAGTTTGTTCCTGATTTCCAATTGGAAATGGAGTAAGTGAAACACTCACATACACATATACACCTCGTACACACACACACACACACACACACACACACACACACACACACACACAAATATGCATGTACATGTGCACAGATAGCTTTCTCATATTTCCATAGTCCATGGCTGCTCAAAAATCATTTGCTTGCTTTGTGAAAATAGTGATTGCTTAAAACTGAGGTGTACTGATTTGAGGAGTTTCTCCTTTCTCCATTCCTGAACACTGAGTGACAACAGAGTTGGGTGAGTCTATTACAAGTACTTGCATTCCATTAGCTCATGACATACTTTCTGGATGCTACTTGCAAGTGCTTTAATTCCCACTATCCCTCCCAACACCTGACCCTGTTAAACCATGTAGCCCTACCAGAGCCTTAACTCTAACCCTAAAACTCTCACCTATTTCTTAACACAAGTGTTCACACCCTAACCCTAAAATTCCACTCTCTATACTCAAATGAAAATCCCTGATCACTCCCTAAACCTAAAACTCTACTCTCCATTCCTAACCCTAAAGTCCCAGATCACTCCTTGACCCTAAAATTCTAATTTCCCTTCCTAAAACTAAACATTTCAATTGCTTCTTAACCCTAAATGCCCTTCCTACTCCCTAAATCTATACCTCCCTTTCCTAACCTTAAGACTTTTTCTAAAAGTCCCCTTCCACCCCCAATCCTAAAACTTTTCTTCTGTTCTGTAACCCTAAAATCCCTATCGCACACCCTAAACCTAAATCCCCCTCCCAGTCATTGCCCCCCCCCCCCATGGCTGCTGCGTTTACCTAGGTCAAACCAGAATAATGTGATTGGTAAGGTATGGCAGTTGCCTGCTTGAACATGTATTCAAGTTTGAGAGTGAGATCGCAGCTGGTATGAGCTGCAAGATGCTCAATTCCCCGGTTTGAAGACAGTGGCCTTTGAGCACCTGGCACTCAAGCACTTGTAGTAGAAATGGAGTTGGTATATATAAGTTTGGGGAGAGGGGGCAGGAGGAACTTGCCTCCTGCAAAAAAAAAAAAAAAAGAATGCTATTTTTGATCAGTGCCATTGCAATGAATGAATTATGGAGGTGTACTTCAAACTGTTGTGACTGCAAAATTATTTTCTGAGTATCACTTTCTGGCCTTTCATAATGGTAGCCATATAGTCCTACCCTTGGGAGCAGTGAGAAGGCATAATGTCATAATTTCTATCCCTCCTGTGTCTGGGCTGGGTCATGGTTGGGGCTTTATTCCTCTGACAAAAATGTTAAATGCTTCTCAAAGGCACTGAAGATAAAAGAAAATAGGATTCCACATCTTTGACAATGAATAAGATTGCAGTTATACCGGAAATGTTTTGTACAACTAAGTTTGTTTTCAATTGACTTTAGAAAGTATAACTAGCTTACATTTTCTAGGGATGATAAAATGCTAGCTGTAAACATGAGCAGTTTTAAATGTAATTTAAAACATACAGAAGTTAAAACATTAATCATTTTATGAAGAGATCACATCGATTTGCTGTTTGTGTCATGTGATTTTATATGATTTGATGTATTGACAATCTGTGTACTTTCTTAGTGTGATAAAATTTCAGTAAATGTACGAAACGCACTTACTTTTTTGAATAAATATATTCTTTCTCACTCTTGAAGTGGCTGAATAGCTCTTTTTTCTTTAATTTGTAGTTGTTAACTTTCAGCCATTTCTCTTATTTAGCTCAGTGAAGGTGATCATGGTAAACTCATAACTCGCTTTCTGTTTATATACTTGAATTGAGACTCATTATAGCCTCTCTGTTTGGGGAATTATGTGAAGTAGAACACTAATTAAAAACAAAATCTTCTGGGGCAAATAAAAATGTCATATTGCATTTGGAGAGTTTGTTATAAATGATCTTTTGATTATTCTTATGAAAAAGAAAATGCACAGTCATGGCCATAATAAAAAAAAGTTGAAAATGGATCAATAACATGGGCCTTTTTAATATCTACCTTTCTAATCTACAAGCACTAACCATGATTTATTGTCATTCTCTATCTGATACACTTTCATCTGTGCTAGATTCTTGTTTACTTAGGTCTTTCACTGCCTCCATATTTACTTTCTTCATCCTTTCTCATGAAGTCACTTCACCATCTATGGCTTGTCCATGGCTTTTTTGGCACTTTCAAATGTTATCCCTTCCAATATCAGATTGCTGAAGACAGACCTGAGTCCTTCTACAAACTAAACCATAAGGCTATGTGAACTTGCCTCATTATTCGATAATTTCATATTTATTTGTATTTTCTTTGCTGTCCACCAACTTCTGATACTAGACACTGATGTTATTACTAACACAGGACCAGATATCACAACGTGATTCTAGATGGACTCTACATATGATGGCTTACTGCAATTGTTTCATGTGACAGTGATGAAGACAGCTGTTGTTTTGTTTATATACACATTCTTTTTAATATATATTTTTCTTTTTTTAGCCAACAGGGCATGACTAAAAAAGGCTATTTTGATCAAATTACTTACCAGGATACCAAATGATTGCATAAATAAACAAATTCTTGGACAAAAAAAGTACCACAAGCTCTTTTGCTCTTCTGGAAATGTTAATTTAGTGATCATCTAGCATATGTATGAAAAGTGAGAAGGCTGTGACTCTTTGTGTTTATGTTTGTCTGTGTGTGTTTACATGTGCATGATGCTTAGTAACCGAAGGCAATTTGTATATCTGACGAAGTGTAATTAAGTACTATCATTATTGCAGGACTATATGCCCATTAAACTAAAAATGGTAAGTAGGGGTACTTTTCTTTATCGCAGGTGGGTGAGTAAAAGGGACATATAAAAAAAATAGATTGTTGTCATATGGCTTAAAACTTATGATAAGATCATTTTAATTCAGATATCAGCATTGGAGATACATATCCTAGTGTATATACTGTTTGCAGTGCTTTGGACAGATTTCATTTTTAAAGTATTTTTTAGAAGTGCTGGCTGCAATCAGGATTGTACAATTTGCTGCTAAAAAGGAGTTAAGGGGAAATAAGCAGAAGGATGAGATTATCTTTGCAGTAGATGAAAGCCATAATGGATACAACTGATAAATTGTAAACCAGTCAGTATTAATAATAGACAGCTGTTTTTTTATGGGTAATACTTCACAGATAAATGGAAAGAAAACTCAAAATTCAAGTATTTGTTTTCTTTAAACTTCATTTAGTTTCTTTTCTTCCAGTTCAAAGAAATGTCATACTTCATCCAGATGCTGAATTGACTTACACTGTCAATGACTTTTTACAAAATGTTTAATTCAGAAGTTCATATGTCCATAGGATGATACTAGGCTATTGGCCCGGCGGCCCTTATAGGTCTAGCCAAGAAATTCGCCCATGTTCCCTCAAAGTCAGCACCTGTTTCCCCTGTCCAGCAGGGACACAGGTGGGATCCCAGGGGAATATTTTCTGTTTCCCATCCAGTCATCCAGGTTCTTCTTAAAGAGGGCTAGAGCGGTACTCTGCTTGACATGGAGAGGGAGTCTATTCCACAGATGGGGGAGTTTTTGGGACACAAATTTATCCTGCCAACAAGTTCTAGTAATGTCACAGACCAGGTTAAGGCCTTGCGTGCAGGTTTTGCAAGTTTGTCTTACGGATATGCAACAATTCCATCAAGGCTGGATCTGAAATGGCCTTATATGCCAGACACAGGTGACCTCTGAGCAGTCTGTATGAGACTGAGTAGAGGGGTACGGCTTTTAGCCTATCTGTATAGGATAGGTGTTTGTGACCCTGGAATTTTCTGGTCAGGAACTTTTGTGGTCTCTCCAACTGCTGTATGTGCTAGGCAAGGTACATGCTGAAGGGGGCATTGTACTCAATTATAGGTCTGATAAGGGAGGAGTACAGGGATGTTATGTCCTCCTTGTTCCTGGATGAAATACCCTTATTTATGAGGTGGGCCATGTAGAAAGCCATCTGTACAATGGAGGCAACGTGGTGGTCAAAAGTCAGGTTGCTATCAACCTGGGTGCCCAAGTCCCTCACAACTGATTGCATGCTTAGTACATTGTTATTAATGTGATAATTACTGGGGATGACATTTTCCCCACAGGGGATAATGATGTATTTCTTGGCATTCAGTTTGAGGCCATGCTTCTGGCACCAGTCATTAGTTTGGGTAAAGCCCTCTTGGAAGATGTTCACATCACTAGGGGAATTTAAGACAGCGCCCAGCTTGCAGTTATCTGTAAACTTGGTCAGCCACAGACCACTGGTTTTGGCTTGCAACTCAGAAAAGTATATACCAAACAGCAGAGGCCGCAAGACTGATCCTTGGGGTACACCACTCGTTATGGGTCTACTACTAGAGGTGGCTTCCCCTACTTTGACTGAGTGGGTTCTATCAGTGAGCCAGTTTGTTACCCATCTGGTAACATACGAGTTGATACCTAGCTGAGCGAGTTTATCTATTATGCCCGAGTGGTGAATAGTGTCAAAGGCTTTGGCTATGTCAAGGTAGGTGGTGTGCACCGTCTTCCCCTCATCCATGTCTTTGGTGATTGTTTCAAAGAAGTCAACCAAGTTTAACAGGCATGATCTCCCTTTGACAAAACCAAACTCTGTGGGGTCAAGTGTTTGGAGGTTGCCAATGTCCTTGTTTATAAGGTCCATGATAATGCATTCCATGGCCTTGCAGATCAGGCTAGTTAGGCTGATGGGCCTATAATTGCCTGGGTCAGTGTACACTCCACCTTTGTGTAGAGGGATGACAATGGCTGTCCTCCATTCAGCTGGGATGAAGCCGGTGTTCAGGCTTTGGTTGAAGAGGGTGTCTAATGAAGCTGAGAGCTCAGGCCTGTGTTCATGTAGGATACAGCCAGGGATGTTATCGGGTCCCATGGAGACTGTATTTTTTGCCTTTGAGAGGGCATTAAGGATCTACTCCCTAGTGATGAGGGGAGGGGGCAGGTGCTGGGGATGTCCTGGTTTACTGATGGGGGGGACAGAGGGTGAAGTTTTCACTGAACCTGTCTGCCAGCAGATTGGCTATATCTATGACGTCTGTGTATGTGGTGTTATTGACCAGCAGTTCAGAGCAGATTTGGGTGTTGCCTTTGAGATTGCAGACATATGTGAAGAAGTGACTCTCCTGTGCATGCCAGAATGTGTGTATAATTATTTTAATGATGAGTACACAGAATATTTAACTGTTTGTTTGTGTACATATTTATATGCAAATTTGTGTGCATGCATGTGTATGTGGGTTTTGGGGGATGTTGACTCCATCACGCTCCATTTATCTCTTGTGCATCTCACGTAACCAGATAATACTCTGGGGTTATTTCTAAAAAGCGCTACTTGTGCCCAGTATCTTTACCTGGTTAGCAAATAAATAAAACTAAAATAAATAAAAGATAGCCCAGGAGAGAAGAACACAATATGAGTAATGTAAGCAGCTTGCCTCAGAAGTGATTACTGAAAAAAATGAAAAATGATGTTTTGTTCCACTTACATGAGAAAAGTAGAAAATAGAGGGTGATATGATGCCTTTTATTCGGACAGCATAGGTTTTACTGTACATTTAATTGAGCTTGTGTACTAACATGAGCCCTTTGTTAAGGGTTAATTAATTATCAATGTTAGATACACTCTCTAGGTATGTAGGTGCATGTTATTGTGTCTATAACAGAACCTCTACACTGACTAAAAAGCCCATATATGCAAACAAAAGAATCATAAAAGTTCAGAAAGGCAGAGTGGCCAGGAATCTCTCTTACTGAGGAGGAGTGTTCCTGCAGTGTTTCCCAAAAGTCTGGGCTAAGGCTGACTTTATGTGATGTTTGCTCAATGAGTCATGACACTGTGCATATATACATAGTCAGCATTTTGAAGCAGCTCTTATTAAGCTACAATACTCTGCCTTTATGGCTAGTACCACTATAAATCAAAGTCCATTTTCTTGTAGGGTGTTGCCTTTATATATTTTTTTATTATGCTCTCATTGTAGACCAGTAATATCTTTTACAAGAATTTCATAAACAGGTGCTTTATGTTAACTTTTTTAATATTATTGTGTATGGGTAATCTGCCTAACAAAATGCAGCAACGATATAAGTAAAATAATAATACTTTTTATTGGGATCTCTGGAACAAGTGCTGTAAATATCTTTTTTATGCTTGTAACATCCAATGAAAGCTCAAAGTTACAATACTATGGGGAAGTAAGGGAAATGCTTGAAGGAACAGTTAGCACAGCAGATGTACTTCATGCCCATATGAGGGAATAGTTAGTACAGCAGGTGTACTTCATACCTGCATGAGGGAATAGTTAGCACAGCAGGTGTACTTCATACCTGCATGAGGGAATAGTTAGCACAGCAGGTGTATTTTTTACATACATGAGGGAATATTTAATACAGGAGGTGTACGTCATACCTCTATGGGGGAATAATTAGTACAACAGGTGTACTTCATGCTTGGATGAAGGAATAGTTAGCACAGCAGGTGTACTTCATGCCTGCATGAAGAAATAGCACAGCAAGTGTACTTCATGCCTGTATGAGAAAATAGCTAGCACAACAGGTGTACTTCATGCCTGCATGAAGGAATAGTTAGTGCAGCAGGTGTACTTCATGCTTGCATGAGAGAATAGTTAGCACAGCAGGTGTACGTCATGCCTGCATGAAGGAATAGTTAGCACAGCAGGTGTACTTCATGCCTGTATGAGAGAATAGTTAGTACAACAGGTGTACTTCATACCTGCATGAAGAGAGGTTGTTTTCTACCACAAAATATTTAAGACCATATGTTCTTTATGGATAATTATTTACCACATTTTGCAAACTAATAAAGAATGCATTAAAAGCTTTAGCATTGAAATAACGTTTCCTCTATTGGTCAAAAGTTAAACTTTAAAACGTACATCCCTTTAACAGTATGCTTATGATGTTAAGGGAACAACATTGGTTTTACAATACAGCTACACACACTTTTTGACTAAATCATCCCTTCTGTAATGAATTAATACATTATTTATGCTTTAATACCCATGTATTTAAAAAGAGAGAAATAAGTACACTACTTTCATCCTCATTTGATTAAAAGGGACATATTAGAAATGTGCTTATTAAAATGCCCTTCTTCAGTGAGATTCTATTTTTGTGCCTTTTTCAACAGAAGTTGACATTAATGCATTGCATCTAGAGTGCGTAATGAATTATTCCCTGTCAAAGGGATAACGTTATTCTGAAAGCTCATGTTGATGTACGTTAAAACCTGTGGTTATCCAGTAAAAGGTATTACATAGCCTCTGTACGCTAATGTTTTCATTCAATGTAACAGAATATTATTTCTCCTTTTCTTCAGCAACATTCTTCTGTGACAAACTGCTTATGCCCCTGATAGCTTTTTTAAAATTCTCTTCCCTTCAGATATATTTTACTTTATTTATTTTATATTTATTTATTTGTTTACCTGGCAATCCCACTAGGCACAAGTACCACATTTCAGAAATAACATTGGAGCACTGAGTCATACACTATGCAAATGTAGACTGAGGGGATCAAACCTAGGACTCAGTAAGCTCATAACCTTCACCCTATAAACTAAACTGTAAAACAGGAATATAAATGCAGTGATACTTAGTGGAAACTGTTTCTCTTATTTTTTTAAATGTGCATAGATAAGCAGACGTCTGCCAAAAATATTCAAGCAACCAGCTTAAAGAACAAAAATTAAAAAACAGATAAGGACACCAGACAGCAAGCCTCAGCCTGCTTGCTGTTGATACAAGGAAGTAGTATTAGGCTACAAGCAGCACCCTGAGTTGTGTAGGTTGTTGCAGAACTTTATTGAGTCCCAGTTCATTCAGAGTAAGAAAGTAAATGCCTTAAACAATGTATGCTAACATTTCCCATTTTTCAGTGTTCTCAGAATTAAGATTAAATAAGAGGTTGATGGAGTCAAGCCAACTTGTTTTGAGCTTGAATGGACATATTAGCTACCATAGGGACAGCTGAAGAACAAAGAGAGGTGTATGGTGTACTTCTGAAACCACAGTATTGTAATGGATATGTCACACATCCTTTTGCATTTAAAATGGAACTCAGTCATTGGCAAAGCATAACTCTTGATTTTTTTTTGCTTTGTTAGTATTCCAAATAATCATTGTACAAATTAAAAAAAAAAAAAAGAGGTATGCCAAATTGACCCACCTCTATACAATATATAAAGTCATAATACGTACATCTGTTGTTAAATACAATGTATTATTTGTTGAGTGAATAGTCACTTCATGCTCAGTAGAGCTGCTTCCTTTATAGGAGAGGTGCCACCGGAAGAGAAATGAACTAACTTGTGCAAAACCACATACTACACAAGTCAGAGATAATGCAATTCAAACCCAGATCCTTAGGGGGTTCCCTGAAATGAATTCTCTTCCAGTGCTTTTGGAAGGCAATCATTTTTTGCATCAGCTTAGCACTAATGTAAAACATACACTATTTTTAACATAACTGAGACATCAAGTGCAGGCTGCAAGATTATTCAGTGCATATGCATTTTTTATATGACTGAAATTCCCATCTGCCTACATGCACTACTTTTTTCAACAATTTGATACAATAGCTATACATCACAACTATGGTACTGTCATATCCCATTTACTTCTAATTTTGTCTACAACTAGTCCCTCACCAGGCTATACACAAAGCATATTTATAATTGTGGTACTGCACACTTGTTATATAATTACTTTGTAGTACAGCTGCATTTGGGAATGATCAACTGAAACTGTGTTAAGGTCAACAATATGCTCTATAGTTACTTCTGCATCTGATTTTAATGTGATGTAAAGCTGAAAGTAATAGCAACTGTGCATTTTTTGTCATTTTTTGACCCACTGCTTGCCAGACAGCAGTCTTCCTATGACTGATCATCCTGTATACACCTATTATTATCATGGTTCTGATAAACAATGACACAGCACACCTACAGACACGTGACCCTACCCAGTTCAGTTTTGTCAAAGGCAGGATATGTCTACTAAACCTTGTGAGCTTCTTCGAAAAGTTTAACAAAGTTATGGAAGAGGGTAAAACAAGGCACACTGCTTATCCCGATCTGACCAAGGCATTCAATGCAATACATCATCCAGGCATTATAGATCAACTTACAAAATTAGGTACAAACCCATATGTCACCCTACGGATAGCAAGTCAAGACAAATGTCAAGGTCCTCTGGATGACTAAGTTTGCAGATGACTGCAAACTTGGTGTGGTGATTCAAATGCTTAAAGACACAGATACCCTTCAAGGTGACGACACAGACAAAAACCTGGTGCCAGAGCCATGAACTAAAACTAAATGTGAAAAAAATGCATAATACACCCTTTGGAAAGATGCCCACCCACAGAAATTACCACATTGATAATACACACCAAAAAGTAGAAATGATGGTCAGGAATCTGTGAACAAATATTGACAGTAACCTGACATTTGACCATCATGTGTCACTTTTTTGCTGCTTATTTTCCCTGGGAAAGAGTTAGCATTTTTGGCTTGACCATGGAACAAACCACCAGCCCCCATGATCATTTATTTTTTGTTGTTCCAGACATTGCACTTTCAGGGCTCAACCTCCCTCTGTCTGTTGGCATGAAAGCTCTGAAGGGCTTGCCACCCAAACCTGTCTTTTTAGTTACCTTATCTGAAGCTGACTGATGATTTGAGTGTGTGGAACTTGCCCTGAAACATTGGTAGGATATAATAACCCATATAACTAAGGCTACTGCAGCAGTGATCATTAAAACATCTGCTATTATGGTAAGTTTACTTACACAACTGTACTTTATAAGGACCTAAACCTCATCTATGACATAAACAGGATATGCTAGAGGGACAGGTATGTGCCTAAAAGGGGACCTCTTCAGTTTGCTGACATTGCAGAATGCCGACAACCATATGGCCGACACCATATGGTCGACATTCAGAATGCCAACAATGCAGAACTGGCATCTCACTATAGTGCAGAATGGAAAGATTTCAATTCCTGCACTGTAGTGCGATCTCAGAGTTGGTATATTAAAGTTCAGGGGGTGTGGGGGCAGAGCCCCCCACGGGGAATGCAGGGGTGGCATAGCCCTCCTGCTAACAGTTGAAAGAAAATTTTATTTTCCTTTTCTATGGACCTCTCACAATGTCAGCATTCTGAATGTCGATTGTATGGTGTCGGCCATATGGTTGTTGGCATTCTGGAATGTCGGCGTTGTGTAGGGGATCCGCCTAAAAGATGATCCCCTTCTCTGGAACACACTTCCCATTCACATGAAGCAAAATTCATTCCTAAGCCTATTCAAATGTAACTTGGATCAATGGATGGGAAATTTCAAATTTACCCCTGGTTTGGCACATATGTCCCTAATGGACAGGGGCAGCCTGAGAATGCCTGGTGTGGGCAAGCCTATATTATAAACATACAATTCCTTGGGGTATTGACATATCAGCAATATTTTGGGAAGTCTGCAGTAGGCTTAGCTAGGCTTAATATGGTTCTTGGGCCAATAGCCTGGTAACCACCCATGAATCTGTGAACTTATTCTTTCCCCCTTGACATGAGTCCTGATTGTGAGTAAGTATGATACAGATAGCGATCAGGGGATTCATGTAATAGCCAAAGTATCAAACTCTCTTGGCATCTGACATGTGCACTCATATGATGGAGCTCCACCCCCAGATGGCTGACATGTGCACTAACATTTTGTAGTTCCACCAATCCCAAATAGCCGATATGTGCACTCATGCACCCTCCAAGATGGCTGATATATGCTGCTCCATCTATGCAGGCAGAAGACATGTGCACTCACATGCTAGAGCTGCTTACCCCAGACAGCTGATGTGTGCATTCACATGCTGGAGTGCCCACTGTGGCCTCCCTAAACAGGGATAAGCACACTTTTGCACCCTTTCTTATAAGGCTCATACTGTGGTTTGTATGTTGCATGATGTACTCTCATTTCATCATACATATCAGGGTCACTGCAGAGTAAGCAGACCAGACTGCTTCCCACCCCCAAGGTTGGATAAACTGACATCAATCACATCAATCAGCCCTCTGTAATTTCCTCCTGCCATCAGTCTGCTAATCAAACCTGGGTTATCTGGATCATAGTTAGAGCTTCATCCTTTTGTGCTAAAGTTCCAGCCTACCAACTGGTGTGCACATACTGTGGGCACCCATGTTTAAATGTGTAGAATAAAATAATTGAAATCTCAAATATTTTTGTACTACAGTCCTAATTCTGTTAGGTTGTGATACTTAACATTATTAAAATCCAGCTGTCTTATGTAAATTAACTGATTCCATGTGAATACAACATTTCCTAAAATTAATTAAAATCATTCTTCTGTACTTGCCTTGACTATGTATGGACTTCGGCCAACAAATATCCAGAGATTTGTGATGCATCTTTTGATTTATTTGTGCTTAGTGGCAAGTTATTTGTTTCCTGTGTGATGCTGCTTATAATGAGGATATTCAGAGGGACGCTATTTCTCGTTGTCTCATTCATGCATCCCAAGAACTTCCTATGAACTGTATTTGATATCCAGCTTAAGAAGGTAATGTGGGTTCATTATGGCATGTTTATTCTTTTCCAGAGTTCTGCACGTCCGATAATTTCATTCTTACTTTGATGACTGTATTTTGAAAAAAATAACTTGTGTCACTGAAGAGCTTTGCCTGTTTTATAGTGGCTACAGTATACAGCTGTCATAGAAAATCCACAGAAAACAGAAGAATAGTCACAGCAAATGCCTTTATAAGGGCAGTTAACAGCCAATGTGCATTGCACATCTTTTATCTTGTGAATCATCAAAAGATTAAACTCTGTAAAGTAGGAACATTTGGCATAAGAACACAGTTTTCTTAAACCAGGAAGTGTAAAAATATGAAATGTTGTGCTATAGTTCTCATATAAATGTATTTAATATTGCATTTCTTAGTTGCATTTCTTAC
The DNA here is from genome assembly GCF_019279795.1 of Protopterus annectens. Lineage (NCBI taxonomy): Eukaryota > Metazoa > Chordata > Ceratodontiformes > Protopteridae > Protopterus > Protopterus annectens. Next base: position 1,497,911,086 of record NC_056743.1, read on the forward strand.
TTGTTTAAAACTTGTAATTATAGCTCTGAACAAACCCTTCCTTAATTCTGTCATTGACCCTTAAAATACACTGGATAGCATTCGTGAAAAACTGAAATACCACATAATGCAGACTGTGCTCTGAGATCTAGATCCATCATGGACCTCATCATATAACACTTCCTGCATATGAAATTTGAGATCTAGATCCATCATGGACCTCATCATATAGCACTTCCTGAGTATGCAATTTGAGATCTAGATCCATCATGGACCTCATCATATAACACTTCCTGCGTATGCAATTTGAGATCTAGATCCATCATGGACCTCATCATATAGCACTTCCTGAGTATGCAATTTGAGATCTAGATCCATCATGGACCTCATCATATAACACTTCCTGCGTATGCAATTTGAGATCTAGATCCATCATGGACCTCATCATATAGCACTTCCTGAGTATGCAATTCATGAACTCTAATTTTCATTGGTGGTACAGTGGCGGCTGTATACAATCAAAATGAATAGTGAATCCATTAATGAAAAGTGGTGCAATAGCAGTGCAAACCCTCTTCACACTAGTCTTGTGTCTGGGAGTTCTCTTCCCTCTCATTGAATATCATATGCACTGCTCCTTGCTAAATACCCTCAATTATCTCTCACAATGTTCAGAATAATTCTGTGATGATCATAAGAGTGGTGCTGAGCAGTCAGAACTCATGTCACATGAGTGATCCTTCATTGATACATTTGCAATGATTTATTGTTTGGTAATGGATGACCACTAGAATTACTGTACTCACTCAATTTTAACATAAAGCCAGAATACTGATGATAAATCATAATTCTTTCTGATGCACTTAAGAATAAGCTATAAGATATGATAGTGTTACTTGATGCCCTTTACTGTAGGAATGTATTATCATCACCATCATCAACCCCCTTTTCTCCATTTCTGCATGTGGTTGAGGTGTCTTGGCAGCTGTTATCAAATCTCTCTTAATTCCCATCCATTCTCTTACCTTTTTTGACAGATTGCTGTAGCTTTTCTTTCATGCAATCCATCCATCTCTTGGCTAGATATCCTCGTTTCCTTTTGCCTTCTTCCTGCCTCCCCTAAAAATGCTTAAAGAAATCAGCTTCTTCATTCCTGCACATTTGGTTGATCCACTCTAATCTGCACCTTGACCTTCTTTAATATTGGGGCCACTTTGGCTTCTGCTCTTATGTTCCCATTTTTTGCTGTCTCTCAGTATGTACCCCACTTCATATCTTACAGACTTTGTCATCATCACCTCAAAATCCCCCAGTTGCTCTGCCTTTACTCCCATGGTGTTTTTTCTATCAGAAGCACTGGTCATTCCATTGTTTTGTACATACTATCCCTGCTACTTGGACAGTTGGATGAAACCCCTCTGATTCCAACTTTGACCTCCTCATTTATGCTATCTTTCTCTTCAAGCACCCCCCTCAGATACTTGAAGCTGCTAATCAGTTCACATATCCCCCTCATCTCAATTTTCAGCCTCTTCTGATTTCTCCAATTTTCTGCACTGACTACTGCCTTGTCTGTATTCTGTTTCATCCCACATGCTTTCACTTTTGTCTCCCATATCATTTATTAAAGTTCTAGATCAGAGTCTGTCTGTAATGCCACATCATATGCATACAGCAGCTTTCTTGATCTGCCACTTCTGATCTATTTCTTAATGCAGTCTATCGCCAATATGAACAGGAGCAGAAACCTGATGGCCACCCATTCCCATTGGGTACCCCTGTTCGAGTCTGAACATTGAATGTATATAGATTTAGCAATGCTTTAAAAGTTAAGATTTATAAAAAGGAAGTGCAAAGTAACAGCTATCTCCACTATAATATCATGCATAAGTTTAGCCTGAAAAAAAAAACATAGTGAAGGGGCAATTTACTAGAATAAGCAGGTTAACAGATGAGGCAGTATTTTCTGAAAAAGAATGTGAAGAACTCAAAAGGAAATTTCAAGAAAGAGGGTATCCCAAGGACATCATTAACAATTCCTGGTTAGAAGTAAAAAATGTAAGAGAACATAAGGTAGAAAATATAAATAGCAAGTCAAAAGAAAATGAAAAGGATTTTTCCTTAGCATGTGTTTTAGACAATTCAGTAGATGAAAGTAAAATCAAAGGAATAATCAAGAATAATTGGAGATTCTTAATGAATTTTCAAGAAATTAAAAATGTCACGGGGGAGACCCTGTCTTTGTCTCTAACAGAGGAAAGAGCTTAAAGGCTTTTTTAAGAAAAGGAATGTATGCTCAAGTATGCCTGGCCTGATGTTTTGGAAGTGGGGATGAGAAGATGTAACAGCTGTAAGTTATGTCAATATATGAAAGAAGTTAAGAATTTTGTAGTGACAGCAAGAAGTTTTGAAATTAGGTTGAATAATTTGTATAATTGCAGGTCCAAATATGTGGTACATATGGCTCTGTGTGAATTACGTCCAGCATTTTATATAGGAAGAGCCATTAGGGAATTCTACATGCGAGTGAATGAACATATAAGAGCAGTAGACAAGACTGATGTAAGCAATCCCTTGGCAAAACATGTTAAGCAAAAACATTTGTTAGAAAAAAATAAGGCATGCTTGAAATATGTAATAATTGATGAAGTCAATGGTTTTGATCACAGGTTTGATGCAGAAGATTAACTGGATTGGAGAGAACATTGCTGGCAAATCAGGCTGAATGTATGTGTATACCCTGGTTTAAATGATAGGGAAAACTTTAAAGTTGTTCTTAGAAGGAAAGGGCTAAGGCATTAAGTGCTTTGGGTCCATGTTATTGTTATTAAGTATTTAAATACGTTTGGTCATTATACAACTTGGTCTGAAGAAGTTCCGGGAATGAAAGCGCTTACCAGTTGGATTTTTATGTAATAAAGTCATTTTGTGTTTTTAGCCTTTTGTTTTTTATTATTTGTTTTATTACTGTTCATACTTGTGTCTTTGGGTCCTTGTATACATTATGTAGGTATTTATGGCATTCAGTGATGTCCATTTTAAAAATCTATCATATGCTTCTCCTATTACCTTACTTGTTGTTCTGTCTTTCGGCTTTTCCCGGTCAGGGGTCACCACAGTGGAACTCCGGTCTGCTAATGATTGGTAGTTGATTTTTATGTGCTGAGTTACCAGCCCTGATGCACAACCTTCAATGAAGGTACACCCATTCACGCATGTCTCCACGCAGAAGACGCTCTAGCTGAGAATCAAACCGGACAGCGTCTTACTGTGAGGCAACAACGCTATGACAAATATATGCTGAAAAGACATTAAAAATGTTTTCTGACCTTTCTTAGAAGTTAAACATCTGTGCTATATATTCACTTCATTTTACAGTAGCCAGTTTACATGAAATGATTAATTATGATATATAAAAAAACTATGGTAGTGGAAGATTCCACTGTAAGTATACACTAGCAGTTATGCTTTGCTCAGCCTTGTACAACTGCTTTCATATCAAAGGGATGTGAATTTCACATTCACAGATCAATACAACCCTTCGAGCAAAAGTTTGAGGTAAAGAAGGAACCAGAAGTAGTTAAGTTGCATCCATGCAAAGGGCTGCAGGAGGCATACCATACTGTACAGAGCTTGGAGTGCTTGTATTGTGTTTCAGTTGTTTTCTTCATGGTTGTTTCATTTTCTCTAGTTTTAAGAATATTGAACGTCACAGGTAATGACTCCAGTATGAATCATCAAGTTATGGGATTCCAAAATGGTGGTCGACTAGGGAACAGCTTATGCACAGAGCTCCTCATCTCAAATTCTCTTCTTAAGTTATACTTACTTCAAAAAGAGCTGCTTCACCTTCATACCTGTGGAACTTGCATTACTTTGGAAGTGGGAAAAACGTATGACAGATTTTCATCCTCTCTGGCTCTCTCACAGTGGTTTTTTTTCATCTTTCTTTTTATCTTCCCAAAGTGATTCAGGGAGGCCTACTGCTGTCTGCAATAACTCCGGCTCCTCATGGCTAGGCAGATTAAAACAACAAATGACTCTATTACAATGGATACTCAAACAATCAAAGCTAAAGCATCAGCAATTTTCTCTCCCGAAAAGGAGGCTCTTTCAAAAAGGCAGAGAACAAATAAACAAAATACTGAATCCTCCAAAAGTGACACTAGTAACAAAGAAGATTCCGGCTTTCACATGGAAGAACTTAAACAGGCCCTTCAGCCCATACACACAGCTATACAAAGCTTCTCGGAACAACTCTCAACCATAGGAAAATCTATTAATCAAATAGTGGACAGAGTTGACACACTTGAACAAAAAGCACAATCTAATGAGTTCCAAATACAGTCTATATCAGAAGAACTACGTGCCAAAACAGCCTCCTTGTCAGATCTACAGTCAAAACTTACAGATCTTGAAGCTAGGAGCAGACGCAATAATATTTTAATTAGAGGTCTCCCTGAAAGCTATGACAGCCAAGGCCTGCTTACTATAACAAAACAAATATTTGAATCACTTTTACATTCAGAAGATGGCAGTAACACTATTATAATTGAGAGAGCACACCGTGCATTGCATAAAAGACAAGATGCTACAGCCCCTCGCCAAGTTTACACAAGATTACTTAACTTTCAAACCACTCAACAGATCCTCTATGCAGCAAAAAAAAATAAAAACTTTATGTGGAACAAGCATAAAATAAACTTCACACAAGATTTACCTGCCTCCATTAAAGAAAGCAGACAGAAATTAGCCCCGTTCTGCTCTGACCTCATCAAGAGAAACATTAGGTTTCAAATGCGTTTTCCAAGCACACTGATTTTCTACCAAAATGATACTAAATACTCCATATCATCCCTATTTGAAGCAAGAGAGACATTTCAAAAAGTATTTAGCAGGATTCCTGAACAAACATAAACTCACATAACTCCAGCACGATCGTTTCTACAGTTGTACTCCTCTCAACTTTAATCTACTCACCGGAGGCTTCAGCTATTCAGCCGCTTGCTTTCCAGCGCTTTAAAAAGTTTTTTAGCAAGTCCAGGACTGTTTAATTTACTTAAAACAGCCTTATCTCCGTTTAGAGATAGATCCACGTGTCAACAAGGAACGTTACTTCGTTGTGAGGTTCCCAGCGGGATATCCTTTGCTGTGACTCTACAATATGCGCGCCAGTGAACTTATTCCCCCATCGATCGCGCTTGCAGCGCTTTATGTGAAAAAAAAAAGAAAATAAAGACTCTGCATACTGTTTTTTTTTTTTTTTTTTTTTATATATTCAGCAGCATATTTTAACCATCCCATGACCTTCCTATTTGAAGTTGTTAGTAAGCCATTAGTATATGTTCCACATTTTGTCCATTTGTTCCACATTATGAAGGCTAGTGTTTCTCATTTTGGAGTTGGAAGGTGAGAGCTATACCTCCCATACACACACACTGAGGCGACCTCTAATTGTAGTGCAGTGCGATGTCAGATGACAGTAATTTAAGTTGAACACGAATGACTTACTTAACGCTACTTGAATGTTTTTAAGTGTATTGATATGAATGACTGAGCGATCTAAACAGGTGCCTTCTACTTATGTCAATAATCTATAAAAATTAGTTCAGCCTAGCATTTTATGAGGTATACAAAATAATTATTTTTCTACAGCATACCATTCTACTGCGTTGTATTACTTTCAGTCGATTTTTCTCGTGTTGTCCCTTGGAGATGGCCCCGGGTAAATTTTCCTGCTATAATGCTTTCAGGACTTGCATGTATGTGTTGATGAACCGACACTGTACGGTTGCACACTGGGTTATTTTCTATGGGACTAGCACTTTGTCCCAAATCAAACGGAAAATCAAGTTGCTAAGTGTTACTCAGCGTTAAAAACCAAACTACACTTCTATAATCACACAAGCACTCAATTTATTTCATCAGGGAAACGTTCGATGCTGCAGGCTACGATTTTTGTTTTTATTAATTTAAACTCTACTAGCTTTTACAACTTTTTTAACTCGAACATAAATAACCAGTGCCAGAGATTTTTTTTTTCGGAAACGCATATAACCATTCCCTACATTTTCTCTCTCGATACTTACTGTAATGGACTTTGTGTTGCGTTGTAGTTACGCAGACCGCAGCTCACCATATTTTTTTTTATATTCCATTTATTTTGCTTTGGTTAGCGATCAGCTCTGGCTGTTAGGGCTACTGAAATTTTTAATCAGGCAGAGTCCCCTGCCCCAGTATGTACAAAACTGTGCAGTTTAAAGACATAAACACACACTATAATAAACACCAAACTGCTTAATGTTCACATAATGGAAGTCAGAAACTGACTTTTTGTACGTAGTGCAGCTGGTCAGTGCATTTTAACCAACTAAATGATATTTTCAGTATATTAATACTTAGTTTTTCTTCGTTTTCTCTGTAATAACATGTGTTTGGTTACATACTACAAAGGACACTGTGGTGGGAGATTTTTGCATACATACCTTTAGTGTCTTACTGTATTACTGTAATAGTTTTACTTTAACAGTTATAGCTATTAGCTTTTATAAACATCTATAAACATTAACACATAAATGGGTATTAAAGTAGGACTTGTTTAAAATACTCATGGGTACATTTAGATTACATAGTTTGATAGTAGATTGCTATAAATAATTTATAGTTTCATTCTAATAGGTTAGGGATAGTTACAATTGGATTTTTAAAATCATTTAAATATTAACCTGAAGTGTAAAAATTTAGCAAAAGGTTAATATAGTTGAAGGGTGGGTTACACATATATAACTAGTCTCTTAGGTTATAAATAGTTCTGTTATTATTGGATTATGTTCAGTGTAAACTTATCTTCATTCAACATGCTTTATAAGTATCTATAATATGCAGCTCATTAACTAAACAGTCACAACCTCTCTTAATTGGGTTTCACCTCTAGTAACACATTATACTGTTAGATAATTTTATCAAAATTTTAATGATATACCAATCTGACTGTATTACAGATGTGATTACATTCTCACAAGAAATGCTAATTCTAGTAACAAATATGTTATGTACGGTATTCTTAGAGCTTCTTTGTTGTATACACTGTGTTTTAATTATTCAGGCTTACAAATTTATATTTATATACCTTAGGTCAAGCTTACTGTACATGAAAATTGGTGTACTCTTTACAAGCGGAGGCTCTTTGTGCAATCAAGTGAGATCTGGTCTGATAATCTTTTGGATGAGAATTTCTTTGTATATATGTATAGAATTGTTAATGTTGTTTTTGGCTTGTTTATATGCTTCTTCACTTAAGGGATTCGGGTGGGTAGGCACCGGGTTATTTCAGAAGAAGTATTATGCTGCATCTTCCATTACATTTAACTGTTTTGCTTTTAAAGAGCAGAATTGGTTCTCCATATTCCGTCTTTTATTTAACAAAACTAGGGTAGACTATTCCCAACACAAAAGTAATGTACCCACACATTATCTTAATTACACTAATTATATCATGTGCCTATACCTAGTTTGGTTCTAACGCCCATGAGCTGGTCCATTGATTCTTGGAATATAAATGGCTTACAAAATTCTGCAAAAAGAAAATTACTATTACACCTTGTTTTTAAATCTCATGCTAGCATTTGTTTTCTACAGGAAACACACCTATCTAATTCTGAGTGGGAAAAAGTAAAAAATAGAAAATGGATTAGGTCTATAATAAGCGCAGGTGACAGCACAAATTCGAAAGGTGTGGCCATCATAATTAAGAAACAATTCCAGGAAAGTATTAATGAATATAAATCTGACACAAACGGCAGATGGTGTTACTTTACATCTACCCTACCTAACTCCGACAAACCAGTTATGTTTTTAAATCTGTATGGTCCTTGCTCACAACAACAGACTTTTATTTTAGAAATTTATAATATACTGAACTCATTTACAAATCACTTATTCATTGTAGGAGGGGACTGGAATGCGGTTATAGACCCCAGTCTAGATCGCACAAGCAAATCATCCTCTTACAATTTTCAAGCTTCCATAGCGTTAGAGGAGCTTATATCTGATTTTAATCTTATAGACACGATTACATTTAGTAATATCTCGACTAAGGAAAATCTTTATACCTTTTATTCCAATTGTCACAAATCATGGTCACGTCTTGACTTTTTCTTAATCTCAGACCCCTTATCCAAATTTAAAAATACTTTCAATATTGAGCCCAGATGCTTCTCTGATCATGCCAAAATCTCTCTCATAATTAGGTTCACTCCACCTGATTTTACTTTTGCCAACTGGACACTTAACAATAATTTACTAAATAATAAAGATATAATAAAAAAAATTAACAACATGTTAATAGATCTTGATTTGAATATCACAGAGTCCCAAATCCCCCCAGACATACATTGGGCATGCAAGGCTGAAATGAGGGTTTTCTCATTAGCCAAGCTTCCTTTCTTAAAAGCTAAACATGAAAAAGGAAAATACTTTATCCTTGAAACTTTCCTCTCTGGAAAAAAGTCAGAGACTATCCCCTGACCCACAAACTATAGAACTGATCAATGCGACGCGCAAAGATTTATATGAACTTTATTCACAGAATTATTCCTTTCAGGAACAGAAATTCATTGCAACATATTCTGAATGGGCACAAATGCCCTCAAGAACCTTAGCAAGAATACTAAAAATAATAATAGTGCTCCTAGAATTTCCACCCTTCAATACCAAGGGAAAATATACAAATCAGATTCTGAAATAATACACCTGTTCTTTGAACTCTTTTCAGAAATCTATAGCGGACATAAAAGTGATAATCTAAAACCTCGGATGGAGTCTTTTCTTAATTCAATTAAGTTCCCCTCTCTTAATACTAACCAAATCTCCCTTTTATCTGCCCCGTTCGACATTCAAGAAGTCCAGGCCATCATAAAAAATTTAAAATTAGGCAAAGCCCCGGGCCCTGACGGCTTTACTACTAACTTCTTCAAAGTTTTCTACACAAATACCTCCTCCATATTATTGAAAGTCTTTAACTATATTATTAAAGAAGGTATTACTGATATACATTGGAATAACTCGAAAACTATTTTAATATTAAAAAATAAACAAGACAAAGCAGATCCTCACAACTACAGACCAATCTCGTTAATAAATGTTGACATTAAGATATTCGCTGCCATATTAGCATGTAGATTAAAAAAAGTTCTCCCGTCTTTAATCTCCCCTGATCAAGCTGGTTTTATGAGCAATAGACACACGTGGGACAATACGTTAACCCTTGATTCCCTTATACAATTTACCAAAAAGGGAAGAAATCCAATATACGCCCTAACTTTAGACGCCTCCAAAGCTTTCGACAGAGTTAACTGGGATTTTCTGTTTGCCACATTGTCCCATTTCGGTGTGCCTAATTCCTTTTCGGATATGATTAGAACACTTTATACAAACTCCCAAACTTACCTTTACATTAACAAACAGAGATCGGAGCCAATTCTGATCACTAATGGAACAAGGCAAGGGTGCCCACTCTCTCCCTTTCTTTTTAACATTTTTATTGAGCCTTTCTTTCTTTATATTACTCAGAATACCTATCACAATATACCTAAAATACTAAACACACAGATTGCACTATCAGCGTTTGCTGACGATCTTAATTTATATTTCCAGTCACCCAATACAGACTTACCCAAAATTCTCGATGCCATAAAGAAATTCTCTTTCGCATCAGATTATCAAATAAACAATAAAAATCTCATATATTTCCAATAAACCCTAACTCCCATAAATCCTTTTACTTCCCTGAATCCTCCTTCCGAATAACATATAGCCTTAAATATTTAGGTATCCATTTTGAACATAATCAAGCCTCTATACTTCAAAATAATTTATTAAAAACATGGTCTAACATACAACAAGATCTACAAAGATGGAAACATATGAATTTAGCTTTCCTGTCCAAAGCAGCTATTGTGAAAATGAATATCTTACCTAGACTTCTATTTCAACTTAATGCTTTGGATGTATTAGTCTATAATAACTTTTTCTCCAAAATCAACAAAGAAATAGCTGGTTTCATTTGGTTCCCTAAATCAGTGAGGATTGCTTACCCTAAACTAACCTACCCTAAGGAAAAAATGGGGCTAAGTCTACCAAACTTCCAATTATACTATAAAATTATTTGCTCAATTAGAGTTTGGTCTATCTCAAATTTCAACATCAAAACACAACGCATTATCCAGCCTGGGTTAGAATGTGGTATCAACATGTTATATCCAACAAAATTAACCCTCAGGCTATTCCCTTTCTATCTATTACTTCTTTGAACGACTGTAATCTAGCTCAATCTTTGAAACATAAAATCAGGCTTTTCCAAAATCTTATTAAAGATATTAATCTGGTAAATTCTCTATCCCTTCTACAACCGTTGCATCAGAACCCAAATCTTAAAATTAATAATGTAACGATTGACCTTACTAAATTCCCTCTCATCAAAGATCTCAATGTATGGGATATTCTCAAACATAGGTCTAAAACTCTACCCGAGTTACGGTTAATCTTGGGTACTAATAAAAAATACACAGTTATTCTTAGACAACTAAGAGAAATTATTATGGCACAACATTTTAACTTCTCTCCCAATACTCAGGAATTAAACAAACTAGTTGAAGTTATTTCAGCATTTTCAAGCATTAAAAAAACAATATCATCCTCTTACAAACTATTGACTAACATGATCTACGATTCAAACTGTCTTTTCTCCAACTACTGGAATACCATCGGACCTTCCATTACAGAGGATCAAAAACTATCAGCTATAAAATCTACTCTAGAGCTCTCTCTTTTCAAAAAACTCCTATATACACAAATGATGCTCAATAACAATGCTTATTATACTCCTGTAACTCTTAATAAATTTAATGCCAACACTTCTCCCTCTTGCACCTGTTGTTCATGTCCGAAAGCGGACTTACTTCACATTATGTGGTATTGCAAGCATTCTTACAAACTCTGGTGCTCTCTGAAAGTCCGCCTGGAAAAAATGGGTTATTACACCTCCACACTCTCGTGGGAAACAGCTATTCTTCACATTCCTACATCCAAAGTATCAAAAATGCAACTTCACATCCTAATTATCCTTTGTTCACTTATTAAACTATACATCACTAGCAATTGGTTAGATCGCACCAAACTTAGTTGGGGAAAATTCAAAGAAATGGCTCATAAACATATTTCTGCACATAAATTCATTATAAAAGGTCCAAAAAAAAGAGCCTATTTTAGTAAACTATGGAAGAAACTTTTAGATTTAGTTCTTAGTGAATAATTTCTCAGGAGTACATCCAAAGCATCATTTACCCTTGTCCTTGTTAACTTATGGAGATCCAATGATAATTATGGTAGTGGAAGTGCAGCACATTATGTTGTAAATACTGTATATAACAGTTTGTTTGGTTTTATTAATGACAATGCTTTTCTTATGTTTTACACTCTTTCTCACTTATATCTATGTTTAAACTGTTTGATTATGTATTATATTCTGTAATTATTCAACGCCTCATTTTAATGTTTATCACTACAATGTTTTTTTTTTTTTTTCATTCTGGCTGTATGCATTGTTTCATTTTATTGAAAATAAAAGAATTATTGGAAAAAAAAAAAAAAAAAATGAATCATCAAGTTATGTCCAGACAAAGTTACAATCAGACAAACGCAACAAGTTTTAGTTGTGTACAGATGTAACAAACATAAGAAAGGAATTTTTATACAGGAGGTAAGCCTACTGCACCAATCCTCATATCTATATATCTCTATCTATATATTCTCTCTCTCTCTCTCTCTATATATATATATATATATATATATATATATATATATATATATATATATATATATATATATATTTATCTATATGTATAGTTTTATATATATATATATATATATATATATATATATATATATATATATATATATGTATATATATATATATATATCTACATATACATAGATCTAGATCTAGATATGATACACCAACTCCACAGATGCAAAACTGAGGAAACATGGTATATCTTAAAAACAGCTGAAAACTAAACACTCACATACAAAAACCTGTCTTGTACCACAAAGCATTACTGCTTCACTCTGAAAAAAAAGGAAATGGCTTCCCATTGCTGCTTCTTCACAGCAAATACTGTCCATCCATGCTAAATAAACTTATTAAAAGTCAAACATACTTAGGAAAAATAACTGCATTCACTTCCTTAGGCCTGCTTAGTCACTATCTTGTGAAAGAGTCTTCTAGAAAATAACATCTGTCAGTTGGAACAGCTTTCTGGAAAACATCAAAAATATCAACAAATATGTTTTCAAGAAATCACAGAAGCAGCACCTCTATAAAAGAATACATGCAACTGCTTTTTGTGATAAAGGTAACCACATCCATAATACTAGACTAGTATGTCTCCTTTCTTTATTTAGTTCTCACCCTGTTCACAGTCATCTTGCTACATCTTGTACAGGATTCTCAGTATGAACACTGCCTATAATTTGTTGTTTACAGCCTTAAACTTTACAGTATTTAATCCAATATTATTGAACTGCAAAATGCATTTTTGTGTTAAATATTTCATGTTGAATTAGTAGCTACAACAATTACTTCCTTATAATTTATTATGTCTGTGTTTGCCTCTGTAGCTCAGCCATAGCTGGAAAGTGTCTATGTTCAAGTTCACTTACCAGGTTAAAAATAAGTCATAAATAATCCAATAATCACTTTTAGGAACTGTGATAGAAACAGTGCAAGCAATAAACTAATAAATCAATAAACAGAAGATCACTGATCACTGTAATTGAAAATATAAGCAACAGAATGATAAATAAATATGCAGAGAATCACTCTTAGTACTGTAATAGAAATGAATCTTGTGTATGACAATCAGCATTCAAGGTATGGCATCTCATCTGGTTGGGAATACCAAGTTGCAAGCTCATCAATTTGGTATTTGAACTACAGTAGGGAACCCACCTCAAACCTGTTGTGCTTGCAAGCTCCTGGAATTGTTAGAGTGTGCTGAGCCAGTAACAGTAAACGTCTTGTGAACATACTGTCACAGTTAATTACTATTAGATATAGTATGGCAGTATTATACAGAGAAGTGCCCCACTTCTTCATGTGCCAGATTTTTTACCAGGCAAACTGCACAGATATATCAAGTATTGTGTTCATTAGAATAGCAGTAATAAATAAATAAATAGAATTCAGGACATTATTTTGACGACTTTGAGTGTATGTGTGTGTGCGTGTGTGTGTGCGCATACATATATGCATGGGGGTTGGGGGTACAGGACTTTAACACTGTTGAAGTTACTTCAGTATGATATGCTGTAAATAATCATTACTTATGTCTAAAGGGACTGTGATAAAATAGGGCATAAAATAGGCTATACTACATTCTGTCTGACCCTGATGTGATGTTATATTTTATACTGATCTTACTTCATGCTATATATCTGTAAGTAATTGTATTGTGATTAAGCATAGGATGCAATTATATATTATTAATGTTATACTTCATGGCATCTGCCCAGTTGGACTAACTCGGTCAACAAACGTCAAAATAAAATAAATAAATAAATAAATTAAAATGTGACTTCAGCAAGTTCAAAGGGACATAATCTTCAATATGACTGTAATTCCTCACATGGCTCTGGATATAATAAAGTTATAAACTGACTGTCATTACTGAAAGGGAGTTGGATATGATGTCAGGCTGTAATGTGACCTTTATTACCCCCAAGGATTAATGGTACAATTTAACTTCTGTTAGTAAAAGAAGACAGTACTGTAATGATAAGTGTAGTTACTCATGTTGTCAGGGAAATAATGTAACTACAATTACAAGGCACCAGAAGTAGAGTTAAAGCAGAGTTATAATGTCACAATGGCTACCTCAGGGTAAGGCAGGGCCTAATACAGATGCCATTACACGTAATGAATGGGAACAGTATTAAAGCTGCTGTCTTAGGTAACAAACAGGCAGACTGACAAAATGCTAAAGATGAGACTAGTCTCATATGAGTAAATGCATGTGTATGTGTGTATTAATTGTATATCAGCTAACATTTAAAAAAACTCTCATCCTATGACAACAGTTACAGTTTTGCATGACAATGACTCAGACAAATGAAGAACACAAAGTTCAAAATGGCCACTAAAACAAAACAATTTCCAACCGTTACATTAGTATTAGTTTCTTCTATTCTGCAAAACTTGAATTTGCTTTTTTTCTTAAAAGTGCTAGTTTAATGCTGGTACATATAGGCCTAACTAACTCCTCATATATGTAGAAACCTGAATGAATTCAATATGGCATACTGATCAGTAATGTATACAGCTCATTTCTTTACTAATCAGATAATAAACTTTTTGCTTGTGTTCATTGGTATAGAAATCATAAAACTCAATAATATACCAATCTGCTTAACTGACAGTACCAGACATACCCTTTCTGAACCCCTCCTAAAGCCATTCAGCTGTTATTAGTGTGGCTTTGCATTTAAGGCCTTTCTTATTCTCCCTAATCCATCTATAATTGGTGTAAAGTTTGCTTCAGTTGTTCTGGTATGTTGTTAATGCCAATCTTACTGTTATTCTGGTGCCAATGAAGGCATGGTGCATGCTATGAATCTTGGGGAGTAGGTCTTATTTCCTTATTAATGATATCATGATTATGATTTTCTAACAGTTATTAGTAGATGTTGCAGACTTTCCACAAAGTCCTAATTACTGTTTGGCTAATATTTGATAATACAGTATAGAATAATTTTATTAGCTTGTGTCATCTTCTATGACATTTATCACATATAGCATAATCTTGTCTTACTATTAACGTCCAAATGAAAACAAATAAATATTACAAAACAAAAATCTGGATTACTTGTACACTTCCCTATATGAAAGTAAGTTTTTTAAAAACAATGTTGCACTTTTCAGTAAATTACCCTACAATTCAGAAGGTTTTAGTGTAATATGCAGGTCTTACCTCAAAAGACTATACACCACTTTACTGCTGAGGTCAATGCCTTGCAGGGGCGTCATTGTGGAGAGTGATCACATGGACCAATCCACATGCTAATGCTGCAATCTGGGGGAGAGGCTAATGGTAGCTAACAATGTTCTGTCTCTGGAAATATCTGAAGTCCCTCATTTGCTTTACTGTGTGATTTGTACAATCACTCGAATGAAAAAATTTAATCTAGGAAGAACAAGTATCCATTGAAAAATACGGTACTCACTATTCTTCTGTGTGAGTACCTGCAGTGCATTTAAGATCAGTGAAGAAGTGGGGATGGGGTATATATTATTGATGTCTATGTGTGTATATCTGTAGGGACATGAACGAGACTGGGTAAATGTGTGTGTGTGTGTGTGTGTGTGTGTGTGTGTGTGTGTGTGTGTGTGTGTGTGTGTGTGTGTGTGTGTGTTTAAGTGAATGTGACTGAGTGCTGAAAGCTTATTTGTTGATCAGCAGATATGTGTGTGTGTGTGTGTGTGTGTGTGTGTGTGTGTGTGTGTGTGTGTGTGTGTGTGTGTGTGTGTGTGTGCATGTGCGTGTGTGCATGTGTGCGTGTGTGCATGTGCGTGTGTGTGTGCGCACCTTTACTAAATGCAATGCATGATTTGGTAGTAAGAACAACAATGGGGTCTTTCTTATTGCAGCCATCCCTATCTTTGAATGACATTTTCTTGTATTTGTGACAATTGACCAACCCAAATTCAGAAATTAGAACATATTGTAAGCATTTCTTTGACTCACAGGGCATGTTTAACAATATGTTTAAAACAATCATGAAAGTAAGTCTAAAAATACTGTTTTGGGGGGGGGGCATGGATTAAAAACAGCACTGTTAACTGAACATTTATAAATCACACCCCACTACCAATACTATTTTACAGTTCAAATAAATGTAAG